>NC_084671.1:8106743-8430743 GCF_028389875.1 Rhea pennata | reverse complement strand
GATTTTTAAGCTTTTTGTTTGTTTGACAAAAAATAGAATATTTTTCAAATCAAGTCAGAATACTTTTTCTTCAATTTTTCAATTTTAATAGTGTGCAAAAATTGCATATTCACATGGCTCAAATTTCTGAATAAAAATGCATCATCTTGGCAGGTAATTCCCAGACCATCAGTACAAACCACTGATGGTCTGTTAGGCCATGGTGAAGTAATTTGTGGCTGATCTGTGTAACCTACTCCTTTAACAGTGTTTTCATTCAAAATGTGGATAATGGAATTTCACTATTTTCTCCTATTTTCCTACTTTTTTTCTTCTTCATGGTACTTAGCTTTATGGCTAAATATGGAGACCTCTCTGGATCAAAGTTTCAGGAACACTAAGATAATACCGAATTTAATATTAATGCCCCTAGATTTATAATGAAGGCAATATCAGTCATAATGTTTTTATTATCATAATCTAAGAAATTTCATTGATAGTATGGACTTGGCTGTGTTGGTGAATGCCAGTGGAAGCCCTTTCATGGAGTCCAATAGGTTTTGTATCAAATCATAGTTGCATCTGAAGATGTACCTTGGCTAAATGCAATCTAGGATAAAAAGAGGTCAGCTTTTATATATATACATATATATATATATATATATATATATAAGCCCAGCAAGTAATCTACTTTTCAGCTAATTTACCCATTTCTTTTCTGTCTGGAAAATGTTTTTTAGAAAGTGTTAGGGAAGAATACTAAGGGATCTTCATTTTAGCATTTTCAAGTGAGATAGCAGGAATAAAGGGAGTGGGCTTGCTAATCCTCTGGGTTATTGTCCAGCAGATGAGTGGTTTAAGTGAAAATCAGAAGACAGATAAACTGGAGGGAACTCTTTGTGCAAGGAAGAGCCATTCCAGCCTTGTGCCTTGGCATCTCCAGGAATCCCCTTAGTTATTGTAATTTCAAGCGGGTAGCTTGTTTTTTTTTTCCCTGAAAGCCTCCTTGTCCAGCTGTGCTTCACCCAGATTTTCACTTGCAAAGATTTGTCTGTTTATGTCTTGTCTTTAAAAAGTACCAGTCCCAGCAATACCTGTTTTGATAAAAAAGAAAAGGGTTCTGATTGGTTGGTATCATTGTAAATTGTGAAGTTCTTACTGATACAACTATTGCAATCTGGAATTTACTTAAATTACTTTAGCTGAAACAGTGGTGGAAGTATGGGGTTGCAAGGAGACATTTTAAGAGCGTTATACGTGTGTACACAGTGAGGGTGGGCTTCACATCATTGAAGTGCAGCCACTGAGTTGACTCAGGGAGTACCAGAAACAAGCTGTGCCGTTGCAGGGGAACGCTTAGAGAAGGAGGCTGAGCAAGCACAGCAGCTGCCACTGATGCTGTTTGATCCAAACCGAGCACTGGCGGCGTTTGCTCAGCAATTGGGAGTAAACACATTCAGACAGCGGGCTGCCAGCCGAAATCCTCTACGGGGGGAAACGTGCACGCGTGCCGCTGAGTGCGAGACGGGCAGGTGCAACATCAAATGAGCTTTCTGAAAAGGGCGGTGGTCTTTGGGGGATGCAAGTTTTCATTTTTGGTGAGCCTGCTAGCTCAAGATCACACATGTTCTGTTCACTTACTTGAAAATGTTTTACACCACTGGTGCCATTAAATTAGTGAAAATATTAGTAAGTGTGTTTGTGCCGTACTCCTGGGCCCCAGGGAGGGACGGAGACCCTGCTGCCTTCCCCGGGAACTGACCCCAGGGGCACAGTAGTCGCCTCGCTGCTGGAAAGCTCGTTTCGAATGTCTGACTTGTATCTCCCTTGCTGCAAGTTAAATCTGTGACTCTTCATCCTGCAGTTTTGCTTATGTTGTCCTGTGCCCCAAGTTTCCTGTGCAGACTAAGCTATTCAGTCCACCCTTCTCATTGCTTTTTCCTGAGAAGTTACCTCTCACTCTTTGTTCTTAGGCAGTCTTATATGCACACCCACCCGGGACACTAACACATTAATGTAATTGTTATTATTATTAATTATTATTATTGCTTTCAGTGCCCTTTAACTTTTCTGAAAGGGCCAACCAATATTTTATGGTGGTCTAGGAAAGATCACGGCAGAATATGCAGCTCTGTATCGTAAGACGAATAGTTAAACATCTGCATGTTTTTATCGGTTGCAGTCCAAGGTACGCAGCTGCCTGTATCTCTGAATTTCTTGCTCACATCCATTTGAATTTTTCAGAAGCCTGCACTGTGTGCGATGACCATTCAAGGCAGAAATTCCTTTGCATCTACTGTATATCCTTGCACAAGTGCTATCTGTATTTGTTAGGTATTAATCATTTTATAGTTCATCTTTATGTGATACCTTCTATAAATAATAATCTGAAATCTCTTTCTTATCATGCTTTCTGTAGATAATTCTTTAAGTTGGTTGTGCCCAGCAGAGCTGTAGACTATATGAACATAGATACAATCACAACATAGGCTTGGCTGTAACAAAACAGCATTTTTTTAGTTCTGCTGCAAATCAGGCCTTTCAAATAATCTTTTTATCTACAAATATAAATAATGCACAGTGATGACAAAAGACAGGTGCTAGTCAGACTTAAAGCTGACATGTTAGTAGCCAGGGTTAAATATATAATTCCTGCTGTGTCTGCACCATCTACCATTGAAACTCTCCTGAAGGAGAAGCCTCCAGGGAGGGTGAAGAGCTGTGAACCAGTGGCTGCAGAGCATGCCTCAGGAGATGCCAAGTTGGAAGGAAAAGCTGAAAAAGTGATATGTCTTTTTCAGTTTGACCTCAGCCTCTAATAGTGTTTGGCAAGTTGGCTGGGCAGATAAATTGGTTCATATTAGAAAATAGGGTTGATTTATTAGGAAATTTGCCATGCAGTGCTGTGCTGAAGGCATTAGCGGTAACGACATCCGTTGCCTCAGCACTTAACAAATGGACTTCCCCAAAGCTCTCTGCTGGTGCCAGTCTCTTCCAGCATGGCCAGCGAAAAGATGCCAACAGTGGCATGCAAACTGCACGCTGCTCCTGATCCCTCCTGACAGATGCTTAGCTCTATAGCGAGAAATGCACACATCCCGGAGTGTTTCGGGAGAGGCAGGTTGTGCTCTCCTGCAGGCTGCTTTCCCAGGAGCTGGCAGGTGTTTCCTGCTCCACCAGCTTCGGGTGCCAGCAAGGGCTGAGGCGACTCTGCTGGCGGCAGGCGTTTTGCAGAATGTAGAGGCTAAACTGAGCCTTAAGTTTTCTCCCAGGGTGCAATGATAGCTTCTCCTCAGGCACAGTAAATGATTTGCTTTCTCCTGGGTAGAAATGAGTCGATGCAATCTCATAGTTCCTGGTTTTTGATCCCCTTGCCCTGCGATGCCGCAAGCTCCAGTGGAGATGCAGAGCCCAGTGTCCTCACCTTACCAGCAATAAAGCTAAACCTCCATGCGGCCAAGAGCCACAGTCATCTACTTCGCCACCAGCTACCCCCTTGCACCAGCATGCCAACCACAGACCCATCTCCTTGCCATCCTCACCTCTACCTCTAGGTCTAGAGCTCATTTAGGCTGCAGAGCCCTGGCTATGTTCACCAAGACATGGTCCTCTAGAGCACGGCTGTACTTGAACTGAAGATCCTATAGCATCCTTACTGTCGTGTTCACCAAGAAACCTGGGGATGGATTTGCCGTAGAGGGGCAAAGTGCTGTTTTTCCATCGTGCCACCTCCAGCAGTGGCAAGCAGATAATATACAGGTGTGAGTGAGACAGCTGGGAGCTCCATATATTTTCCAGACTAATTTTTACCAGGTAGCACATTGGTCTGAGAAATAGTTCTGAATATTGTAAATAATTATCTAACATGTCCCTTTTTCAGGCTTTTGCTTTTATCATTAACACCGATTAGCAAAAGCTCAGAGTCTGAGATGTTCCTTTGATTTAAAAGGCTATAAATTTTGGATGCAATGTCAGAGAATGAATTTTACAATGCAGCTGAGCTGTAGACTAATTAAAAGACTACCCCAGTACTCTTCTCACCCAATACATCTCAGGATTTGTGACCGTCTTCAAGAAAACTCATGAATTATGCCACATGCACCATATGCAATCTATTGATCTCTCTGTGTATACATGTGATATGTATGTGTTTGTGAATGTGTGCTTAAGCCCATGTTCATGATTCAGGAATGGTTTCTCAACAGCTGTGTGCGTAGGTGAAAGCTTGTTGTACGAAATATTTTATTGCATTGCAATTAATGAGTGCGGTCATTTTGCTTCCTTGTCACCATAGGGTCACTATTGCCCTTTAACTTTAGAGGTCCTGGAAATCAGAGTTGGGCTTTATACTCAGGGGAAGAGGGTTCACCTACTCACATTGCCCCACTTCACAGAGGGGAGATTTGTCCTTCACTGAACTGTTGCTTAGGTCTTGATCCAGGTACCCTGTCACACTTGTACTGGGAGCATCTCTTTGCCCATTGAAGAGAGAACCAGTGGGACACTGGCTGGCCAACATAAGTGCCTAACTTTAGGTGCTGTGAACACCTCTCTAGTCTACTATAACCCCCTTCCTCAATTTCCAAACTTTATTATAAAGGGAATACAAAATCTTGTTGATTCCACACCGTTTTAAGTCTAAGTGGGGAAAATGGCTGTCCTTCACTTGATGCCATTCCTTGAGGGGATCTACATCCCCGGTGTTTGTTTAAACAGTGACCTCTTTCTCCTCACTGCTCCATCTGACACCATAATTCAGGATGTCTCCAAGCTGATGTACTTGTCCTGGGGCAGCAAAAAAACGATGTTCTCCATGCTGAATCTGATCCTAATGAAATGTCTGCAAAAGGCAAACTTCTTTTGACCATTAGCAAAGCAAACATGTAAAGAGCAAAAGGGCAACACATGTCTGAGAAACAAGATATGGGGTGACTAAGAGAAAATGGGTAATGATATTATTATTTAGTTGAAACCCAAAGGTGAAAGCTCTGACGTTTTTGGCTACTCTTTCATTTTTCTCAATCCTTCTCAAGTTTGGCTGTAAACATCAGTGGGTTTGGCAGCAGATCAATAGGGAAACAGAGAGACAGTTTCCCCCCTACGCAGAATTTGTGATTCATACCCAGATAGATGAGCTAGATTTACATGAAAGAGAATTTCTGGTTGAAAGTGTTCATGTAAAAAGTGTTATACAGTATTAGGCTTTTGTGAGCTCCCAGTGCAATAAAGGAGAATTGTGTAAGCCTTGGCAGAAGCATATCACTAGGTCTTTGTTTTGATGAAAAAGCTGGAAACATACACTTATTTTTCCTACTAGTTGTAATTATCTCACTGTATTGATTGTGGCACTAAGGTTATCCAATGGGTAGGGCATGAGCAAGGATCAGGTTTAGTCCATGAATTAAAGCTGTGGAGTGTCAGCTTTAATTTACACACATATAATTTGAAAATTGCCCTTGTACAATGGTAGAGCTCCCTGGGATTGACACAGATAGGCAGCATATGGAGCCTGAGCAGTAGAAACGGCAGCACACGGCACTTGGCATTGCTGCTATGTATTATGCAAATATCTGGATTATGAAAGAAAGAAACAAGGGTAGAATAAATTGAGGGGTCTGGTCTCTTCTGCAGGCAGGCGTAAAACCCTTGGTAGCATTAACGAAAATCTCGGATGTGGAAAGGAGAAAAGAATCCTCACTTTTGACTTCAGTTCGACAAGTGTGCAGTACCTTAACGGCCAGAGATGGTGATTATTGTTGTCCTCCCGTGAGGTTGTGCACAGCAGGGACAGATATGCAGCCTGCACGGTAAAACAGGCTGTTCCATGTTTTCTAACAGCGCAACAATAGGCGAAGTACAAGAACCGGCAGTTTCTGCGAACAGGGCTCTCATTAACATACCACATAAAGATCGATTCTCTCAGGCAGCAAGCCTGACCCTTCTGCTTCCGAACTGAGAAAGGGTGGAGGTAGGAAGGGAAGCGAGAGACGATGCCCTTCATGGTTATGTTATGTATCCCATAACACAGCACTGTACTGTGTAGACTATACAGAGAGGACCCAACCATCAACATCGTTTTCGGTCAGCTCACCCCCTATCCCCCATGCATGTGCTCACTCGTAAAGCTGGGCTGCTCCTCAACCCAGAGGTTTTCAGTAAAGTTTCCAGGGGGGCCTGATAGCACAAAGTATTTGGAAAGCCCCAGCCTGGAGCAAGCAGGGTAATTGCAGACAGGGTCCCCACCAGGCTCCCCTCAGCACTTGCTCTCCTCTGCCAACCTTGTGGTCACTGACCTCTGGTGATTGCCAACCTCCTCATCCTCCTTCTGGCTGGCAAGAGGGTAGAGGAGCAGGGAGAAGGACACCTGAGGCAAAAAATGCCTTGCTAAGCTGTTTGCCTGCTGCTATATCATCCCATCCAGGAGGTGGCTGTGTATCAGTGGAGATAGCTTCAAAAAGCCCCCTGCACATTTCGAACCTATCTGCTGGAGAGGGAAGATGTGGAAGTGGATTAATATGAAAATGAACCTGAGGGCCTGCTGAAAGGCCCTCAGGAAAGTGTTTGTTTCACTGGGAGCAGCAGCAGAGAAGAGCTGAGGTCCCACCCTGCTCCTCTGCTGTTATTTGACTTTCGCCATGGCTCTTGTGCAGTTGTCTATCCATTCACAATCATTTATTGTAGGCTTATCCGAGTACGGCTTGGCATTTCAGAGGTGTCAGTCTGTAAAATATAAGTGCCAATAGATAACCACAGTTAGTTTTATCCTCTTCAGAACATAACATGAGAGCATGTGGTTCAGTTGCATAACTTACCTACTCTGGGCTAATAGCATGGACAGTGCTGCAAAAGAATCCACCAAAGACAGTCGCTGGTTCTATGGGTCTTCCTATAAGTTCCTGGGATCTTGTACTTAGAGACCAACTATCCCATTCACCATAAAAAACAAAAAGATTTCACATTTTTATTCCTGTCAAAAATGGCAATGTCAAGTTTTATCTTCAAGTCCAAACTCTTGAGAAAACAATACTTTCAAAAATGAATTCTTTTTGCTGGGACCTTAAAATTCAGTGCCATTCATTTTTAATTTGAAATCTCTATAAAGATTTCAATTCATAGCCCACAGTGGAGGTGCAGAATAAGTGTTATATTAATTCAGAAAGCCACCATAGCCACCTGTCCATCAGAGTCAGTAGCTCAGTTTGTCTTGTGTGTATGTTCAGTATACTAAGCGAAAACTATAAAGAATATTTGCTGTATTTCCAGCATCTTTCTGCAGCAAGTTCTTTATGGCACAAATCTTCTCAATCATAATTTGCATTTCATACCTATTTTCCCCATTCTTTAAAGTTAGAGAACCAAATCCTACCTTTAGTAATCTTACTACGAAAGCTACTGACTCACTGGAATAACCAGAGAGTGGGATTTGGCTTAATTTCTTGGCCTGATGCCAATATAACATTTAATAGATCTTTTTTAGGTGTTTCCTATCGTCATGGCAACTCTGATAAAATACTTTTCCATGAATAGCCTTGTCGATTGCAATACGAGCCCCTGGCTGACTACAGCCTGCTGTTCTGCTCCAGTGTGATTTCATAAGTTCCTCTTGCTTGACCTTTCATCTCCTATCTTTCCCCAGGTCCCTTATTGTTCAAGCTAGAAATATATCTTTTGTTTTGCAAGAAAGCTTTAAAAATCTTTATAAGTGATAACTAACAGCCAGATCTGGCAGCTGACTTCAAGGAGAGAGTTGCCTTAGGAAAGATTACAGGTCCTAATAAGATCCCCTCCTGCACAAGAGAGCACAGGCTATGATAAATCCATACAAGAATTGGTTCTAGCGGAGCCTTGGACTCCAAGCCTCCCCCCTCCCTAAAACCATGACCTAATGCAGAGAAATAAGATGAGCTTTCAGGAGCAGCAGGATTGGAAAGACGAGATCACGCATGTTCACATGCGTGAAGCCTGATTCCCTTTGAACACCAGCACCGCTATTACTTGGAGCAGCTAAGAGAAATACAGCTTTTGTCACCAAAGTTTCATCTCATCTTGGGAGCACCTGTTTTTCTTAGGTTTAGCTCAGCTGGTTCTAGTAATGCCAAGGTCGTGGGTTCAATCCCTGTATGGGCCACTCGTTTGAGGGTTGGACTAGATGATCTCCAGAGGTCCCTTCCAACCTTACCAATTCTATGATTCTATGACTGTCTTCTTCTTTCTTTTTTTTTCTTTCTTTCTTTTTTCCCTGTTAGTTGGCTGTGATAGGGGCACAGGGGACGTGCATGATGTGTTTCCCCTTCCTCCTCCTTCCTCACTCCTGGCCATCTCCTGGCTCACTCTCTGCAGTGGGGTTGGCAGAAAGGGGCGGGCAGAGATGAGTAGTCCAAGTGGTGACTTCCCATATGGCCACATATCAGGTTTTTGCTTACTCTTCTCCAGGGCAGCAGGATGGAGAATCCATATTAGTCAAGACTGCTAGATTTGGCTTTTTGTATCTGATTTTTCTAAGTTTCTTGAACAGATGCATGAAATTGCAGCACTGTTGAAATCAATAGGAGTTTCACCTTTGGCCTTTACAGGGACAGGATTTCACCAACAGTCTCTGAGGTATAACATCACCAGGAGCTGGAATACTTAGTAAAAGTAATGCACATTTTACACATACATCTCATCAGAAGCCTATATCATCATCCCCAGATGTGGAAAATAACGCAGGAGGAGGTGAAATATTGTGCCCTAAGGTCGGTGTGTTATTATGCAAGGAATAGAAGAGAGGTCTCATGAGTTTCCTGGCCCATGTAGGAGCCAGTGCTACAATTCAGTATTTTAAGCACTTGTAGAAAGAAGCAGGAAGGAAGGAGGAACAGACATTACTGGGAAAAAAATTCCTTTATATATGCGTATATATACATATATATATATATATATATAACGTAGATATATATATATACTTTTGTCTTGTATCTTCAATGCCACTTTAAATAAAAACTCACAGATCTGTTGGTTTCCATCAGGCAAAATTATTATTCGGTTTTAGGAAGAACATCTTGCCAAGTGTTGCAGTTCAAAAATAAGGAAAACAGCTCTGCCAAAATGCAGCAAATGTGATTACACAAAGCCAAGAAGACCATAATTAGATCATTACCATGGAAACAACCTAATTACATGTGTAATGCAGCAAGGTCTGAGTTGCGTATTCGAATGTGTTTAGCTATTGTCTAGCAGGGCCATAGCATCGCCATTTGTCTCGTGTTATTAAGCCACCTTGATCATTTTGGATGAGATTTTTTTGGAATAAGTCCCCCTCCCCATTATGGAAAGAGTTAAACTGTGCATGAAATGACTTGAGCAAGAATGTCTGAGGCTTGGGACTGTACAGAGGCAAGCAGGATCCTGCCCGTGCGACCAGGGGGCGGGGTGGGAGGGAGGACTAGGCACTCATGACTTGATAGAAGCTCTCTTGTACCAAGATCTGAAGCTACTCAGATAATAGCTTGCAGTCCCTATAACCATGGCCAGGACTTATCACTTGATGAGAAGTGCAACCCTGGAAAAATAAAAGCGGAGCTCAACAGAGGCTTACCAAAGGTTGCCACCCTTCCCTGTCTCATTAATTTCTCCATTGCTGCAATAATTCACCATGAGAAAGGGGCTAAACAGAGATGACATACTGTGGAGCCTCTTGGCAAAGCAAAAATGCCCCAGGGTTCCTGTGTACTGGTCTATATTTTGTTTTCTTGTGTATCTAGAGAGGAAAGGAGTGGTTAAGCATTTATGATACCTTCTTACTGGTAGAAACTAGAGAGTTTCCAAAGTATCAGGATTCTCATTTTCAGGCAGAGAAAATGAGGCATAGCAAAAAGACGTGACTGTCAGCTTGCAGGACCAAGACAGAGTTGTGAATAAACTAGGTAAGGTCCTAAATAATTTTTGGGGAGTAAGAGCCAGAATGGTATATATATGGTTGCATGCCTTGCAGTATAAAATTAGATGTACAGGGCGAGACAGGGGAGTCATTGGTGAACTTCTGCTGTTATCTCTGTAGCCTACAGCCCGCTGCTGCTGCATCATGTGGTTGTAGGAAATATGAGCCATGGGATGTATGCATGAAATAATGATAAATACTGTCACCCCCTTTGATGCATGGTGGATTTCTGTGCCTGTTCTGCAGTCAGACTGCATATACCTCGCTCAGCAGGAAAAGAAGGGGATGGCTTATTAGCGAAGGAGTACAGTAACAAGGCAAAAACCAACAGGCCTGTCTGGCAAACCTACTGCTACTGCTAATTAATGAGGAGAGATGGTTGCTGGGCCAACTGCAGATGTTGCTGCAAATTATGCCATCGCTATGCCTGCCAGAGCGTCCTCGCTGCAGCTAGCACATCTCCAGGTGTTCTTGCCACAACAGTAGTCCCTGCTGTTCATTTTGTCTCCTTCCAGGGAAAATAAAATACTTGCTTTCAGTGGGGAGAAATGCTGCTACCGAAGACTCTTTCAAGCCCAGACTCCACTTCTTTAGTTTCTCCTTTTCTTGGTGTGTTGCTCGCTTTTCCCTTCTCTGATTTGCCCTACAAACTCTCTTCATTTTCCATTCAAATTGCCTTCCAAACCACAAAAAGAGGCCAAAGAGAAATGTCCCAAGTGATGTTGATCTCCCTGCTCAGTTTCCCAGACCTTAGCCCTCAAAGAATACCTTGAGGAAACTGCCGAACCCGCTTCCCACCTTGATCTCCCTGCAATGGGGCACTGGCCCTGCCAGCACTGATGGCGACACAAACCTGCCTGTGCAGGGCTGGTGGCAACCCCTCTCTGGCTCTCAACAGGCTGCTTTTCTCTGCCGAGAATGCTTTTACAAGCTAGTGTATAAATTCATTTAAGTTCACTGGGTAAAAACTGATTTTCAACTTTTGTGCAAAGTCAGCAAAATGAAAGGGGGGGGATCAAAAAAAAAAAAAAAAAAAAAAAAATCCCAACCACCCAACACATTCTCCAGTTTTGCTCTGTATGCAAAACCTGTCTGCACAGTTCTCCTGAACGCTGATGCCCTACTTTTATCCCTCACACAGCTCAGCTAAAAATACACCTCGATTTCTAACAAGGCCCCTGCTGTGAACTGTCTGAGCAAGCAGGCGTTGCTGCAGAGCGAGCCCTGGACGCAGTGCAGCGCGGCTGTGCCTGGCCTGTGCTGTGCTCCTTGCACAGCGTGGGCAGTTTATACCAGCCCTTGGCACTAAATAGGATGATAAAAAGCCAACAGTCTTGAGAAAATCAATACTCCTTCTTTCCATCAGCTCGGGCAAAATATCCTGGTATGGGGTTGCAAGAACAAAACTAAAGATATGAGGTAACTTAAGACCTGCTCACTGTTGTTATTGCTATTTTTTTTTATCATGCAGTTACACTTCAGAAGCCCAGTAAGGGATAAAGGGTGACTTTAGGCAGCAGCAGTCTGGGGAGTTGATACTGTTATGGAAATGTGCCTGATACCTCAGACTGCACTGGAAGGCAAGAAATCTGGAGCCCCTTGAAGCTTTCCATCAGCTCAGTTGTGCTGATTGTACTTCCTGGGCAATATCCCGAATGTTGCCCCTGCCAGGACCAAATTGTGCCAGGTGCTATGTAAAATTTGGACACAAAGCTGATCCTTGCTTTCAACCCCTTCCAAATCAAAGGTTTTTCAATTTGACCTAAATAAGGGCTCCATATTTCAAAAATTATTGGAAATGGCTCAAATGGGCCAGCCACAGACTGTCCAGATGACATGAAAAATGTAGTAGTCCATTTAAAACCATGACAGAAACTCTTAACGCTAGATGTTGCCCATAGTTGCCTTACATGCTTAAATGGAAGGAGACTGTTGCGTGGATTTTGCCTCATTCATGTGATCCTAGGAAAGCATGATAAATAGAGGTTAATGGAGTCCAATTTTAAAAGCAGGATAAGCTAATATGGATTTTTTATTGTTGTTGGACATAGGGTTAATAAATTCTTCTGCCCTGGATAAAGTAGCTAAACTTTACCAACTGGCATTTTATATTAACCTAAACAATGTTTTTGACAACAGCAAGTCTTTTTATGGGGCTTCAGCTTGAAGGTTGCTTTAGCTTTCTTCTGCTCATCATTTCTTTGCATAAGAAAGAAAGTGGAAATTATCTGGTGAGATGTGGATTATTTGCAAATAAGGACACGCAAATGCAGGCTCAATTTATATGAGGAAAGGCTCTTACTCCTTCTGCAAGTTGGGTATTTTCCCACACATGTTCATTAATAGAGCAGGTTCTTCTTGCAGGGCCGTTCCTTGGTTAGGATCGTTTGTAGTCTTTGGGAGGTGACTCCCAAGCATTCCAGCTGTGGGAATGTTCCTCGATAATCTTATGAAAATATAAACTTTTCGCTCGGCTTTCGCCGTGGCAGACAAAGCTCCCAAAGCCTCCCAGCAATTCCTGCGCTTAGCTGCTGTAACTTCTGCCACTCGGATGTGCAAGAAGGGGAATTGGGCTCTGAAACAAAAGCCTGATGGATGAGTGCCATTTATAGAGCATCTCCTTGCTGCAGGGAGCACCTATGATGCAGTTCCCTGGCAGACTATATGAGGAGTAAAGCATTTGTAAGAGCCAGAAAGGTGTACGCATTTAATTAAGGCTTTGGTAAGCTATTGCATTTTTAAAAATTAAATATTAATTACTTTTAAAAGAGTCCTTTTGAGATGTTTTAAGAACCCAACTGATGAGCTTGAATGCCGTCGAATTAATTTAAAATTTCATACACATTTGTAATAGCAGTCTGATATTACTGCTGTGGACATTTTACTAGTATTTAAATATACTGAACCAAACACGATTTGCACTTAAACTGCAACAATCTGTGCGACTTCCTGGAAAGGCATGTCTGTAAATGAAGTCTGACTTTGACCCCGACCTCAGCATCGCTGCAGTAAGCCAAGGCCGTTAAGCTAGTATTCCAAGGCACAGACTGAGAAATGGCAAGGAAACATCAGAATCGCTCCAAAATACAAAACGGGCAAAGGATGAAAGGCGCTTTGCAAGTTCACTGGTGACAAACACAAACTGATCCATCACAAGTGGCTGTAGCTGACATCCTAATTAACAATGTCATGTCTCTTATCTGCTGAGCTATCATTTCTTGCCTGTCTTGTTGATTCTTCTGAAGTATTTTTTATGTGAGATGTTAACAGGATGTTTGCATTATTCCGGGTCACAGATATGGAGTCAGAGCCAGGAGAGATAAAGGTATGAGGCATTTCTTTTTAGCACACTCAGACCTAGCTGAGCTTGGGACATAGGCCACAGGATAATTCAGGCTAGATGGGACTTCAGGAGGTCCCTAGCCCAACCTCCTGCTTCAAAGCAGCGTCAGCTATGGGGTTAGACCAGCTTGCTCAGGGCTTTTTCCAGATGAGTCTTGAAAACCTCCAAGGATGGAGGGTGGAGACGGCACAACCTCCCTGGGTGCGCAGCAGGTTCTGTACCCCAAAGCTGTGCCCCTTCAGAGGAAATTGCCACACGCACAAGGAAGCCTCATGCCCAGCTGCCCCAAGCCCCCTCCGCAGCTGCCCGGGACTGCAACAGCTCCTGGTTAGATATGGATTCAGTGCCCAGAATGGCTATTGCAATTTAAGTCGTTAATAAATATTTAACAGGCAGGTAGCCACCTTGCAAATCTAAATCTTTAGCTGCAGTCAATGAGCACTTAAAATGCTACAGGCGTCTCGGGGTGCGTGGGGTGGAAGCTGTGCGAAGTACCAGCCTTGGGGCTGCTCCCCTGACCTCCGCAGCAGCGGCCCCGGAGCCCAGAGGGCAGGGAGGAGGCAGGACACGGGGGCCTGGAGGGCAGGCTGAGCATCCCGCCCGACCACGACCACCCCGCTGCTCAGTTTTGGGATTTGCATTGCAAACCGGTGCGTGCTTTTGTTCCTGCAGCCCCAAAGATGTGTTTGAGGACTGGGGACCAAAAGGGAGAAGAAAGGAGAAAGTGGAATGGGGGTTTTAAACATTAGAAGATACATCAGTGTGATGTGCTTTCCTTTAAGAATTACCTCAGTTGTTTCCATTTCCAGGATGACTTCCCAGCACTTATGCATTACTCTTATACTTGTCTAATATATTTCACATTGATTTTTTTTCCCCTTACTCTCTGCTGACTGTACAGTCTGAAAAACCAAAGACTTTAAAGTCAAGGTCAAGTTTTCATTCCCTGAGTAAACAAGCTTGGGAGAAGGTGAGAGGGAGCAAGCATTTATACCAAAATATATACTCAGAAAGCTCAGAAACAAATATATTTCTTCTAAAAACACCCTCCAAGGAAGAAGGCATACAAAAGATTAATCCTTTCAGTCCTCAAATTCTGCATTAAATAAAATCCTTACTCCTGAGGAATAAATGTTAAAAGGAGGCTGCTGTGCAGGCGACCAAAACAAAGTCATTCTGTAATACATAAAGTCAAACATGAAGTTATATACTGTGAAGGCAAGATATAGTGAAGCATGAAAAATTGCATTCTTTTCACTAGTGAAGCTGCTTGAATTTTGCCCATGCACTGAATACTTTTATTTCTCATCCTCATATCTAAGCATTGATCCCATTACACCAAATTTGGCCCTAGGGTTATTTTAGAGCAATTAATGACTCTCTATATTATGTTTGCTCGTTTGTAATCAGCAGCTAAGTTATGGAGCAAATGTCTGGCTGTTTATCTATGATTCATAGAATCTCTTGAGTCTGGGAATTTGGCTGGAAACTTGATAAGAAATTATTCTGGCTAAAAATTTTGGATGCTTCTAGCTCATGTTGAACTGAAATAGAGTAAGCTCAAGTGATTTGGGGCTTCTGCTTTGAATTCTTTCCAGACAGAGAAATGGGTCAGTATGAAAATTATTGCACAGCAAGGTAATGATAAAGAAGCTGCTGCATTAGATGACTCGAGATCCCTCCAGTCCCACCTCTGGGACTGACAGGAGTCGCTTTGCCTGCCTTAGGCAAGGGTGGCCGCTGCAGAAGTGCGCGTAGACACGTGCACCTGCCCTTGTAAGCCCCGCACTGAGCTCTCGTAGGCAGAGTTTGTTTTAAAACCCGAAGTCTGATGTTTATGCTCTTTGTGATATTTTTCATCATAGTGATTTAATATGTATACATTAGTAATGACAACCTGATGTTCTAGCTCTTTTCAAGCAGTTCGGAAACAGAAGGCCTCAGCTGGAGCTAGTAGCATGATTTGGGGACAAAACAAATTGTTTTATGCAGTTTGGTTCACCTATTTTCAACGGTAATACAATTAAATGAGAAAAAGTTTGTAGGCATATTTAATACCTTTTATTAGAACAATGTGATATTTTTGGAAAAAAAGCAGGTATGTTTTTAGGCACACAGCCCTCTTTGCAGGCTGGTATGCCAAAAAGCTTGTCAGTGTATCAGTTGGTCCAATTAAAGATATTACTTCTCCATATAAATCTTACCTCACTCTTATCCTTAGACCATAACAGCTACAATAACACTGCTCATATAATTAAAAGCAGTTGAGGATAATTGAATCCCATTTTCTTAGCAGAGTTGGACATTGAGTTTCCCAAGAATAGCAGGAGAAAGCTATGCTGCAGACATAAAAATATTTGTCGTCTTTCTCTTACCTTAACTCTACTATTCTGATTCTACTTATACCAGTATAAATGGAAATCACAGGGTTTATACTGGTACAACCAAAAATGGACTTTGGATTCTGCATACATTTTCAAAGCAGTCTTACCACTTTGTAAAATGTATCTGTAATGCAGAGGATAAAAGTAGGTCATCCATTTTCTCCAGCATCCTGCTATCTCAGTAACATTAACTGAAAGGAACAGCGTGTGCACATCTTATCCAGCATCACCGTCACTGTATTCCATCAAATTACGACCCTTTAGTCCCTTCATTGGAGTGAGTCCCAGAAAAGGGCAATAATGTAAATGATGCACTGATAAAAAAGAAAAAAAAAAAGAAAAAAAGAAAACCTAAGGCGGAAAATGTATTGACAATAAGCCAGCTTGGCTTTCTCTGATGCAGAATGCAGTGTTGTTTATTTTCCTATTATGTTTTTAAAGGAAATTTTCCCAAGATACCTCGCAACTGACTTTGCATGCAAATACAAATAGAAACAATTTGTACCTAGCAAATCAGGACTCATAAGAAGAGAGTGAAGACAGGCAAGATGAGAAAGTAGGGAATGATTAAACAAGATAATTGAGCAAATTTAGATATTAGAATTTGTTCTCTGGGTGAGAACAAAACATGTCATCAGAGAAGAAGACGATTAAGGAGTTTTTACTTATAGGATGAGAAGGATTGTGGAAAAAAGGTCTTCCAGGCAGGGGAGACAATCAAATGTGTGAAAAGCGGCTGGGGAACTGGGAGAGCTGGGGGAAGTCCAGCAGCTCCTGAGGACAAGAGGAGGCAACGGGAGGTGCTCCAAAAGGACAGAAATTCAGTGAAAAATTCTGAGAATTGGTGAGGCTTTCTGAAGCCCATTTAGACAAGAAAAAGCCATCGAATTTGGGACGTGCTGACCTTGGGCAATCTCAGATTTAGGGGGCGGGGGGACGTGAAGGACAGAGTAATTCCCCCGCAGGGCGGCGACGGACCGTGAAGGTGATAACGGCGTAACAGCGCAGGAGCCACTGTTTTCTCACGGGCGACGACGCAGTTCCCCCCGCCCTGGGTTCAGGGTCACCCTCAGCCACGCTGCCGCTCAGCAGCTGAGGTTCACTGGGCACCGGGGGAAAGAAACCGGGACGGGAGCACGGGTCAGGCAGGGCGTTCATCCTCCGGGCATCCTCAGAGCTGCTGCAGCGCCTCCGCAGCGGGCGCGAACCGGCAGCAGGCCACCAGGGACCACCTGCTCCAGGCTGCCGCGGCGGTGGCACCTAATAAACACCTGCCCCGACATCGCTGTGCTAGAGGCGTTTCAACCGGTGGAGAATTCCCTTAGGATGATTTGAAAAACACCTTTGCGCTAGCAGCGCTGCAATATTACGTTCGCTAAGTTCAGCCCAGGTACCTGCAGGACTAGTTTCTTCTGCTGCTTGCTTTAATTGGACAGGTTTACAAGCCTGCACTTTTCAGTCACCAACGGAATTGCAAGCTTAGAGAATCTGGAAGCTACTGTGCTGCTGACACGCTCAGAAATGCTGCAAAACTCTCTAAATAAGCACTGCCAATGTTTATTTCTAAACATCAGAGAACCAGGGAAATAGAGTAGCACTTTGACACCTCGATTTGGAAACATTTCTGCAGATTCAACACTTGTCTGCAGCACCCTTCTGGGATGAAACTATATAGGTACAGTTACTGCCAAAAGTGCAGAAAGTGAATTTGGAGGGAAAATTCCAAAATTCCATGTATTTCTGAAATAAAGCCATTTGAAAGAAGTCTGCTAAGGCAGAAAACTTGTATTTCAGATGGCACGCTACCTCCATAGCCTTAGCTCCCCTGACGGCCTCATGTGCCTATTTCTTATTAACAAAAACATAGTTAAGATGTCATATTTGAATCTTGTCAACAATATATTTGAGCTAACCATGTTTTAATTATTGCCTACTAAATGCCACTGCAGGCCCTGAAAGATATTTTAAATGACTGATCATTTACATGTAGATTGGTTTTTAATGTTACCTACATTCAAGCTTAAGGGAGATAGTCTGGAATTATGGGACCTCTTGAGATCCCTATTTCCACTTATTTTTATAACATTAAGTGGGAGGGCAGATTTGCCTAAGAAGAAGCCTGGCAGTGAAATCTTTAATGAAAATCTGAAAAGTTCAGAAATTGTAGTAATTACTGTTGCTGTGATGGTGATTGTGTTATTAGAGATTATTACTCATTACTGCTATCGGTTATAATTGTTGACGTAGCCACAATAAACGCGTTAATCGCGGGCAGAGGGGCGCCTCTGCCACGCGTTGCGCGGACGCTAGCAGTGACGTCCCGTACGGCGGGACGTACTCTAGGCCATACACCCCCCTCGAAGCGCTGCTGCCGTCCCTGCAAGGGCTCCCCTAAAGACCTGGCCACCCGACGGGCAGCTCTTTGCAGGTCTCAGTGCTGGAGGTGCCCACGCCGCACCCGGGGCGTGCAGCCCCCTCGCTGGTCTCCACACCCTGCCTGAGCACCAGGAGGACTGCTTGGAGAGAGCGAATCCCTTGATGTTTTCTGCCTCCTTTTGAAAGGCTGTGGATCATCCACTTGTGGACAATCCCAGTCTGGCGTGGGTGGGAAGAATCGCATAAAATGGGGTTCAAAAGCCTCCGCTTGTCATGGGCGCTCCTGTACTCAAGTAGCGTTCTTGTCATTGAGTGGACGTTCATGGAGAGCGAATAACCAGGGCTGAGAATATCTTTGGAGAAACCGGTTACTAAAGGCTTGCAAATATAGTATTGAGTGGTCGTTCAAAGCTAGTTCTTGATAGTTCTGAAAATTTCAGGTATTTGTCTAGTACACCCCACTCTCCAATCCCATCCCAATATGCCTATCAGCAGAGTCAACACGGCAGTATATAGATAGCATATATGCTGTATTCATAAAATCTGTATCCTAGTGCCCTTTCCCTTTCTGGAGCATGTATAACACTCATTCCCCACTGCTGAGATCACAGCAGAAAACTCAAACTTACTCTTTTTGCCCAGAACATAATCCAATGGAATATTATCTCATAAAAAAGTATGACTGGTGTATTTTTGTTTCACATGAAAAAGAAGGGGATTTAATAACACAGACAGGGCCTCATTATAGGAATGAAACCTCTGCCTATATTTGGCTACATACATTTAATTTTTGTTAACCCTAAACTAGCAAGAAAACTCAGAATGTTTAACAGGAGCAGCTGGCGGAGCTGACTGCACTGGAGACCGCCGTATTATTGCCCTGGGCTGAGCGTGGTAATAGGAGTGGAAATAGTTTTTGAGCCATGATGTCCTAGAGAAAGAATTTTTAAAGCAGCTACGCACCGTGCGGAGCCAGGCGGGCGCTGGGCTGCGCGGGAGCCTGCGGGGATGTCGCGGCTCCCTCCCAGCCACCGAGCGCCAGCGTGAGCTGGGGGGGATTTACGAGAGACAGGGAGAGGTGGGAGGAAAAGGGAATAAAGTGAGAGAGCAGCACGGCGCCAGCAGTGCACCGTGAACGCACCCAGGAGAAGCTGCTGGTCAAGGCGGCGGGTAGGGCACTGGAGCGCGTTTCAGCCGCCCGCTCGCTGGTGGAGCTAAAACATCCCCTTTTCTCCTGTCGCGCCTCGAAGTAAGCGGCATGAGAACGACCTGTGGGAAATGGCTGTTTCCTGGGAATGCCTCACAGTCCTGAATCTTGCAGCAAAATCCCAAAGGGATGCAGAGATCAAGTAAAACACTTGGGAAAAAATATCGGAAAAGCGGGAAAAGTACTGGATGTGCTTCTGTGACAGCTGGGTCCAGCTGCCCCGTCCAAGTTGAACGTGTTGTAATGGCTGCAATCCGGACAAACCTTGGGCACGGGGTTTTTAATCAAATGGGATGCAAAGCCAAGGGCTTTGCTCGCAGTCGAGCTGCTTCGAGTGTCTCAGGGATTTGCACCTTACGAGGAGCTCAGCCACCACGAGGTGCCCTCGTGGTCCCTTCTCCCCGCAGCGCGGGGCAGCCGGGCTGGCTGCGGGTTTCTGGCCGCGACGAAGCGGCCGGCCGTTTCAAAGGGTCCGTGCGTTGGAGCAACGATCCTGGCTGCTGGGGAAGAAAGGGAGATTAAACACGAGCAAATCCGTTGTCTGAGAGCTCAAAAGTCAACGCAGAAACCAAGCCGGCCGCAAACAGGGCTGGCTCCATAACTACGGCTCGATTGAAGCTATTTTAGGAATCGAAACTCGCTGGTGGGAAGGGAAGCCGAAAGCAGATAAATTGGCCATTAGAAAGCCGAGCGGCCGCGTTGCCGAGCCCTATCAGCCGCTTTCAGGCGGGGAGCAGCGGAGGACATGACAAATCTGTCTTTGTTCTTCTGCTCTTTAACTGCCCGTGATCGGGAGATAAGACGCTGGCCAGGGCTCATTTCACTGGCAAAACACGGCGTTATTAATTAACCAGCTCTGCTAAATAAGGACCCGGTCAGAGCCGAGCGGCCGGCTGCGGGCGAGCCCAGGAGCGGCGCTGGGCGCTTGCAGGGCCGAGACGCGGGAGGATGCTCGGTCCCGGCAGCTCCCTTTTCCCCAGTTGAAGGGGGAAGGTTGAGTATTGGGGGTGGTGTGTGGCTGGGAGGAAGGCATTTCTTTCTTTTACTAGCTGGAGTGTTGTGTTAGCAGTGAGAGAGACGGATGAATATGAATTTTTCAGTTTGGGTTGTCAAATGAGAAAACGGAAAAAAAAAAATCAGGACCACAAATCATTTTACGTAACAAGGAAAAGAATGTCCTTTCTATATATGCATATATACATAAAGCTGCTTTAGAAAATCCTTTCCTAAAATTTGGGTCAGTTTTTAAACAACAAAACTTGTTTCAGAACAAAAAGTCAAAATATTTTCTTTCGAAGATGTTGAAACAAAATGTCTCCTCATTTCCAAGCCATTTCTTTTGACATGTCAAAATGAAACATTTGTACACTTTCTAATTTTTTTCACAAATACTTTTGGTTCCTGCATTTTTCAGTGAACTTATCCATTTGAAAAATGTCACTCAGCTCTAAAAATTACCATACGTGTAGAGCTACCTCTGTCATCACATTATGTCTCGTGTAAGCGTGCCAAGTATGAACTCCCCGCAGGGGAGCCGGTTAGACTGCAGACTGACCGATAAAGACTGAGAAGGCCTAACGCCAATTAAAAGGGTCAAACCGCTGGTAAACTTTTGCTCCACCACCATCAAGGTCCCGCTCCGCAAGGCAACTCTGTGAACCGGGATGAGGCAGGTCACCTCGCTGCCTTTTTTATGTTTTCGTGTATTTGGATGCCCTATGTCCATCTCCCTGACCTGTAGGGAAGAAATATCAAAGCTCTGCAGATGTCCACTTCCCACCTCTGTGCAGTAAGGTGACCGTGCAGATGTACGAGAATAACGAATTAAACAAATGGAAGCAGTCAGTACAAATTGCCAATGTTGTCTACCTGGCTGATCAAATCCTGTTCAGTGATTTTATCACCGACAAGCTCTTTATAGTAATTTGGGGAAGCAAAGCTTATTTTAATTATTAGGCCAACTATTATTTGTTTAGTTCAAGCGCTGTATTAGCAGTGGAACAGCTGAAACGTGGAGGATCAGATCGTACCCTATAGCCTGAGGCGTGTGTTCAGATTAATGCTCTAATTACAGTTAAAGAAACCAGTCCAGATTAGGGGATCCTGGGCAGTCTTCCATGGGTAGTCTTAAAGACTCCTTTTAATCTAGGATAGCTAAGGAAATTCAGGACTATTGGCTGCACGTGACATTTTAGAGTTTTTTAAACAAATACAGATCACAGGTAAAAGCAATCTGCAGTGGGTCCTGGTTTCTCAGGGGAGCTGGCATGCCTGGACAAAGTAGGGATTTTAGGGGGGAACTCTTTCCTACGGCATTTTCTCTGTACTTCTTAGCTTTCAGCTCTGTGTCTACCACTGTGGCCCAAGGTAGATTAAATGCATTGCTCAAAGTCACAGGCAGAGTCCGTGGTTGGGAGCACAACTTTGTTGTACCCTTTTTGCAGCATGCCTCTCGGCTATAAAAGGTACCAAAAGGATCTACGAACGTTCAAAGATTTCTGGACCCCTCCTTATCTCCCAGCACACGCATATGCACACAATTTATATACTTTCTTCACCGTTTGCTGTGCCACATTATGGTGATTTATACATTGTCTGTCATCTGGAGCACTGGGGAAACAGAACAGAAGGAAGAGCAGTAAACAAATCAGAATCAGCAGCGATAAAACAGAAAGGAGCCCACAAACGCTGCCCCCAGCAAGGCAGAAGAAGCATCGCATGTGCTGTGAACCCAAAGAGTCCAAAAGCTGCTGCTCTTTTTCCTGGGCAGTGTGACCATGCCTCTGATTGCTGTTTTGACACCTCAGGGATCTTTGCCACGGTCAAAGTGCAACAGCCTGCTGGAAGTTATCTGGGGCCGAAGTCCTGCAAAGTGCCTGGGGTACGTGAGAGTCCGCTTGGAGGCAGACGGGCTAAGGTCACGAAGCCTCTCTCCTGCCCCTTTCCCAGGCACGTATCCTCTGCTGCACATGCTGTCTTGCACCAGTTTGTGCTGTGGATGGCTCGGGGCTCCTCTGTGGTCTATGGTGTGAGATCCCACAAGTCTTCAGGCTTTCTCTTACCATCCACCATCTTTATAAGAAGTATTTTATTAGAAAATATTTTTGAAAAAAATAAACCAGAACTTTAAACTGCCAAACAATGCCATTTGTCCAGGATAAGAAGGGGTAGCAAAGTTTGCTCCATCCGGTTAATTTTGCCTCAGGCTTCAGGTCCCAGCAGTTGTTTCTTCTGGTTGGTGGTTGCCCTTCTGGTACCAACAAGAAGCTGCTGCAAGCAGTTGGGAATTCCTAAGAAATCAGCTGAGCGCAAGGCTCCCTGTCCTGCCCCACCACGCACCTTGGGCACTGTCCTCTGCCCCGGTCTGCTTTTCTCCTGCCATAGAACACGGAGGGCAGGAAGGTGGGCACGATAAGAGAAGCGAGAGCAGGAAATCCTACACTCATACCATTTGTTACATTGTCATAGGCTCATGACAGACACGGGAACTAGACACCTTTAACACGAGGTCATCCCTCCCAGAGCAGTTCAACTCTGTGCAATGGTTAGGGAAACTGTTTTCCAGTAGAAGTGTGCAGTATGAAAGGATGTTAAAGACGCACGACCATTCCCTTTGGAGCATTTTCTAGCATGTATCTGCTGCAATGTGAAGTGTCTTAAATGCCTAATGCAGTGCAAAACATAACGTGTGCGTGTGGTAGTGGCTTGTTGCCACTTGGCAACAAGTGGCTTGTAGCACGGCCGCCCGCGGCACTGCTGCTTCCCTGCATCGTCCCCAGAGCACAGGGCGAAGTCATGGGAATGAATGAGGTCCCGTTCCCTGGCACGTGCGATTCCTAGATGATTGAAAAAGAAGTGGGGCCCTTGTAGAGAGATTAGTGGATGGTAAATTATTCCCTTCATTTGTTATTCATGATGAATAATGAATTATTCTCATAACATTTACTATGCTGTTCATTTATTATACAGTACAGGGGAATGTTTAGAAGCTAATTATTGCTAAGAAGGCTCTATACTTGCAAAAAAATGTGACTTCTACTTATTTGTTACATCAGTGCTTTAAGGGGTGGGGGAAGGGCTGTCTTTTTTAGCACGTTTCTGTCACGCATTCCCTCCAACACAGAGCCTCCCCACCTGTCCTGCTGCCGCCCCCACAAGCAAGACAGATTTCTCTGTCATGAGCAGCACCTGAGCTGGTCTATCCCCTTTGCACAATGTGCCTTTTAAGCCCCACTGAAGCATTAGGGAGTAGAAAAGGTGAGATAGGCACGGGATTGAGGAGAAAGGTAGATATGTGTTCTACCAAGGGCAATAAAGGGTATGGGCAGGGGAAAAAAAACATTGGGCAGGAGAGATCTACCAAGCCTTCTGCCCCTTATCTCATGCAACGTGAAGGAGACCCCAGCCAGGCAAGCACCTGCTAGCCTTCCCCGTCGGTCCATCTGCGGCTGGACCTCCTCTGCCTGCTGAGCACGGACCGCTTGCAGCTTCCTCCCTGGGCCGCGGAGCTCGCGGCGGGCTGTGGTTGGGAACCAGCGTACACGGGGAAAGCGGATGGACGCTGCAGGCGGGTAAAAAGGGAGCAGAGTACATAGTAGTTATATGTGGGTTGCTGGAAGAACCAAGTGTATTCGGGGCTTGGGCAGAGGTTAAAAAATAACCAGTTGGCACGGGAGAGAAAGGAGCATATGGCAGGGCCCAGCGTGAGACTAGAGCGGGAGAGCCGGAGCTGAGCTTCGTTGCTGTTGTTGCTGGTGTTTTTTCATACGGGTGCTTATGCCGTTTCCACCGTATGGCCTATTTCAAACTATACCCAAACTTTTGTCATATCCATCAGACCCAGCCTGGAGTGCTGCCATCTGCCCGACCCCCCTCGTGCGCTTGTGATGCTCTAGGATTGCACAAATAACCAGAAAGAAATGATTAAGTCTCAAAAATAAACTGTTGCTTTCCTTTAGGCGCGGATAGAAGCAGGAGCGTTTCTCCGTCGGGGCGAGGGGGACCTTTGCACTAGGTACGCATGTGGCCGCTGCACCTTTCGTGTCACGCTTTTGAGACAGGCAGGAGGTCTCCGAGAGCGCTTTTGTCGAGACCTCGGTGGCCGAGACAGAAATCCTTTGCCTTGCTTCCCAGCTCAGCAGCGAGCCGGGGGCTGGAAGTGTCCACAGTCCGTGAAGGACCCCAGGGACTCCTCAGCTGGAGAAGACGCTACGCTGCGGAGATAAGCGGAGCATTGAATTGGGAGGAAAGAGCCTCCAGGGCTTCATACACGAGAAGAGGAAAACCCAAACAGAGAGAGGTTTGGGGTGGTTATTTTGTTATTCTCATGAGCATTACGTTTAGGAGACTAAGTGAGGAATATCCTTAACAGTGGTCTATCTAAATAGCCAACGGAGAGTTGTAGCAACTAACTGTGCTGCGCTACCGTTCATCAGCAAATTTATCCTGGTATTCGAAATACTTCAAAGGAGACTTGAGCCTCCTACCAAGCTCTGCTCTCACGGGCATGTGGCACAGCACTCTGCTCTCCATGCTGTTGGCAGATTTGGTGCCCGTGTCCTACTGAAGCATGAATGAGAATTTTTTCTACGTTTTCCCTAGCGTGTCCTGCTACAAGCGTGTGGCAGATATAGCAGCCACGCTATGAGAAAGGTTGCTGTACGGGTGTAGTTTAAATGCTTTGCTCCTAGTTTGAAAGAGAGCATCAGGGACCCAGCTCATGGGTGTATCTGCCTCGTGAGGCCTCATTTATGGGGCTTCCTCATTTATGAGTCATATGGAATAAAATCTGTGGATCAGATCCATAGCTGGTGTGAACTGGCACGGATGCTATTGACCCTGATGGAGTAATACACATTTACAGCAGGAGACGTGCTAGTTCTGTTATTTCTAATATCCGTCTTATCTGTATTATGTGCCTAATGTCAGTCTCTTCTTGTGGCCTCCGGGGATGCCCTAACATATCGCTGGATAACTCAGTTCCCAGAGTGAAGCCAGTGAGAGGTTTATAAACACGTGGGAAGAGATAGTTCAGCTCCGTCTTTCTGAGTAATTGGTTATCGCATGGTGCAGGATAAAACTGATAATCAGTAATATCCTTTTGGCTGTCCTCATCATCTTTTTTGCTTTATTTTGATTCCCCAGCAGAAATCTCTCTCCACCAGCTGCCTTTGTAACCTGGTAAGAGCATTGTGAACTGCCAGTAAATGATCTTTTATTTTATTTTTCATCCTTGTAGAGGTAAATTATTGTGTCAGCACAGAGACGATGCAGGTGACTAACCTCATAAAATGTAGTAAACGATTAACAAAATCTCAAATAACAATAGCTCAATGGGCTGATCATAGCTAGGCATGCCGAACAGACTGCATGCCTTTGGAGGACACTGGCTGATTGCTCGGTGGGGGAGATTTTTGAGTCGTGAGTCAACAAAGATATGCCAACCAAGGGACAGCTCTTGAGTATTGCCAAGAAATACATTAGACCTTGATTTTCAGCGGTAGTGAACACCCACTGCTCTGAGTGACTTCAGTCTGTGCTTGGGAAATCACAGCCACACACTGTGCTGAAATCCCACCCAAGCAGCGGTGGGAATAACCGGAGCTCTGTGCATGTCCGAGCTGCACGGGGCCACCAAGGAGCTTGTGCTTCAGTGTGTCCAGATAGAGAGGAAAATGTGTGTGCAGATGATGAAAACAGTATGTAGGTGATGGAGGGATGCTTGCTAAACCACACCAGTGATCCAAGAGTCCCAGAGCTTCGGCTTCTGAAAAAAATCTCATTTTTTTTTTTTTTTAAAAAAGGGGGGTTGGGGGGGAATTACGGTTCATAAGGTTAAATTAGCTGCTAGGTATAGAACGGCTGCTGGCTGAAGCACAATCTCAGTAGGTTTCGGAGAGGATGAGGGTTTAATACACAGTGACGCTTCCTCAGACGTTTCTCTAGCAGAACAGTTGCACAGAGAGATACCCTGGGGGTGCTAAAGGGGCAGGGACATGACGCTTTGGAAGGGTCTCGCTCGGATTGCCACCTTACCCTCGCCCCTGAAAGCCACCCCCTAGGCTGGGGCGCCAGGGAAGGGCGCGCGCTGGCAGATGTTCTCTGTGCCCGCTCAGTTTTGCAGGACCTACGCAACTCAGTGCTACATAAACTGAACTTCAGCCTCGTCCATGCTGGCTTAGCACTTACCGGTACAGATGTGGTATTCATTCAGTACACAAAAAATGCCTTTCTTAAAGATGCTGTTCTCTCCCCGAGGGCATCACGCAGGACAGGAACCTCAGAGAAACTGAGACAAACTGTATGTTTCCATGGGGCTCTGATTATTAATATTCCAGTATTGGGCAAGCACTTGTAGAGCTGTAATGAGAACATCCTCTTATGTGCTGTTTCCAGAATTTATGCACAAGCAATACATAAATATCAATTAATGCAGCGACTATAGAAAAATTAATTAAAACATGAGAGGATAGAAGCCTCTATTCAGCCCCCTAAAAAGGAAATATGTGTTTATAAACCCCTCCCTACTGCTCAGAAGAAAGCTCTCAATTCCAGGGGAAGGAAATCATTAATTTTTTTTAATTGCACAATACTTTTAATTAATTTCCATAAGCACCACAAACAGCAAATGGGGGAGGGAAAAATCAAAGATTTTACAACTAAATTAGTACTTGGGGACAGGTTCTGCCTAGCCTGTTGATTATGATCCAAATTCTATACATCCTATAATTTCTCCATAGGTGGCAGGGGCCTGGCAGAGGAAAGCAGGCATGTGCAGGCAGCACATTAGAGCCTACCTATAGCTCTCCATGAAGTCTGTAATTTCAGAGCTTCAGTAGAGCACCTCAACCTGTAAATCCACAGCTGTAAGCTGGGAACACGTTAATTAGCCTAAATTAGCTTTAAAATCTGTAAAAGAAGACAACTCAAGGTGAAACACAGACACGTATGAAAGCGGTTGCTTTTCTTTTGGGTCTGTATTTCCGCAACGATCTGAACACGTTTTGCCGGCTAAGGGTGGCAAGCGGAGCTGCAGCATAGCCGCAGGAGCCTCTCTGTTGACTTGACTGGGGCTCGGATCAGCCTGCTGGAAGGAAATGAGAAACAAAGCAGGGAAATGGGCAAGGATCAGCCTGCAGCCGGGCCGGGCGGAGCGGGCTGCAGCGAGCCGTGCACGCGGGAGTCAGCGCTCGCAGGCTGGAGAACTTCCCACAGCCTGCTCTCTCGCCTGGATGACATCTGCAGCAGGATTTTCCTCCTTCTTTGTGACAAGGTGGTGGTGGCTTTGTGTTCCCAAAGGGGCACACACCGTCCTGGTGCCAAGGAGCAAAGGGGCACCGGAGCAGCAAAGAGAGACTTGGCTGCAGGAGCTGGGGCAGGGACAGGGTGACTTTTTAGGATAGGCGTTGGTGGAGAGGGAGCATCAGGACTGGGCAGGACATGCTCACCTATGAGTGCACTGTGCCCCTATATTTATATTTTAAATGGTATATTTATTTATTTTTATATTTATACGGTATATTTAGCTTTTGTAGCGGTTGGCTCTCAGTAATACTGCAGTGTGATTGTGGTCTATCACAAAAGCAAAGCATATCTTTATCTTCTTTTCCACTGTGTTCCTATAGCAAAAAGTGCCCAGGACATGCAATTGCTCATCGGATGTTCACTTCCTGGGCCTTGCAATGTGCTTGTGAAAAGTAATATCGGAAGGCCGTTATTATCATCCTTATTGCACATGGGAGGAAATTAAAACATAATGAGTCCTAAGTGAGCTGGTTCAGTGAGGGGCCAGCCAGTGCCACGGCAAGGCATTTGATTTGAAGATACTCAGCTGCAAACAGTAAGACACTACAACCTTATTTTTCCACAGTGTTTTCCAGCTGAGAGCTGGGAATGCCCATTTACTTTCACAAGAGAAAAAATGCATAAGTGTGGCTACATTTTACAGAAAAATAACAGGAAAATATGACAATTTTGTGATGTTTCTTTTTCTTATCCCCTTCCCGGGAGGTGCACAAAAGACCTGCTTCCATAGAGGGGATGAGCACATTAAAACTAGGATAAATAAAATCAACACCATCTTCTGCATGGTTGCATACATCTAAATGAACAAAATACGTAAATCTTAGGGGCTCAGAGTATTACAATCTACCTGTCTATTGGGAGGGCTTTCCAACACCTCCTGTGTCTCCCCACACCTTCCCCCACAGTGACTCATAACAGTGATTGCTTTACACTACAGTAACCTACAGAAATGCCAGTTCATGGACACATTTCTTATCTTTTACGTTATAAAAATATCAGTGCTAACACTTTGCACTTACTTACAGCCTTTTATCTGAGGACCTGAAAGGGTTGGACACTCATTAACGATAGCAACCATAATAATATTTTATTTCCCCAGCACCCAGTCCTGAGATTCCCAATTGTTTTTCGTCAAAGAGCACCTTATTGACTTTGTATTTGGCTGGAAGTTTGCCCAGCTTAGCGCTGAGTGTAAATTTGAGCCAGCACTTTAGGAACTGATCAACACTTCTTTCATCCAAGGAGTTCAAAGTGCTTAGCAAACAACTGAACTTCATTTAACCTATAAAGTACAATAAGTTTTATGGCATCTACCTTGGAGATAGGTGAACAGGTCCAGATTTGCTAAAAATCTCTGAGCAAGTGAGTCCTGGTGTTTAGAAAGAGCTGCCAAAGCCACTGACCTCCAAGTCTTACAGACAAGCGCCTTTGTCTTCCTAATGCTTTGTCTCCTCGGATAGGAGTTCCTCTGTGAGATTACTTTGCCTGACCTCTTTGTTTATTTTACATCAAAAATATCACCCATTAACCATGCTAGATGAAAATAATAATATTTTGCATCTGCCTGGGGTTTCCTTTCCAAAGGGCTTTGCAAACAGTATGAAATCAATTCTCACAGTAAGCTCTACAGGTCGGTGGCCCAGGTGTTTTCACAGATGGCTAAATCCAGACCGAAGACGATCCATTGGCTTTAATGAGACATTTAGGATTTATAGTATTGCAACTGAGAAGTCAGCCAAGACCTGGGGAATTAAGTGGTGAGGTTGGAACAGAGATCAGGTTTATCAGAGTTGGAGTCTCAAGCTTAAACTAGGATCTCAGTTTTCATCCGGTTTCTGCAAAACCAGTTCCAAAGGTGTAACCTGGTTTAGCATCATCAGCATCAGGGGAGAAATTGTGATTTGTATCAGCTAAGAATCTGGGCCTTAATTATACAAATCACTTGACAGGCACTTTCCAGCAATGTGAGCACTACATGGGAGAGGTGAGTGCCACCCAACTGCGAGACACTCTCTTCACCATTCTGCCCTAATGTACTTACGTGGCTGCAGAGGCTTTCTGGAAAGAAAGGCAAGCGAGTTTCCCAGAAGGCAGACAAGGGACCTCTTCAGTTTTCTCCCCTGCATCAGCATTTCACCCGTTTCTCATGCAAAGCACTTTGTTCGACAGGTGGAGTCCGGCATACCATTGCAAGAGGATTAACTCAAGCTGCAACTTTATTACCTCCAGAATGCATTCTTTTGCTCTTTCCCTTTCTTTCTGCTTCTTTTTGTAATACTGAGAGCTTATTAATAACATCTGGTTTGTGAATCTCACTCTGTTTGATCAAGAACGGGGATGCCTCTGTCTGTGGCTGAGCATACCCCGCTGTTGATCTGCTGCAGTGAGTAATCCAAATGCTCAGTCTCAGATAGGGGAACATGATGCTTTCAATACCTATCACTGAACTGGTCATTAGCTCATGCACCAGAACAAAATAGGATGTAGAGCCCATTTCCTCTTTTAACAGAACTTGTTGATTTTTCTCTTTTATAACCTGCAGCATTATCAGCAGCAAATTACTGCTATCGATAACTCATTAGCAAATAAAATAAAAGACAATGCCACTAACATCTGTATGAAGCCATGTTTGAATGGCACTGGCTTCTGCTTATTGGGCTTTTAGTATTCATTAAGGCCTGTAAATGGTATGTGTTTAAAATGCTGATGTATGCAGCATGCACTGAACTCTCAATCTGCATTAGCTGAGACAGCGGCTTGTACCAACTCTGCAGCCTAACTAACTTGATTTATCGTAGTTTCCTAAGTTCTGTTTATGAGGCTGTTTTGTTTCTAACAACTTAATATTTTTTTCACGTGGGAGGATTTATCAACATCTGTACATCACATTGCGTTGAGCGTTCAGTAGGCCTTGATCGTACTTGTAACGGCACAGTATATCTGGGGCGGAGAGCTGGTCTGCTGGGAATTCTGTGACTGCTTTCCAAATGACAGCTAATTTAAAAGGTGGTACTTCTTCTGGTTGTTAGCCTTCATAGAAGGAAAAACACATTATCATTTGCTCTCTATCCCTTCCCTGTCCAGCTGAAAAAAACAAGCACAGGCAGTGAGAAGAGCAGTCAGCCTGTGGCACTCCCTGCCACGGGCTGTTAGCAAGATCAAGATGCAGATTAAAAGATGGGTTGGACATTGGTGCTGATAAAAAGATGATGATATCCTTGCATGTCATGAGGCACTGATGACTCAGGATACTGTCATGACGCTGACTGTGTCCTCTCCAGCCAGCTTGACCTTGACCAGATAAGATACTCTGTGCTATTTTGGCTCTTTTTGTACTTGTTTCTATAATGTCTTAAGCCTATAGCCCCACTATGTTAAGGATACGTAGAAACTGTTCCTTAATACATGTACCTGCAACAATTTTCACCTGGTGCCCTCAAAACCTAATTTACAGTCTTCTGAAAGCATGACCTCAGAGACCCTAATAGCACAGGCTGTTAGGACTGAGACACTCTCCTACTGCTATTAGGAAAAGGCCGGGCATCTTATAGCAGCTTAATGACATAATTAGGCTTCTTTCAATGCCCTTCTCATTCCCTCTGGCGTTGCTTTTGCAAACCATAACCCCCTTTTGTCGTGCTGCGCTTCCTCCCCAAGGCTGTCCAGCTCCGTGTGTTTGAGCAGCGGTGTAAAAAGAGTAGTAACTTCCTCACCATTTCTCATTATACCTTAATTGTAGGGAAACCTAGAATGGTGGGTTCCAGGTCTGTGTCCTTAACCAGAGTTGGATCTCCGTAGACCTAGGGATGGTGCTGAGCAGGATCAGGGCTTAGCACAGGTCCATCACACAGCAGTCTCACCAAACCAAGCTGCCCTCTTCCTAGGGCACCGCTGGGAAGGATGTGGCCTTGCGCCTGGAGCACTTTGTGCAGCTCCCAAGTATAGCTCTGCTTGGAAAGGTGATTACTGCTAGGTGGCTAAAAATTAGCACTGCTTGTAAAAATGCCAGTGAAATCATGTATTTCCTCAGAACTGGTTGGTCTGGGCTAAGAAGGTATTACTGCATTTAGACAAGGTTGTGATGGGTTTCCAAAAGAGGTCTGATGAACTTCTGTTGCCAGAGGGGAACTACAGCCAGACCCAAGGCTCCAGCACAGCCCATGGTCACATGGGGACAGAGGCGTTTGCTTAAGAAGGAATTTCCTTATGGAGAAAATGTCTGTATGTACTGAGGGCTTTTGTTGCTTCAAATCAGAAAAAAAAAAAAAAAAAAAAAAAAAAAAAAAAAAAAGCTAAGTATTAAAACGTCAGAAGTTTTTTTCTGATATGATATTACATACCACTTTACCAGAAATATGTGTGGTTTCCTCCTTATCTGCCTCTGAACATGAAGACTGACATCACTGTCTCCAGAGGGGCTGGGACGGAAACATCAGATAATGTAATTGTGAAACGCTTTGGACTTAAGAGTATGTAGGCTGTTTCAGATCTAGTTTATGGCATTGAGAGCTTATTTCAGTGGCAAGTATGAATCCAAACCACTAGCCTCTCCAGAACTGCTGCCTTGAAAAGCCTTTAAGGCGGCAGGCTTTTTGCAGGCCTGTGATCTGTGGCTGGGAGTGCGCTGATTTAACCTTGCTGCAGGAAGGCATCGTTCCTCTACTCTTTATCCTTACTCCTTTTAATATAAATCTCTGTTTACATGCAAGAAGTAGTTTCCACTGCTGTCATCTAGGCTCGTTGCTATTTCGCCATGTCAGCATATCAGAACCAAGGCTGCAAGTTCCTGGAATAAATTTGGGTTTTTTCCTTTTACAGTAATTGGAATATTTCTATGGAGGAGTTACTCTTCCCTGCAGTATCAATATCTTTGCATGCCTTGAAGGCTGCCTTTAGTCAGTATGTATTTCATGCCACTACCCTTTAGGATCAAGATTTGGATCCGCAATATAATGCCATTATTATTACTTTTATTACTGTCATCTGTTGCCACATGCACTTGGGGAACTCCAGGGCCTTCAGTTCTTATGAAGATTGGAGTGTGGCCCATTGTAATGAAGCAGCCTATTATAAGAGCACATCTTAGAAAAATTAAGGGGTGGCACAGGCACAGTGGCAGAGGACTCCTTGACATACTGCGTTTAAAAGATGTGACAATGTCAACAAGAATACTTATTTGGCCCAGGCAACAAAAGTCTCTCTCTTTTCAAGCAGATTAACAGTGCTACTTATTTGTCTATTCTCCACGATTAAGACTAAATGAAGTATGGTGCATGGGTACATGAGTACTTGGTTTACTGTTAGGAAGATTTCTAGTTACTGGGAATTTTCTTTGACCATAGATCAAAAAGTAGTGCAGCGCATTCTTGTGGCTTGGGAAGAAAAAAGGCATTTGACATTGCTATTCATAAGCCAAATGGCCAGCTTGAGGAATCCTCCTTTGAATCGTATGTGGCATCAGCAGGAGAGAGGGATACGAGACCAAGCTAACGTTCGTCTGATTTCAGATCTATGTGTGCATCACACTGCTATTACAGCAGTGGTAGCAGCAGTACTGTTATAAACACACTTTGATAAGTTATACAGTGCATTTGTTTCCAATTTACTTATTCCTGGAATTTGGCACACAACTTCTCATCCCCAGAGTCTGTGGAAAGTTTTGTTAGAAGGGGAAAAGCAGTGAATGAGAGTCACCAGTCCTGGATTTCATTCCTGGCTCAGCCACTAGCTCAAGCCATCATTATGCAAACAGCCACTTGGTTATCTGGCTTCATGCATAAAGACTTAAAATCTTGTAGGACTGGGGCCAGGGCCATAGTACATGGCTTTGAGTTGACTAGCTCCCAGTCCCTTCGTTTACCCACAGAATACTTCTCTCCCAAGGTTGACTTGACATTTATGGGTTTGCTTGGAAATCTTGGGAGGGAAAGTGCTATAAATACAGAAAATGCTTATTAACTGATGGAAGGATGTTTTAATGAAATATGCTGGCAAGTTTCCTATTTCTGTATGATGCCAGTATTAAATGGGCTGCTTGAAGAGTTGCGTATCTGCCTTTTCTGAGTGACTGGCTGAGAACTATTTGGAGTCGCTTCCTCCAGTGTGTGATGCTCACACTTGCCAGGTTTGTTGCTAGGTTTTTCTCATTTCTTACCACTTTCCTTCATTTCCTCCCCAAAATTCAGTGTCTGCTCAGCAGCTGAAGGAATCTGCAGTTGTAACGTGTGATTCTCACCATTTTTTTCTCATAATTTGAAAGTGTTTCTCTTGGTGGTCCAAATAGCAGGTATTCCTGCCATATAACAACCCCCCAAAGTACAGCCCATTCCATCTCGGAGAAGCTTTCGCTCATCCTCACCACTCAGAGGCACCTGCACCTTGATGGAATATATGGCAATGGGATGCAAAGGAAATCAGAAAAGATAAAGATAATTGATTCCAATTGGCATGAATTTCTTGTGAAAAAGAAACAGGGCTGAATCCCTGCTGACAAAGATGTCCCTGAAGCTGGTAGCACAAAGCTGACTTACACAGCCCAGGTTTGGAGGCTGCCTCCTCAGGGTGGAGCAATTCCTTATCTAACTGACCCTTGGGAGTAGTCCTTTTTCGTGAAGTTTTGGATTGTTTCATTTCTGTCTCCACGGTAATTTGTCTCAGCCATGGAAGACACAAGGAAAAGGCCGTTATTTGTGCAGGCTGCAGCTAGACAACCTGATAAACAGGCTCAGAGGAAGCAGTTCAAACTTTCCCTGGGCTTTAGAGCAGCTGCACTTGAACCAGAAAACTGCTGGAAGTTCTCCCGGTGGGCACGTTTTCTGGTGAGTGACCTCCTCTGCTGGAACTGTATCTACCCACGCTCCACAGGGAGAACCGTTCTCCTGAGCTACCCCCATCAATATGTCCTTGCAGTGCAGGATGGCTACGGACTGAGAAGACTTACATGCAACCTGCTCAAATGTTCCTCTGCCCAGAATGTCCTCAGCATTGTGAGGGATAGGGGCTGTTTTTCTTCAGCCATTTTTTTTTAAGCCCTTCTGCAAAAAAAAGTGTATTTGGCCTGCACTAGGAATCCCCAGATTTCTCGTACTGAAAGCCTCAGCCTAGCCATAGACTCTGAATATGGGTTTGGTATCTTCTTTGCTTACACCACTCCTGCTGGATGTTATGGAGAATTGAAAACTAGAACTTTGTTTCATGGCCATCTTTAGATGTTATCAAATCTCCTGGTATAGGAAATAGGTTGGTAATTCCTCATACGTTAATTCAGCCCCTGCCAATGTGAAATGTGAATGAGAAATAAGAACAAAAACCCCTGCAAGCAGAAATCATTATAGAAAGATTGACTTCTGCAGCCCAATGCTACCTTTGAGGAACACAGAAAAATCTCTCCAAAGACACCATCTGTTTGTGGTGGAATGTGTAAATTTATACCTATTTATGAATTTTTGAGTTATGAAACTACAAATACCTCAGCTGCAGTTTTCACATAAGTACATGAAATAGTGTAGAGATATACTATGTGTTTCATCCCAGGACATGCAGTGCTCACACTTGCATTAAAAAAACAAAAAAACAACAACAACAAAAAAAAGGCAAGGCAAGACCAGAGCAACCAACGGGAACCACTGCAAAACTCCTGTGTCTCTCTGGGCTTTTGAAAATCTTTTTCAGAGAACTTACCAGAGCACAGCATAGAAAAGTAGCAATTATTTGATGAAGTTTCCCAGATTATGTATCAGACATTTCCAGTGCCTTTTAGCTGGCTCTCTGATGATGAATCACTCAGCTACGTGTCAGCCAGAAGGCTCAATGGTTGTGGTAGCCTGACTCTGTATGGTCATGATTTTTACATTTTTTTTCTTTCAATGATTCACCTCTCACCTCCCTCTTTCCTTCAATGCCTGTTCTTCAGACTGAGAGGGTGACCTTTTCACTGCTAACCTCCTTAAAATTTTTTGGAACGATGCTCTTATCTGTAGGCAGAAAGACCATTGATCATCTGAAGCCAGAAGCCGAAATGGCGTAGTGGCATCAGAAGCTTTGCTGATTGCCCTGGGTAGCACACAGCTCCCTGCATCTCTTCCTCGGTTCATTTTCACTCCCTGGGGCCTCAAAATCCACAGAGAAACAAACAGGATGATTTTAATGCACTAATGGCTCCCCCCCCCCCTTCTTTTTTGTCTTGAAAGCAGTTGAAGTCTATATGCCACGGGGCTTTCCCATTTATGGGCCAGCGCACATCTGATCCCATGGTGGAATAGCTTCTGGCCTTCAGTTGCGTGTTTCAATATGTATTAGCCTTTTCAGTGCATGACTAGATGTGTGCTGGTCACACTGTAGTGTATGGCTGCATCTTGCCATGTGATGGGTGTTCACCTAGTATGCATGAGAAAGATGCTGCAGGGTAGTCAGACAGCAGGGAGTGGAGCATGGGCTAAATTAATTGTGTGGGTGAAATGTGTGACATCTACACGGTGTGAGCTGGAATCCCCTGCTTTGGAGAGCAATCCCTTAAGGTTTATGTACACCCTTTATCTAATAACTCCTTGCCTCAGTTAGTGTGCAGTCTGTTGTCCACTATATATCTATTTTAACTGATAGCTCTTCAGGGTAAGAATTACCTTTGACTGTGTTTCTAGCTCAATGGGGCCCAGATCCTAGCTGAATTTTCAGCATGCTATACAGTGGTAGAGACGGGGAAAAAAATGGAACAACCACTTAAATGTGGAGCATTTCCATAAACTCTTACAGAAATGCTAAATACCATTGGCACAGAATAATTATGACAGCTCTTACAAGCACGAATATCTCTAGAGATCTTGGTGGTCAAGGTGCATGTTTTCTTACCCATGTTCTATCCTATTAGTCAGGTTCTCGATTACAGAGGTCTCTCTTTCTGAGATAACTACCTGGATCATTTGTCTCACAAATATATTGTACCCCTCCTTGATTAAAGTTGCAAGGAACTTTCAGCTGTGTCAATGATGTAATTTGCATTTTTCTTGGCTTTACAAACCTTGGGGCTTATTACGTTATATAGGATATACTGTACAGCGTTAGCCTGGGACCAAGACAACATGCGTTTGCAGGGTAATGTGCTATTTTCTTCTTGCAAAGTCTGACTCTTGTTGAGAGGATTGTATTCCAGTCTTCCAGTCATTTAGTGTGATTTTTGCACGTATTTCTAAAAGTTTTTGGCCAGTCACATTGATTTGGGATGGGTATGATCACAACTGTCAGTCAACTGGTAGGGCTGACTGAAGAATGTGGAACTGCTGAAGAATCAGTTGGGTCCTTTAACTGTTATTCTATGATTGCCTGTTATTAGGTTTTCGAACCACTATCATTTTTTTAAAAATAATTTTCTTTTTGTAGTCTGGGGGCATTAGCTGGATGTCAGGAATCACTTTCACCGCCCTGATCTCTTCTTATTGCCTTCTGATTTCACAGTGATTTGGATCTTCCCTATTTCTTAACGCTGCCCCTTGGATAATTACAGCTCTCCTCCTCTGTCATCCCCTCTGATGATATTATAATCTTCTTTAATCTTTATATAAAATTTCCTTAGATTAAGGATACAGAATGAATTTGAGTATTATTGATCAAAATAATGTGCCACATCTTAAAAGGGCCTAACCACATGACATATATTCTTGCAGCAGCAGAATCACTTTGAAATGTAGTTTTGTCCCCTTCTCTGTAATGGGAAGAAATGATCTAGTCTTGATTATACTATTGTTCCCCTTTTCAGTGTAGGATTAACATCAATCAGCTGGACAGCATGATTGATTTTCTAATTAATAAGGCATTTGTATCAGCTTGCATAACCACACAAAGCTTAATGGGTTCCTTACTGTATCTGAAAACTGATTTTGTGTGTGTGAAGCTTTTTAACTAGTGGTCAGGCTAGTTAGACCATCTCTACACGTAGAGCTCCCCGGTGTAGAGAATATCACTAAAACGCGGGTCTCACCAACCAGCGCAAGCAGACTAAAAAGCTTATTTTGGCTGATGGCTTCCATCCCGAGGCTGATTTAAGAATTTTAAGAAACATCAGAAACACAGCAGAAGAAAGAGAGTGAGTAAGGGAGAAAATGTAAAGGATGCAAGCAGATTTAATGTCCTTTAAAGAGAGCTCAAAATACAGTAGTGGGTGAGGCACATCTAGCCCGGGGAGGAGCCCTGCCTGCAGGCTAGAGGCCGGTGGGTGCTGGCTGTCCAGAGGTGCTGAGCACCCCTAGGGGTGCCTGCCTGCAGGATGGGAGGCAGCACCCACGCTGCCTGAGGGCGGCTGCGCCTCACCCGGTTGTGGGTGTGGGTCGGGGTTGTCCTGGGGCTGCTCTAGCTTGCACCTCGCTGCCCTTTTGCAGCCTGGCTTGGTTCCACTGCAAAGACCTGGGCTGTCAAACCAGCTGCCTTTGGACCTCTGCGCTTACCAAGAGAGTCGTGCGTGCTCTGTGTCCCCATCTTGGAGACAACCGTGCCTCCAAAGAAATGCGCAGCAGACCCCAGCCCTACCATCTCTCTCTTCAGTACTAGAGATAGCGACTGGAGAAGGGGAAAGCAGATTAGTAACTTCAGCTCTCTGCCCACCCCACGAAAAATGTGGCTCTGGCTGCTCCCGGCACAAGACCAGAGGGTCAGGGTCTGACCCGGGCTCTGATGAGGAACTGGAGCATGTCCTTGTTGAATAAGTAAGCAGAAAACCTGAAGAAGAGCTGTCCCAGTTTGAGCTTCTATTCTGGGCTACAGCAGTTAATTGCTGCAGCAGCATAAATGATTTACATGCATTTGCTTTGGATCACATATGGTTTGAGGAACCCCCACCCTCTCCGCATCCGATGGGCTGTTTCGCAGTTTCCTTGGCTGGGAGGCACAGCAGCGTTCACAGCAGCGCACCCGGAGTGAGAGTGCGCTGCATGCTTGATTCATCTTCCCTAGGAAGATGGTGATGAAACTGAGCACAAACCGAGCAAAGAGGGTGTCCTGCGGGACCGAACTGCAAGAAAAATAGTGACTTCAGAAATTCTGGGTCTGATACACCAGTTTCTTGTGCATGTGACGTTCCCTCCCTGCCTGTCTCAGGGGAGCAAAACTGAAATCAATGAGAAAAAATACCATCCTCTTCAGTTCGACTTTGATCTGTCATCTACGCCGGAGAAACTGTTTAATTCCCATTTCATATCTGTTTCTTTCTGTGAAAGGACAGAAAGCGCAGGCTTCGCTCGCATTCCGAAACTCCCTTTGGCTGTATGGCCCACAGGAGCAAAAAATGAAACACAGACTAAATCTTGCAGGCAAACCAAACAAAATGAGGTCAAACATGTTCTATGATTTTAATCTAGCTTGTAAATTAAATACTGTGCGGTTGGGAGCCCTGTACATCTTCTACGCAGTCTTCTGCCCTGACTTACAGTTGTCCAGGCCCATCGCACCGGATTGTAAATCTGACTGCAGCAGCTATACATCAGCACAGAATTTGGCCTTTAGCCCTTACATACTGTCTAGAGAACGAACGAGCTTCACAGCCTTAAAATAAATAGACTCACATGCAGGACCGAGATGATTTAAATCGGCTCTCTGGTGTGAGAAAAGACGGCCACCCACATTGCATTTACTGCGTACGGGATGCCGCAGTCCAGGATTTCAGCTCGGAGACTGCGGGGGGGAAAGATGGGGAAAGCCTTTCAGCCACTCAGAGCTGAAGGGAAAATGTGAATTTAAAGCTTTGGGGAAAACTTACAATAACTTTATAATAAGCTGCTACTTGAGCTGCGCAGGCTGCCTACTGTAGACCAAGAGGTGTCATTTATGGGGCTGGCGGGGAGGCGGGGGGAGTGCTGTATGGATCGAATTCATAGACTTTATTCATTGAATGATATGGTTGAAATAACGGTACTCGTTTAAAAAAAAAAGAAGTAATACTACTAAAACAGGATCAGCACACTTTGGCTTTAAACTGTGCTAATCTAAGGTAATTTACTACACTTAACATGATGGTATTTCATTCTCAGTTGAGATATAATGAGATATATTTGCAGTTTCATGTCAGATCAGTCCCCACGTTCCAGGGAGCGAAGAGGTAGTTTGCTTCTAAGGAAAACCCCAGTCTTAAACTCTCTGTCTACAGCTTAAGGCAGCAGCTGAGGACATAAATCCATGTCTTCTTGTAAAGCAACATCCCAATTCATTATATCTTTCATTAAAATGTTGAGTGATTTCTCTACCTAGATTGAAATAAAAAAAAAAGAAAATTAGTAAAAATGGTGGATGGAGAAATCACGCAGCAAAGAGGAAAGCTATGCTGAGCTGATGGAGCAATTACTTGGGCTACCACCCATCCGCTGAGCAGTAGTAAGCCAGTGGGTATGCTGTCAGCCTGGTGAGAATGTGCAACCAGTTTAAACCTCAAGGGATGAGATTTAAGCTAAAATATTTCAGCCCTACTTGATGAGCCTAAGAGCACACACTGTTACAATAACTCAGCTGATGTGTAGTAACCAATTTAAGCCGTGATCACTCAAGTTGTGTATGAGCATTTTTAATACCGAGAAGACAATGCTGAGAGAGACTCTGGAAAAAAAAAAAAAAAAAAAAAAAAAAAAAGAAGGTGGAAGCCTGGACCACAGGGAAGTCATGGGATGGAATATATGGAATATAGGAGCTTTCTAGGAGCTAATGGCAGTGAGCTGGTCCTGATTTGGCAAGGCTGTCTAAAAGGGCACAAATATGTCCTCAGGCAAGTTGGATTTTTCAGAATAAATGTGCTGTTCTGACCTAGCTTTCCCAAAGGAGGCTGATGCTACCTCTGTATCTGACGTCTTCTGCTCTCATAGAAAAAGTCTTTGGCCTAAGCAGCTTTGAAAAATCTCACCCTGCCTTTTACTGGGTCCTGGGTTTCTCCCTCTTGTATTTAGCTACTCTGCAATAGGGGCATTTCTCCCAGCCCTGGGAGGGAAGTGGATGTGCTACAAGGCACATGTCCTTTTAATGTGGCAGCTCATGATTTCACACAGGAACAACCCAGCTGAATAACACACTGGTTATTCCAGGCAAGTCACGTCTGTCTCTGCTTTCAAGCTGGGCTTAGGAAGGACAGAGCTGCGGCCTGCCGCTGTCTACCTGTGGGCAGGAGGCACCAAGGGGCCGTCATACCCTCTTGGGGCTGGCAAGGCTCTTGCAGCAGAGCTGAGCCACGGGGCAGTGCGAGCGGGTGGCTGGGAGGGGAGGACCACACAGCTGCAGTCTGACAGCCGCTCGCTGGAGTGAGATGGAAAGCCCATGCCGGGTGTTTGCTCCCGAGACATATGGTGCCAGGGAGTTATTTCTGATTTGCTTTCTCCATCGCTGCTACACAGCAACATGCTGCTTTGTTGCAAGGGTATTTTAACTGTTGATTTTATTTCCAGTAGAACCACTTGATTCATCTAAAGTGCTCTGCTTCTACTGCGTTTTTTTTCTTTTTTTTTTTCTTTTTTTCCTCTCTGATGAAGTAGAAACAGGTTTCAGGAGGAGGAAGGGCAGTAGGAATAAGGATCAGAGGGTACGAGGAAGAGAAGGTGAAGCTCATTAGCTTTTGCCTTGCATATGTATTGTGAGACGCCGGCACAAAAGACAGCCACGCAGGGTATCCTTCCTCTCTCCCACTGCCCCAGCTGAGAGATATTCAGATTTAGGACTTGCCTCAGCACAGCCCAGGCAGTGAATTGAGGACTGAATCAAGGTTCAAAGCTTGAGCTCTCTGCCACCTCTGAGTTCCTACAAGGGGGTGTTGTTAAAGGCTTGTGACAGAAATAGCTTTGCAATCTGTGATTTTTTTCGCCTCCATTCAAAGTTCAGTCCTCCCACACTGCTCTGAGCTAAGCACTCTGGTTTAGGAAGCCAGGCCCTTCACCATCCACTAAAATCACTGGGGAAGTGCAACCTTCACTTGGGTTACTTTGGCAATGGTTTCTGCAAAACCCTCTTCTCCTTGGTGTCCTTCCACAGGACAACACACATTATCAGAAAAAACAGGGCTAGGAGGGACTCAGAGGGACTCCCGGCCTGGTGAGGAGCAGCTTTCCCGAGGGGAAGTGCTCCCATTTAGCTGGCAGGCTGAGCACCTCGCAAGGCCCAGCTGGAGAAGTGAGAGGTGCTGGACATGGAGTCCCTTTTTCTGGCCTGTTGCTTGGCCCAGGAGTCACAGCCTATGCTCAGACTTGCGCAGGGCAAAAATACATCAAGATATTAAAATTGTACTGTTGCGGTAGGGATGAGGGAAGGCTAATGGAATTAGATTATCGTAAAAACATTCCATTATTTCTGCTTTCCTCTTTATAGTGCATACAGGAGTAAGAAAGACCAGTGGTGCTCATGTCCTCTCCTCAGGCACTTGAGCATCTCTCTGTAGTTTCAGGAAAGGGGTAGGTGCAACAGGAAGGTACCCAGTCCAAAATGGAGAGAAAAAAGAAAGTCCAAGAGCTGTGCAATGATGCCAAAGTTGCTGCACACCTGGAACCACCAGCTAGAGAAACACAGAGGTCCCAGAAGTTTCTGAGAGAGCAGGCATCTGGTCTCCCACTCTCTACCCAAGCAGGACTATGGCATGTGCAACTGATGTCACTCTGCTATAGTAAAAGAGTAAAATAACTAAATAAATGTGACAGAAATAAGACAGAAACAAATTTACCCTACTGGAGTAAATTACCCAGCCTCTCCCATCAATAGCTCACTCTGTTTCCAGACGTGCCCCAGGCTTTTTTGTCATTATTCCTGGTGGAGACTTTGCCTCTACCTCCTTCTGAAGGTGGAACTTGGAGTGGCCTGGGCCGCCTGGCCTCCTCCTGATGCTCAAGGAAGATTACCACCTATTGAATTAACCTCTCAACACCTTGTGCTTTCTGCAGAGGTTTTCCATGTATGTAGACACCAGGCCTGGTGCTGGTTAGCTTTCACGCTCTGATGAGGTCATTGCTGGAGACAGATCGCTGCAAGCATGTGTAACCTATACAAACAGCTCTGCTGCAAGACAGAGTAAAGCCTCTTCTGTCTGACTTCTGATTCCTTTGCTTTCTCTTCCCCTCTCAGCAAGACCTCCTAGCAGATCACCATTGATTTTATATCATGTGTCACATAATATACATTATACATATCCATCTTAGAGAAGTTCAGATTGTTGCTGTGATCTTTGATTGAAACAACGTGAGATGTCAGAGCACTAAGTGCTAACAGCTCCTCTGTCATGTTGTTAACATGATTCTTATTTAGATTGGAATTTAGATAGGAATTGTCCTATGTTTTATCCTTTTGGGGAATTTGTCATCTCCAATTAATCTTAGATTATGTAATATTTCGTGTAATCGCCTTATTGATTGTTCTAAATGTGCAATCATTTATTGTTTTACTTATTTGGTTGTCTGGATGGCATTCTGCTTCTTGAGACAAACTCATCCTTTACTCATTGGTTTGAAATTCCTGGAGTTATTCCACAAATTCACACATCCATTATGCCTTGTTAATAAAACCGGTTAAAGACATCTTTTATAAATGATTTTTGTTTCATTTGGTTTCCCCAGAATGGAAAAAGAGAGAAAACATTAACCGAGCTTTCCTAAGCAAGACCATCTGTATTTTCCAGTCTTTTTGGCTCAGTGGTCAGAAGTGACAGTTATCATGTCCCTGTTGCAAATCTGGCCTGGCCAGCATGCAAAACATGAAGGGCTGGCATGAAGACTGCTCCTTCCTTTCAGTAAACCTGAGAAGTCCTGATCTGTGTGTTTGAAGTGAGACTATACAATCTCCCTGTATCTGAGCTTATTTTGATTATTTCAAAAGACCTCAGGATATATCCCATGGAAAGCAGGTATCTCCGAGTTCTTCCCCACTGAAGGGAAAGGCAAATTTGAGAGCCCATGTTATCTAATCTGTCACAGATAGGCTTGTCTCTGAATTTCAGATATTTTGCCTATAAGTAAAAATACAATTTACTTCACTCAGCAATTGCATCAGAATATATTTTTGCATTTATTGCTTGATTCCTAAGGGCATTTTCTCTAGAATTATTTGAGCTCTGTCCCCTGCTGAGGGCAACTCCAAGCTCCTTGTACGGATGCCAGTGGAGCTGCAGTGCTTCGCAGGGTGAGGTTACAGTCCACAATATCTGACTCAAGGTTGGCAACGGATGAGAAGAGAGAGATGTTTTAATCTCCCTAACCAAAAAGAAATCTTGTTTCTAATCTATAAACACACACATCAAATTTCCATCTGCCCTCTCCAGTGTATTACACAGCCCGTATCGTATTCAAGCTTCTGCTGCAGAAGATGTAGAAAAATTTATGATTCTTCATCCTCTGTCTGGGAATGAAATCCTTTTGGGCTCAGTCTGTTGCTATGCTATACCTGTTAAGGCAAGAAGCAGCCTCTCTCCACCGTTGATCTTATAAGGGCCAGAGATCTCTGAACCCAATTACAGTCTTCTTTTCCATTTCTTCCTTGTACTTAGGAAAGCTGTGGCTTGTGGGAAGAAATTTCTCAGTAATATCTCTAACAATAAATGATTTGGGAAAGCTATCACACCTTGTGGTTGTGGCAGAACTTTCATGCATCAAGACCTGATCCAAAATCCATTAAAGTCCCCGAGATTATTCCCCTTAATTTCAGCAGACTTTGGATCAGACACGAATGAGGCTTTTTTATATAAAGCAAATCTTTCCTTGTGAATGTTTTATTAGCTTTAAAAATTCCTCCTTCTAACTTTCAGAAGAATCTCCTGTCTTCAAAGGTAAAATTGCTTAACTCTTAAAACAAAACTTGTATCTCTGTTTTTCCAATGCTACAAGTCTCTGCAGAAACTAGGGATTATCATCATGAAGGCGAAAGACCCTATCACAAGTAGTTGCAGAACAGAGGTACATTTCCCATGCAAAATGAGAGAGATAAGAAGTATCTTAGGAACTGCTTTCTTAAAATTTCTGGATAAATCAGAACATCAAGGCAAATATTTTTCCTTTCTTGAGGAAATTAAAAAAAAATCCTAGAACATTTTGTTAAAGCCATCTCAAAGCAGAGTATTAGATTTTCTATTTTTTTTAATGCTTACTGATTTATTTTAATTGAATGATGGTAAGCTTAGTCTTACAATATGATTTGAAATGAGAAATCAAAATATTTTTAAAAAAATGAAACAAAATATTCTGATTTTGAAAGAATTTAATTTGCTTTTTGCCAAAATGTGTTTTGTGAGAACAAAACACTTCTTGGAAAATTTTCCTCTAGCACTTGTTGAGATACTGCTTCCCTTAGAAAAGTCCCTTTTTGAGGAACCTCTGGTCTGTCTGCTGGCCCTTGAGCTTCATGGACCAGTCACCCATGTAAAGAAACGACTGGAAGATCCCACTGCTGGCACTCGGAAGCTATCAGACATATGCAATGAGTCCAGGTGGAACTGGGGTTCTCAGCTGGCCACTGTGGCTCCTAATGCTGCAGCAGTTGAGAGGACGAGTCCACCAGTGGCAGCGTCAGCGCCTTTCACTCCCCCCCGATCTTCCCTCTGGCTCTCTTTAAAACAAGTATGCTCATTAAGATAGAGGAATGGTTTGCAGACAGTATTAGATAATTTGGAAAGCACTTGGGAAATTGGAATGAATCATGTCGAATAAGGTGAGAAAGTGGAGATTTTCAGAGTGGTTATTTAGCTTTTCAACACACTGGGCTTAAAATGAATGCTATTATTTTCAACATTATTCACTGATGTCATCATAACATCTGTTTGAAAGCTGGTAGGATTTTAAATGACCTGCAAAAGGCTGATACATTCAGGTATCTAAGTTACTGAGGGCTGGGTACTCACGGAGTTTGATAGAAACAGCCAGCGTTTGGACTCCGTGCCATGGCACGGGCGGGTTAAGCAGTCGTTAAGCATTTGCGTTCTCCAGCATAGCACGGATAATAACTATTCAGGCTCTTATTCAGGAGGAAAGCTTGTGCATGCACTGGGTTGCAGCAGCATAAAACTCAGGCTCTTGTTTTCTTTTCAGTCGTCTAGAAATGTGGCTCAGCCAACTGTGTTGGCACTATGTGCACGCACGCACGGAGACATACACGCACACGTATACGCGTGCGCCTTTGCTGGAGTTGAAGAGAAAGGCGAAAAGAAAGAATGTGGGATAAACACGTTTCCAAGCCTGCAGTTTTCTCTTGGATCGCTTCCTCCTCTTGCATCTGAAATATTTCCAGGGAAGATTTATCTTTCCTTAATCGCAAAAGGCAGCGCAGTGTCTCTGTAATATTAAAATCTCTCTTGATTTTCTATGGATATTCTGTTAATTAGTAGGTTTCTCCTCCCAACTAGGCTGTAAATGGAAAGAGTACATACTAAACCGATTGCCCTACTTATGTAGCTACTCGGAGGAATGCTAAGATGGATTAACATGCACAACAGAAGGCTTATGACCCTGGGAGACAGAAGAACCTGAAATAACCTTAATATCCTGTCAACTTGCATTACCAAACCTCAGTGAACAAGAAGAGCCTATTTAGTAGTCTGTCTTGGAGGAAATATTCATATCTTTTATCTGGCTTTTTCCTCCCTCTTTTCAAATAGAAATGTTGCTTTTATCTCTCCTGACTTTATGGGGTATAATAAAGTTGGGTTCCCCCCACATCCGCATCCTAAATAACATCGCTCCACACATATAGGCTGTTGTGACTCCTGAGATGGATATTGGTGCCTTTGTTTGCAATGAAAATTGTGTCTTTACCGTGCAATGCTGGGTCACGCAGAAGCAGCCTGCCCAGCTCTGCACACACCCGCAGGACAGTCCCGATGGCAAGGTGGTCCCCTGGGCTTGTCCACCCAGCAGAGGAGCTAGGTCTGCTGCTGGTGGTGGCACATCATGGCCTTCTGAGGGAGCCTGCTCACACCCACAGGTACATCTAGACTCCCAGCCATGGAGCCTTCCTGCAGAAGTTTTTCTCAGCATCACCCTACGCTTGCAGCCATTTTTTCCCTAAGTGCCAGGATAGGCAGCAAAAGGGAACAGCCAAGGCAAAGAAGGGCTCTCCTCTTCAGCCGAGACCGCCTCTTTGCTCTATTTCAGTTGGCATCTCTAATTAATAAATGAAGGCTTGGTGCAAGTTAAGAATAAATAGACAAATTTGGGGATCAGCCCTGTTCTCACTCCACAACTCCTGTAATATTGAGGATACGTGTGTTTTAGCTGTGTCCTAGCATCGCATAAATAAATAATAATAGTAATAATTAAAAATGGAATGCCCTTCACCATAAACACATGGGGTTTGTTATGCATTTTTAGCAGAGAGAAATGCAGTCTTGCACCATCAGCCCTATGAAGTTCACTACAGGCTGTGAAACCAAATACACCCCGCCGTGTTTAAGTGAAAACTGCCCCTGGTATTTCAGTCACTTAATATCCTGGTTGCAGGAGACAAGCAGCTGTCCATCCATCAGGGTCTCTGAACCAGTCAGCAACTGGCAAAATCATGGAAACTGCCAACGCAAAGGCCCCTGCCGCAGCCCGGGCGCCCCATACGCGGACGGGGACTCGGGTGCTGGAGAGCGCCGAGGCCAGCGGTATAACCACGCTCGGGCGCTTCGGATGGAGAGGCAGCGTTGCTCGCATAGCAGGCAGCATTTTCACTGCTGTTAATTATTCTGCCTTCCACTTGTGTTTTAAAAGAGGGTTTATTGTTTTAACGAAAAAAAAAAGGGGAGGTCTGAAATGCATCTCATACTTACAGAGTTCAGTCTCATTAGGACTGAAGAACACGTAATTGCCTTACATGTCAATTCCTGAGATTTCCTTCTGTTACTGCAGTTCACAGGAGCAAACTTAAGCTGGGGTGTGTGGGGGGGAAGAACTGACCCGTGCAGCTATCGCCCCGGGAGGTTCTCCTCCGGAGGACTGCAAGCCAGCCCGCCGCGGCGAGGTGGCATCGGAGAGAAACCGGAGCCAGAAAGCAGCCTCAGGGTTAGCAAGAATTTTCCACGTCTACAGAGAAGAAAAAATGTGTTGAGCATACAAATAGGTCAGAGATGAAGCAATACATTCTCCTGTTGCCTTGCTTTCCTTGTTTAAATTAGGAAACACCAGAAGCCACATTCCTAGTTAGAGTGAAAGTCTTTGGATTTGAAAGCCCTAGTACCAAGTGCGTAACGAGGAAAAACAACAAACGCAAGTATTTTTCCTGTGTGAAGGAAATTAGGGAATGTAGTGGGGAGAAAACCTCAGCTAGGATGCATACAGTATTTATTCAGGGCGCATTTTTCAAAAGCAGCAATCTAACTCTGCTCCTACTGAAGGAAATAGTGCAATTCTCACTACAGATAATAGTAATAGTTATTTAACACAATAACAAAGCGCCTACTCTGGTAATTGCTCATTGCTTGTGGGTGTAGTTATTGCTGTTTGGAGCTGCCTGTCACCACGGTGTGCCCCGCGCTGCCGCGTAGGCCTTCTTCAGGGATTTGAGGACTGCTTGCTGTATGGTCCGGCTCTGACCTCACTTTCTTCTCGTCTCGTCCTGAAAACCTTACCCACATCTACCAGCAACGTAGCAGCCTGCTGTCGCATTAAGGACCTGGGTTTGAGGCAGCCGGACTGACCAGCTTCAGCTGGGTGAAGAAGCTGAGAGATGGGCTTGGCCCAGTTTAGCGCAAGGATGTCAGAGCATGCTGTGGGGTGGAAGGGGGGCATTAGGAAGACAAGAAACATATTTTCTTGGTAGTTGGGTTCAGCTACCAGGAAAAGAGCGGTGTGGCAAGGCACGAGGAGCGGTGAAGACGCGCCAGCGAGCAGCTCCGAGGCACGGTGGGTCAGAGCACGGGCCGTCTGGTGGGAGCCGTTCCCGAGTCCCCGACCGCCGGCCAGCTCCCAGCCCTGCCGTCGGCCCGAGCAAGGCATGCGGGGAACCGCGGCTCCGACTCGCGTCAGCGAGTGTTTGCCATCAGGGCTCGCAGACCTGTGCCGTGCTGTAATTAGTGATCACTTAAGAGCGCAGGATAGACCTTCAAAGGACAAGTGGCAGACTTTTTAATTAGGTATGCTTGCACCTGCAACGGTTTTTTTCTTTCCATATGAAGGGGCAACGCATTCTCCCTCCTTTCATGACCTTAAAAGAGAAATACTAACAAGGGGTGAGGTGGCAGCAGGACCTCAAGCAAGGGTTTGCCACTTGCTCACCGGTGGGAGAAGGAGGTGAGCGTGCAGGGAAGAGAGAGCCGGGAGCCAGGAGCCTAATTAAAAGGTTAGCGAGGCGCTCTCTGCCCCGCTCCTCCCCGACCTCCGCTGATGAAGTGGTGTTCTTCACATCATAACCTGTCAAAATAGGAGAGCAATATATTGGCCTGGAAATGGCCAGAGAAAACTGTCACTCAGACGCTCGCCAGGCTCCACGAAGGGCGTAATTGCAGCTCTGGACTCGTCGGCACACTTTTCAGTACATATATTTTATTCGAGATCAGTTGCCAGTTAGTTTCTGTATTTATTTTGTCTCACATCGTTAGGATGTGATTATTGTATTGCCAAGTGTATTTTCATGGTCTGGAATGATGGTCTGGTGTTGTGAGAGGTGAACAGCTGCAGATCCTGCATGGTCTTAGGTTAAAAGCTCATTATCTGCCTACCATTGCAGGCCCTTGTATTTGTGCTGGCAGTTTCAAAAAATTGCCACAGTACGGAGAAATAGCAATAGTAAAATAATAATGAATAATGAAGCCACAGTGTCCAAACTACAAGACAAATTGCTTATAAATTGCCCAAAAGACAGAAGCAGATGGAGAAAGGTGGAGAAACTTCTTTTGACTTTGATATGTTAGAAGCAAAACAGAGATCTCAATTATTGACTGAGTAACATTTTCTCCAAAACCTCACATAGATTTCACACAAGCTCTTTCTGCTCAGATTTCCTTCAAAGACTGATATATTCCCGATTAGGCTACAGGAAAAAGTTTTTGTGAAAATTCACGTTGAGATTATTGCTGCTCAGTTCTGAATATTCTTTTTTCATTGTAGTTCAAACCAACAGGCCATTGCTCTGGATATTTTTCATAGTGAGGCATGTGAAATCCACTTTTGGTCACGTAAAATTTCTGGAAAATTTCGGGATGGTAAAGGGTCCCTCATTTTATTTCTCTCCTTTTTTTTTTGAGAAAGAAGAAGAGAATTTACATACCTGCCACCAGAACCACTGGCACTGTGAGATGGAGAAAGGAGAAGAGAAAAAGGCTGAAGTGGGTATAAACGTGGGAGACATCTCCAACAGAGCAGAAGAGAGGTGGTGTTTGCCACTTCTGTAGCAGGCTGGTGCCGCCTGGGAGGTTAAGGGATTTTTTCCAAATTTCTTCCTCCCTCTAGGTTTGTAGACCACCTCTAGATTCACTGGCAGATTTTGTAATGGGAGGAAAGGCTGGCAGGAGGGAGAGTGGAAACTGTGCTATAAAAGCTGTGCTTGGCTTCACAACCTGCCCAAAAAGCAGGATGATCTTCATTTGCTTCCAGCCCAGAGAGCTCATTCACCAAAGCGTCGCGATGAGACACATCTTGACATGATGGTAGAGAACTAAATAATTGAAATAGTGTTTTCTGTCATGTTCCCATGTTTTCATAGTGTCCCTTATGAAAAACACTGCACATTATAGTGCCGTAAATCCTTATTATCTACATCTTCACATCGAGAAGCGTCCCATTATCCAAAAGAAGGGTGAATCCCATGAGACATGTTAATAGCACTGAAAACTCCTTCTGTTATCTTAAACCTTGATTAATCAACCTTATTCAGTACATGATAGCAGGATAATTGAAGCTGTTCCTGTATTAAAAAAATGCAGTAAGTACTTTAGCATCTGTAGCTCCATTTCCTTATTACAGAGTTATTGATGCTTCCTGGAAAATTTAGTGAAATCCTCTGTTTTGGGATAATTCTACTGATCTATATTTTCAGGGCATGTTAGTGGGGGGTTCCTGTTTCTAGCATCTTTAGTATGAGAGCAGGATTGCTGCTTCTTGCAAATCCATCTGTTCCCGCTGCTCATTCACAACCTGGAACCAGAGTCTCCTGTCATCTTGCTGTCGTTTCCAAAATTACTAATTGTGGGAGGACAATATAATGGATTGTTCACTGGTGTATTTCTATGTATGAAAAATATAATTTGAGGATTGGTTCCAGAAAAACAACAAATTATTTTTATGAATTTAACAATCATAAGCAAATTAAGCCTGATTCTGATCTCATTTTTCTCTAGATTGACTTAAAACTTAACTGAGCTGACTGATATTTTTGGAGCGTAAAGTCTCCTGGGACATTTTTCAGCACAAAGGCAAGTTGGAGTGAAGAGCTCTGTAAATCTTTTGCTTTTTTCTTCTTCCTTTCTAGGTCTTCTGCTTATTTTCATGGACCTACACAAAAAAATCTTCCAAGATTTTTGCACAAAGAGAACAGTATTATGTTGTTTCTTGAGGGCATATTGTCCAACAATAGAAGAACAAAGCAGGGGCAGTTTGGGCCAGGATATTTGTTGCCCAGACACTTTTAGTTCTGCTCAAGTAATCTTTGTCCTCTGAATCTTCAAAGTCTAGTAGATTCTACTGTACCAGCTGACTGCTGAGTCGCTAGAAAATTGTGGCCAGTAATGATCTGCATGTAAAAAATGGATTTTTGGCAATTATTATTTAAAAATAGGCTTTGACCAAAATATTTAGAAAAAAACTAGATTGCTAATATATAAATCAGAGAAGAAAGTATCCTGTTTTTTTTTCCCTCTGCACTTTTTTTCCACTACAAAAATAAAAAAGAAATAAAATGCTTTCTCCTTTTATTCTCACATTCTATTTTCCCTTTGAGTAAAGAAGTAAGAGAATAAAGGAGGAAGAAAAATCCTTTCTAAACTGCTGGGGCCTTTTTAGATGTCTTCCAGTTAACATATTTTGAGAATGCCTTCTACAGCTTGAGGAAATACAGTGATAGCACAAGCAGGATCACTGACCCCATCTTCACCACTACTGGACTCCTCGACAGATAATTTTTAACATGGGACTAAACACATGCAACTCAGGTGGTCTCCAGGAGCTGACACAGTTGTAACTAAGGCCAGAAGTTAGGCCATACGACCCACCTGGAAAGCGTTCATTTCAGAGCATTTTGAACACATCAGCAGGGTTTCAGAGTGACAGCTTAACTTAGGTGAAGAAAATTCATTTCTGGTGATGTCACCTGCCATTGCTCAGGTGGGTTCTTCTGAAGACAAGTCAAATGGGTCCAGTCCACTTCCTTCACTATTTATTTTTTCTCTCTCATTATTAAAAAGAAAAATGTTGATTTCAAAGTTTCCTGTCCATTTGCAGCACACTCCAGGGAGGCAGGAGTTTAAGATTGCCTCAAGCTCATATCATATTTCTGGAATGGCCCAAATCATAGGTTCGGTGGCAATTCGCGCAGGTTAACAGCAACGGGGTGAGATCTATTTCTAAAGTGCAGGGTGGCTGCAGCTCCTTGAACGCTTGAAGGCCATTCAGCCCTGTTATTTGTATTTGTGGTGATTTATGTTCCAGTGATCATCACAGCCTGCTGTGTTATAGATGATGAATCTTACCGGAAAAAGTACTTTAGCATTTAATAAATGTATTGCTTTTGGCTAAGCATGTGGGTACTGGGGATAGGAAACAACCAGAATATGCCAAGAGTTTATCGTATCAGAGGACTTCAAGTTGAGGACAAGAGAAAGCAGTACCAGGAGAGCTCAGTTCTAAATGATAACTTGAGCCAATTATATATGCCTCATTTATCTTTCAGATAAGAAGCAGTGAGAAATGGTTTTTCTGTTTCCATAATCATGCCACTAACTAGACAAAATGTAGTAATCCATAATGAACTAGAAAGAGAATTAAATAAAGAACAGGGTCTTTTGATGACTTGCCAGTTTTCTCTAGCATCATTCATGCAGGTTATTGACACAGAACCAATTTGTCATCCTTGCTTTAACAGAACTTCCATTATTACTGTCAAAAAAATGGCAGGCACTAATGTTTGCAGGCACATTTTGGTACCTTAAATTAAGATTTCATCTGGTTTATGTGTCCTTAATTTTACTTACAAGCCAGGTACCCAGCAAATAATTTCATGTACAAACAGCTGCAAATATTGCTTCTGCAAAACTGGAAGCTGGTATCCAACCGTGACTCCTGATAACCACAAAGTGGGTTTTCCTCTACTCCAAACTTACTCAGTTTGTCATTCGTATGGGCCAGAAATGAGCCTGTATGAGCCCATAAAGGTATGAGTCACCAGTCCCACATAATAATTCGAACCAGTTTCTGCAAAACAACTGGAAATAGAAAATGTCTGTGGAAAACCCACCCTGCGTGTCACACCGGATGCCTGGAGATAGGAGGCTTGGCCTTTCACGGGGTACCTTGTGCCTCACGCACGAGCGGTGTGGCTGCCCGAGCCACAGAAAGCCGCCCGTCCTCGCCCTGAGGAATCCAGCCGCGGGAAGCACGAGTATGCCCTGCACACGGACACTGACGTTGGGGGAGCAAAAAGTTGGAAAGGACGTTGGTGGCATTTGCAAGCAAATTTTCCACGTTAACTGTGGGTGCCTAAATCGCTGCTTGGCCTCCGTTCAGCCTCAGCACGGGTAGCAGAGGCGGTGCAAGCTCCTGCGGGAACCGGCATGGCCCGTGCTGACACTGCTGCAAAAAAATCAGCTGCCAGGACGAGGCGGGGAAGGGAAACCGCTTTCCTTTGGTCTGACCTCTGGACTCCAGCAGCCGAGCTGTGGCCCTAACCAGCCTTGGCGTGATTCCAGCGCTGAGCACCAGGTAGCTGAGCTGTGTCTGACACAGGGCAAAGAGTTTAAGAAAGGTCTGCTTCGCGCTGATCGCTCCTGAGCTAAAGAAAAACTAAAGGGTCCAGAGGAAAAATAAGATCAACACATCTGCGGGGGTGAATTTCAATGGTTTCTGACAGTGGCATCCTGCACTGAAAGAGGAAAGAGCTGAGTTTGCACCGGCTATATAAACAGAGCCTCTCACCCGCCGGCAGGAGCAGGGCAGGGCCGATCCTGCCGGGAGAGGAAGGAGGGGGGTAGGCGCCGGGGTCTGCAATCTGCTAAACCAGATGACTCCAGCAGTAGCTGAATCAGGTGGCTTATACCCTGCCATCCGGCTGCGTCCCGGTCCCCACCTTCTGCGATATGGTTGTGGTGGAGCAAAAGCTATTACAAGCCGACTTTTCCAAAAACTTTGCAAAAGGCTTTAAACTATTGCGACTTCCAGGGTCAGCGGGAGAGTGACGCAGAGTGGGCTGAGCAAACTGAGCGTTTCCAGCTCTGCAAGAGGAGCGTGCGCCTCGGCCACCGCAAAAAGACTGTCTTTCAGCTTTCCGTTCCCCAGCTCTTTTCTCTCAACCCAGACATGTCTGTAACCTCAGCAGACTGGGAGAGGAAATCTATTACCATATGTTGAATACCATGTTGCCAACTCGAAAGATTTTATCGCTTTCTCAGGAGACGAGGCCTTTTTCTGATAAAATGTCAATCTCACTAAAAAAAATTCTGGCCCCTGCATTCATGGAAGAAAGTTTGCATTAAGGAAGAATCCTAATTTATTATTCCCGGTAAACTCTTTGCAGTTCTTTTAGAGTGTGTTTTTCTCTGTGGGCAGATGTGCTCCGTGATGGGCCACGCAGTGAAGGGTACCTCTGCGAACATCGGCTCGGTGGCCACGAGGTGCTTAGTACTAAGCTGTAGCTGAGGAATGGTGATTTCCAGCAGGGTTTGCTTCAGTACTTACTTTCTGCAGGGTAAAAAAAAAAATCCCTAGCAGTAGCTCAGCATTGGGGCTTTTTAGCACACAATACACAGATGTATCTGCCAGCCGTGGTGGAAACCACGGCACTATTCGGCATAAATGCGTGATCTGTGGCATACCCTTCTGCCGGGAACGTGAGCGTGGAGGCAAGCGTGAGAGAGTCCTTCGTGAGATTTAGCATTTCTTCATGATTCTTCAGCCAAACCTCAGCTTCTTAGGTCACATGAGTCAAGTCTGCGGTGCACAGTGCAGTAAATATAATAGCAACAAAAAAAAGAGATCAGTTTTTTAAAGTCTTTTCTTCGTTATTACTTATTGATTGTCTTACAGAAAATTCCTGTAGGACTAAAGGGAAAAGAGAAAGTCTTTCTATGAATTTCTTTTTGTTTTTCTTTTTAACCACTTTGGTTGGATTTTGCTGCTCTTTCTATGGGAGAAGTTGCAGGGATGGAGTTTTCCTATATCAGCTATCTCTGCTAGAGCTATTAAGAGATGGTACAAAGGAGAAAGAGACTTTTAAAATTATATTTTTTGGACTGAAGTTTCCCTCTCCTTTCCCCAGCACTGAAGTTCTTGGGAGTCCAGGGCTGTGCACTAACTGAACATTTCATGTCTGCACGTGCACATCAGACACCAGCTCAGCAGTAATTTCTCAATTCTGCCTGCAGTTTGTACGAAACAGTGCAACATCACAAGAAAATTCAGCATAGTGCCTTCCACAGAAAAGTACGCCAAAGCTCTTTGCAAATAAAATGCAGTAAAATGCAACGTGCAAGGAGCGCTCTCCACACAATGATAAACGTTAAGCCTCAGGAAAGAAAGAATATTTATCTTGGAACCTGTATGCAATTGTTGACTTATGATACCCATCCTGACCGTGGTTAAAATCCAGATTCAGTGAACAATCTCACAACAAAAGGGGTATCCATAAGCCTCTATCATAGGCTTCGGTTAGGCACAGGAGCACGCACACACACACACACACACACTCACACACACACACACGCCTTTGAGGATTTTGAGCAACAGCTGCACCCCGGCAGCAGCACGAACATCTCAGGTAGACATACAGGTCTCCAGACTGCGTGCTCTTGTATAAAATGCATCAAAACAATTTTAAAGGCGATTCGGTTTCTAAGCAGTGTCACTCCGTAGGGCTGGTGTCACAGACCAACTCTGCTCAGTGGCTGCACACTGTAGCCTTTGGAAGATAGCACTTTCTCAGGGACACCATGGAGCACTGGCCTTGAAATGGCCTCATCTACTGGTTAAAAAAAAAAAAAAAAAAAAAAAAAAAACACAAGCAAAGCAGAGCAATAAATAGATCAAAAATGGTAAAAAAAATGTAGAGCAGATAAGGAGGGAGCCTGACAAAGTTCATGGCCAGCACTGGGTGGGCATTTCCTTCATCTGAAAGGCAAAAGTCAGTCCTGACGCTGTCTGTCCCCAGGCGGCCCTGGGAGCTGCCTCATGAGATCCAGCTCGAGAGGGTCTGGGGCAGCGAGAAGTGGGGCAGCGTGTGGCCAAGCCTCGATCCGGGGCGAACGCCCGGCCCCATGCCGTGCAGGAGAGCGTGTCTGCCTACTCGTTTCTTCCATGAGTGCCTTCAGAGCCTCAGCCTCATCACTATGCAGAGCAGTTATTGCTTTTTAATCTTGAAAAATTGTGTGGGATGACGAAACCATTTTGCAGCCAAATCTTGCAGGAAGGAATAATGAGGAATAACCTTCCCTTTTCAAGCTGCAGACATGGGAACTTACTCATTCCCAGTGTTGCAGGAGGGGCATGCAAAATTGGGGTTCTGCTTCTGCATCGCGCTGCTAAACTCGTCATAGCAATTGTCCCTGGGACCCTCAGAGTGACTCAGATGAGACAGGCTCTGACCCCTGAGCCCTCCACCCATACGTACCCTGTGGTGGAAGATGCACCATGGGAATCATATTGCTTGACCAAATAGAAAACTTCAGGGCAGGTTCTCTGCCACCTCTGAGAAAAAAATCAGTAACTCTCTGATTATCCTAAATAAAATGTTTGCAAAATATTTTGAGCTCAGGTCTCTAAGCAAGCCCTATCAGGTCTTTTTATAATGCCTTGCTAACTATTTGCATTCAAGCCTGGTCAAAAGTCTACTACTTTAAAAATAATTACAATTTTCAACCACTAAATAGACAGTATGTGGAGATGAAAGAACAGGACGAAGAAGAAACTGAAAAAAAACAGGAAGAAAATTTCTGAATATGATTTTTTTTCTTTTTCCCCCTAAAAAACCTGATCTCCAAACCTTCTAGTTCATTTGTAGAATGAAATCACTGCCATTTTGAGTGTGCAAATCAGCCACTTCTGCCATGGAGCCAGCAGAGATTTAGCACCATCATTTAACAAACTACTCATAGATTAAAGAGGCTTGTCCTTTTCACTTTGCCTTATTTATGATTTTCAAATAATAAAACATTCAGGCAGAAATTATGGCTCTGTTAAGCTGTAGATATGTCCATGTTCATCTCCTGTAAATGCACCTGAGGACTAGAAGTTCATTCGTTTGACTTCACGAATGAATCTGAACTGAAGCCAAGCAAACATTGGATCTAGACCAGCCTGGGTTTATATCAGGTTTATAACAACCCGCTTTGCTTTGAAAGTTCAGGCAACATGCAGCTCAAATGCAATCCCTTCTGTGTTTTGCTCTAAGCTTCGCAGAATCCAGAACTGCCCAAATGTTTGCAGAATTTTAGTAAAAGCTCCAAATTCAACACTGTAACATGGTAACTAGACCACACTAAGAGGAATCTGTCTGGAGAAGGGGTAACTATATCTGGGATCTTTGTTGAAGTGTGATTAAGCCCTGAAGAACATCATTTGTATCCTGAGAACAGGCCAGAACAGGTCAAAAACATCAATTGGAGCTGCCAGTCAATCAGGTTGGAGCCGACGTGCAGAGCAGAAGGAAAGGCTGTGACTCAAGAAGGACTCAAGAAGAAAAATGGGTGGAAGGAGTAAGTGTAATCAAAGCAGCCACCTCAGTCTGTTGCCGGCTGCAGAACTGACAACAGCCTGTCTGGAAAAATACAGCCTCTTGCGAGTAGATTTGGAGGAAGACCCAGGAGTGAAAGCAGATGGTAAATTACAGTAGGTGCTTTCAATACTGTGCAAAAGCAAACAGGGAAATATCCCCAGCGCAATCGTGGGCTGTGTATAAGGTGGAACCGCAGCGAGGGGGCAGTAAGCATCTGGTTGGCATTGATGAGACACCGAAGATATTTATAACACAGTCTAGGTCACCACATCCTGCCAGAAACCCCGTGGGAGGCCGGATAAAATCCACGCAGCGGCCGTCCCCGGGGAGGCGACGCGACCGGCTTGCCCGGCCGCCGCGCGGTGCACAGCGAGCGGGGTGGTCCCCGGCGCGGCGGTCGGCGGGGACCTGCCGGGACCCCCGCGGTTAGCGTTGCCCGCTGCGCACCGCGCGGTGAGCGTGAAACGTGCTGCTGCCTCCGCTGCCAGGTCTTCTCCCTCCGCCCGGCGTGGTCCTGGCGCGGCACGGACGGCATCGCTCCCTCCTGGCCTGCTTTCTCACGGGTCTGCTAGGTCAGTACACCCATCTCGCCTTCTCCGTCCTCACCAAGAGGGTGTTGTGGAGAGCAGGAGGGGTTAAACTGGAGGAAGGTCTCCTCCTCCGCTTGGGAGTCCCCAGGCACGGGCCTCGGTGGCCGCGTTTTCTCGCCTGCTTCATCCGTCCTGCGTACGAGCGTTTCCAGGAAAGCCCTGCCTCTCGCTGCGTGTCTCGGCCGCGGCTCGTGCCCGGGTCCTCAGCCTGGACAGGGTTTCCGGAGCCGCTGCCCGGTGCCTCTTGCCAAGGCCAGCTGATGATCAGCAGCTGCTGCACTCCCTGGTTAGGCCCAAGCCCAGGTTGCTCAGTTAATTTTTACTGAGGCCACAGGGTCAGACACGAAGGAGCAGCCGCTCCCGCAGCAGGGCGCAGCGGGGCAGGCTGCCTTTGCTGGGGCGCCCGGCGGGGCCTGCTGAGGACTCGGGGCACCGCTCGGGCTCTCCTGCAGGAGCAGGAGTCTCCTGGGCACCTCGGGGCGGCCTGGCCGAACGGGGGGCCGCACGGGGCGAGCCGCAGGCGCCGCTGCGTGTTGGAGCGCTGGCGGTGGCCAGTCCTTCTCCTCTCTGAGCCCGGTGGCCGCAGCCAGCCTGCCTAGCCCTCTTCCCCTCCCGCTCCGGGTAACTTTAATTATCCCCTAGGCTTTGGGAAGGGAAAAAGAAATGGGGGGGAGGAAGAAAAGGGCAGCGTGGGCCTGAAAAGCGTCTCTCAAACAGCTCCGCAAACCGCAGGGTTTGCGCGAGTGTTCGCTTGCACACGCGGGTCTCCATGGAGAAGCTGCGTGACGCAGGCGTGGAGGGGAGCCCTGGGCCTACGGCAGCGCGAGCTGCTGCGGAAGGGACCGCGCTACCTTCTGGCCCTGCACCTCCTCCACTGGCTCCGCTTACTCTGCTCGTTTGTTCCGACACCTGCGTTCGCTTCTTTCCGCTAGTAAAGCTCCACGTTTTGCCGCAACACAGATCACGCTGAAGTTAAAGGGACTGCAGATACCCTGGGGCAAAGCGTCGACTGATAAAAGAAACGAGACGGTCGCCCCAGCCCACGGGAGCCGCTCTGCGGAGACCCAGCGCCCCACAGCGCGTGGGGGGCTGAGGGCACGTCTCGTCCGCCAGAGCTGGAGCGCGCTCGAGATGACTCGGTCCCTGCGCTGCCTAAGGGAGAACGCGTTGGCTAATCCTGGGCTGGTCTGGCGGATAGCACAGGTAACAGCTTTCAAAGCAAGACTCTCTTTGCCCAGAATAAGGACGACATGGGGTTTAGTATGATTTGCCTTAACACGGCTTTGTATACGGTTTTATTCAACTCAGACAAGCCCCTGCGCTACTTAAAACTGAGTTGCCCTGCTGCAGTCCCACACTAAAGGAAACCCAGTATCTCCAGCCCAGGTATCTCCACCCCAGTTCCCAGGAGCAGGAACTGCAGTTTGACAGTAATATCTGGCACAAAGAGCGAGGTGTGAGGAAAACGCACTGTAGCACAGGTAGGAAGAGAGGCAAGAAAATCAGCTGACTGTATTTCATGTGTGAGCACAAAATGGCAGCACCACAACATCCAAATTTCCTAGTGTCTAAATCCAGTGATTAACAGGACAGTGAGGTTCTTCAAGGGAATTAAATCCCTCAGTTATGCCTAAAGCTTCCCAAGTGAATTATTTTCTGTTACTAGAAACATTTGCCTTTCCAGGAAGGCAGTATCAGGCCACTCCAAAAAATGGATAAGTGGAATCACAACCATTTGTTATGTTAGACCCCCCCAGTCCCTTTGCCAAGAGAGACAGCAGACATCAGGCTGTTTCCTGAGACTTCTGGAAAGGTATGTGAGAAGCTGAAAACCTCCATTTACTGCTGCTCGTGTCTCCCTGATAGCTTGCCTCTCAGGAGACTTTACATATGCAAGGAAATCTCCCACCTCTGTCACATTCATACATTTGCAGCAGCATGCCAGACATCCTGCCCTCCCTCCACTGCCAGGAGCAGGAGCACAAGGCTGCAGCATCAGCTGGAGGTTGAAGCAGCAGCCTGGCGGAGACGTGTGTTGTGGACAGATGTGCTCCTGAGAAACTGTGTCCAAGTCAGCTCTCCATCAGCACGCAGGGGAGCTCGCTGCACCCCGCGTGGCCGCCAACCAGGCGCCCAAGGTCACAGCGAATGAGCCTGAGGAAGTGAGTGTGCATTGCAGCGACCAGCCCCACTGAGGGAGCAAAGTTTGGGCACTGCTACGTGATAAAATCTTGCTGGAGCCCAGAAAGTTTTCCCTTGGTCCGTGCTATGCACACTGCCCCCGTCCCCTCTCCCTTGCCAGCCCCAGCACGGTTTGGCTGAGCCGGAGAGGCTGAACACTGGCCCACATGCCCATACAGCTCATGGCGACGGGCTCTGGAGCAGGGAATGGGGAGCTAGAGGGTCCTTTGTCTTCCAGCATTGGGCGCTGTGGGTCATGCAAGGCTTCTTTTTATGTTTTTTTTTTTTTTTTTTTTTTCTGTTTTCCTCCTGTGAATGGGATGAATACTCCACCTCCCAGGAGGGCAGGAAGGAACCACTCTGGAACCATTTCCCTTGATGTAATTCCCTTTGAAATTAGAAATAAACAATAAACTGTCCCCTTCCACTCCCTCAGTAAAAGGGGCCAGCCCAGATGCTGTGATACGATCAATAACAGACCCCTGCACCAAATTAATGAGGTCTTTTCAAATGAGTCTTTTGTCCCTTCAGCATTTGCCTTAAATAACCCAGATTATAATGAATGCAGCTGAACTCTTGGCATCACAAATGGGCCTTTTTGAGATGAAGCTCAACGGGCTGATGAGGGATGCTTTGGACAAGCTCCAGAGACGTCATTCGTCAAGCAGTGCGCAAGGTCCTGTTTGTGTCCCTCGTACAACCCTCCAAAAGAGTATCTGGGCCATGCCACGTAGACATGGAGTAAACTGAACCAAATCATGCCAAGCCAATGATCTACCATAAGAGTACCACCTGGTACTTGTTTATACCCCACAGGCTAGGTGTAAGAAGCAGAGGTTGTTACTGTTTCCATTAATTAGTTGTGTCTAGCAGCCAGGATTTGCACTGGTGACCTGAGGGATTCCCATTCATTTGTGTTTGCAGTTTTATCCCAGAAGGTGCTAAGAGTCCCTTTGATCCTCTTGGCTGGTATTTAGGTGTGATATTCTCAGTATGCCTCAGGTCAGGCTTTTGGAACAGATATTTTGTTAAATATATTCCTAACAAGCTACTTCATTGGAAATTTGGAGCCGTCAGTGAACATTATGGACTGGACTCTGTCCTGCCTTTTGATGGCTCCAGAGGAAGAGGAGGAGAGCAGAGAGCAATTCCCATGGGCCAGCTCAGGGGATGACCCTCTCCATTGACATTCACAATTGATTTTGATGATATCCTTCATCAGCCCCAGTTGTGTGAGCTATCATTCCCCATTTCTTTCTGGATTGAAGTCCTCCCTGAAGCAGAGGCTTTTAGGAAAGACTTGTATCTCCTTCCAAGGTTGCCTACACTTACGGAGTTCCCTTAGGGTGGAAAGGGTGAGTATGTGCAAGAGGGTGTCGGATTAAGTGTTTCACGCATTGGAAATTGTAATGAAGCAGCTTGACAAGGATAGCGTGATGTTTACCAGAGAGGCTGGGCAGTGCCCCTCCTGGGAGGCTTGCAAGACCTGGATAAAGCTGGATAAAGCCCTGAGCAACCTGGCCTGACCTTGCTGCTGACCCTGCTTTGAGCAAGGCTATCTGACCTCCTGTGGCCCCTTCCAACCTGAGTTATCCTGTGACCCTGTGATCCCCTGCTCTCCACAAAGCACGCTCTGGGAACCCCAGCTCAATCCTATGTAGATGGAGGTTAATCACGTAATTATTTTACAGGAATGGACCAGCCCTGACTCCCAGTGCCTATCTTTCATTGCCAGATAACACTCACTTCCTACTTTTGCCAGGGATAACACTATGTCCTTTGTGTACTTTTTTCCATTGCAAGATGCGCGTTACCTTAGACATAACTGTCAAAAATAATAATAATAAAAAAATACTGCCATAGGTTGAAAGGGATTAGATGATGGTGGGAGTCATTTTGTTATTCACACAAGCCCCTTAACAGGAGCTGGAACCTGAATATGCAAACAGCAAATAGCATTAAATATCCTAATGTATTTTAGAATGGTCATTTCAAATTAGCACTTGAATCCAATCCCCTACTTAGCTTAATTAGAGACAAAGCAAAAGCCGTGTTTGAGCTTGTATGCGTATCGAATATGCAGGTTCTCTGGCATGGAGCGCTGCCGTTCTCCGAACAACGGCAAGTGAAGGGTCTCAGCATCCAGCACTGATACAAACTGGTCCCATGAAGGCAATGTGTGGAAAACCTCTGCTGTCTAACCCCATTAAGATGCTTTGAGTTTGAAGCTGAAGGGTTATGGTGAGAGTACTACTGGGGGAAAAGAAGGCAGGCTGACAGTGAAGGAGCTTTTTTTTTATTTATTTCTGTGCAGAACCGGTTCAGATACATAGGTATTTATTTCAGAGCTGGCGACACTAGGGTTAAAAGCACCATGTGGCTTTGCAAAGCTGCCAGGCGAGACAAAACAAGCATAATTTTCAAACCTTCCTTTTTTAAGACAAAGCGGGCACACCCCCACACATACATGAGGCATGGAGCAAACACCGAAAACACATTCGGCTTCATTTGTACATGCCTCATTTTCCGAGATCGATTTAGCAAAGCGCTTTGAGGATTTCATTGTGAATGAAGAGAATCGGTGCTACCAGCTCCATGGAAACCCGGCAAGCGGCTGCGATTGGGCGGGCGGTATCCAGGCTCGGCAGCGATACCTCCAAAAGTGCAAGCACTGTTAATATTTAACACAGCACAGGGACGTGGTAAAACCTAGCAACCCCACAGCAGTTGTTATGCAATTCTCCATTAATAGCTCAAAGGGATTCAGCATCATCTTAACATTTTCTCCCCCCTCCACTTTTCTATATGAGGTTTTCTTTCTTCCCTGTTGTTAAACCTTAAAGTGGGAGGAAACAAAGAAAGTGGATATTACATAATATAGATTTATAGTCAAATTGTAGTCCTGCTGTTTTGAAACTGTAGTCCTGCTGTTTAAGGGGCCCGAGTAGAAAGCTAAGAAGAGATGTGATAGGATCTTTTTTTTTTCTTCTCCTTTTTTCCATTTCATAGCTTACCAGCTAAATACGTTAATTTGCTACAAGCTCTGTTAGAGCTCATCTATTCCTGAACCATTAAGTAAGCAGGAGCTTTGGCAACTATAATTATATCATACAGGTCTAACAGTGTATAAAAAGCAGGATTATGCATAGTCACGTTTGCCCCATCTGAAGACCGGTTTTTAGTTAAAACGTCCCACCAGTTTTCCTCACCCTGGATCAGCACTGGGGGTGATGGTGATCCTTTCAGGATCTGTTTACAGGGATGTTTGGTCATCCCAGCACACGGCTTGATCTGGGACGTGCTCAGCACCGGCGGGGAGCTAGGCTATGGCGGGACTATCAACAACCTAGAGTCCTTACAATGTCTCAGAGCAGCCTCAAGGGCCTGGGATGGCCAGATTGCAGGGATGCTTTGTACAGAGCATCCCTGGGTACAGTGCTCTTGCTCTACTGTTTTTTTCTTGCAACATAACTGAGATGGGATGACTAAAACTTACTCCATGGTATTCCTCAATAGAGATCTACTACCTTTATGCTCTTTTTATGTTCCTAAATACAGCTTTGAATATCTTACCTAAGCAGAGGACAACCCAAGGACCATCACCATCAAGCGTGGCCAGAACCTAGACAAAAACGTACCTACAAAGACAGTGTTACTGTAGTCAGCTGACTGTCCCGTATAAAAATGGGGGAAACTGAGGGCCTTGTGCACCTTGTCAGGGACTCAGCACTTCACAGGGCAAGTCTTAAGCTCTGATTTAAAGACTCGATTTAACCCAGTGATAGGGGACATGACAACTCCAGGTACAGGGATGGAAGCTACGTTCCTAGCCAAGGGGTTAGGCTGGGACCTTGCAAGCAGCGTGCTACAGGGGTGCCTGGAGGACACCACCCATTCATAGCCATCCCCCATGCTCACTGCAGGAGGACCCCCGTTCTGCCTTTCCCAGGAGCAAGCCCTCATGTGTTTCTCTGTGCCTCCATTCTCAGGCGGTAAGGTGGAACCAGTATTTCTTTATCTGTTAGCATTGTTGTGAGGATAAATACAGACCTATTAGATTCTCAGTGTGTAATCACATCGAAAGTTCCCAGAAAAATAACAGATTTAAAACACCTCCAAAAAGCAGTCCTCTACTCTGAAGGAATACAATTGTGCTTTCCTGGCTACTTTGTGTTTTTCTTACATGGAAGAGGAACCTTTCCTTGCCCTCTGAGCCAAAATTCTTGGAAAGGTCTTAAAACAAGATAATATATATTGTCTGAATCCTTGTTGCTTTTTTATGTTAGCAAGCCACCCTAAGAAAACAAGCCATAAATCAATTGAAAGCCTATCCTACAGTTTGCCAATCTGAAAAGCAGACTCTGCCCCAGGAATGCAACCGTAGCTTGCTAAAACAACAGGGATAAAAAAAGACATTCTGTCTTGCACTTTGTAATTCAGCAGAGCTGCTGAGACAGCAGACGTACAGCGATCCCCCACAAGCTTCACCACCACCTTAAACCACTGTCTCCTCCCAAGTGGTAAACATGCCAACAGCTCTGCTTGCCAGGTGTAGTCAGGTTGCGGCCTTGGGCTCAGCTGGAGAGAATTAGGGCAGCTCAGGTTCCTCTAAAGGGAATGACAGCCCCTAACAGGGGCTTTTCTCAGTTTTCTGCTCTTGTCTTTCAGTCTGCTGGCAGAATTAGAGCTTTTCCTGCTTTTGCTTAAGGAGACAATGTTATTTTTTGCTTTTAGTGGGGTTAAGGTGTTGTGTGTGCCTGCCTCTAGTGAGGTAAGAGAGTGTGGGTGTTGTGGAATAGTTTGGTGAATGTGGTACAGAAGGTGGTGCAAGCTCTGCTGGGGCTTCCGGCTCCTCAGGCGTGGCCGCAGGAGGACAGAAGCATCCAAGTGTGCCCTAAGCAGGCTTCAGCACTCACATCACTCATGCCAGATCCAGTAGCAAGACTGTCTAAGTCAGTGATGAAGAGAAGGTGAGTGGTTAGGAAGCCATGGGTGGAGTAAGAAGCTGGACCCAGTATGCAAGTATTTTAATGATGTTATTGCATGAAGGTTAGCTTCAAGAAGGTTATGGAGCAGTATGCTGTTTTGCTGTATCCTTGGAGGAAGAACTGCCCACTATGAGCATGACAGGGAGGAGCAGGCAAGGAAATGGTACTCTTCAGAGATGTCTCTTTATTCAAACAGCTAAATCCTTAAGGGCTATGAGTCTCTAGTTCCTATGCAATACTTGTAGCATTTGCATGAGAAATATAGCAATAAAGAAAAACTACTGTCCTGTTTTGGAGTATAACTGTGTGTTATAACTCAGTGAAGTTAAGACGCATCAGATCTGGACTAGTCTTCAGAACAAAACTGTCTTAGAAGCCCCAAAATAGGGAAAGCTCAACAAAGTTGCAAACTCAAACTGCATATAAGGGCTCCAACTACAAAGCAGCAGAAGACTTCTTAGCAGTTTTCTACCAAGAAATGCTAGTGTTGCTTCAGAATGGTTTTTTTTTGTTTGTTTTTTTTTTTTTTGTTTTTTTTTTTTTTTTTAATCAGGGATCTTGGGCCCTTGTAAATCTAGAGCAGAGGTCTGCAAGGGTTCGGAGTGCTGTGTGGGATACCTCTTCTTTCATCAAGGTAACAGGAAGCCAAAACAAAGTCAAGAACAAGTTCACTGAGTTGAAGGTTGCTGGTGCTGTTGGAAGAGTTGTCTGAACGAAGCAATTATGGCTAATGCTGCAGGTTACCCCACCGAGTCCAGTCACTATTTAAATATAAGAAACAAACACCCCTTTTTCCCCTCACTTGGACTAAAACTAGCTGCCAGCTAGAGAAATGGCTTATATTTTTAATACCTTTTTTCACTTCATTAGCGTGGGCCTCATCAGCAATGACGTAAGGAATAGAAGTAGTTATAGGGCGCTATAAGCAAAAGGGAAATTAAGCTATTTAACACACAGGCAGGCGATGTGCATTTGAGTAGAGGCAGGGATTTTTTTAATTTAAAATTAGAGAAAAGTGCCTTGCCTCTGGTGGAACAAATGTCAAGGCAGCTTTCCCTGGCCCTTTGGCTGGCGAGCACGCGACGGGGAAGCGTGCCTCCCTCTCCCTTACTGCTGTGCACTGTAATAAAAGTGGACAGATGGGACAAGGGGGCAGAGTCGGGTTTTTATGTAGAGATTGTTAAGCCAGACCTGCCCTAGAGCTGCACAGCTACCAGACACCGAAAAGCAGCCAGTTCTGTGTCTTTCTGGAGTGCAGGCCAAGTGCGCTTTTGTCTTCGACTTCACCCATTTCTCTAGTTTTCTAGCCCAACTGCTTTGATGCCCCTGGTTACTGAAAGGGTTAAGTGGCTTGCTAGACTGTAAAGTGTTTGGTTTATGGAAAAAATTTGGACTTTCTTGTATTATTTGTGACTGCCAAAGCAATCCTTATTTCTGTTACAGTGGTTAATATTAAGAAATAATCTTTAATCATTTATGCAAATGGACCTTACTGCATCCTTTCCTGTGAATTGCTCACTTCCTGTGTGTAACGTATCCCTAATTACTGACCTTGCTTGTCACCTTCATCTCAGGCTTTTTTCTCTGTTTTTTATGCTTGGGAAGTCCCTACCTAGTAGGTAAGGTAGTAGATAGAGTATAACAAATGCCGTGGATTGATATGAAATTAAAGATAATTTTTCATTCCTCAGTCTTTTGGGGCTTATAGATATTTTCAAAAATAAGGGAGGAATAGTCTTAAAGACTTGGGAACCACATTTGTGTGCTCATATTCCCATCAAGGACCAAAGTAACCTGACCATGCTGAAGAATGAAAACATGTTCTCAGCTGGTTGTGCTCGTATCCCCAGCTGGAACTGCTGATGCCAGTCTGAGCAAACCACAGTGAGAGAGATCTTTTCTCCCATACATTCATTTTAACTTGCATTTTCTTTGGAGGCAATGCCAGTACTCTGCATACAGACTAGAGGTCTCTTGACATTTTAAATAAGACAGTACACTGAAATATAGTGCTGCATTGCATTAGCTTGCAGAGGTGGGGAAAAAGCCCCTTTCTGCTGTTTATTTTAAAGGGTATAATATGAAGACCTGATGAAAATTTCCTATATATTTAAAGATCTGGAAAACAGCATATGCTTTTAGCATGCTTTGAGCTAGCCCATTTCAAGTTATTCTTTACTGCACTTTCTGGCTAAAAGGATGCAGTTCTCAAGCTGGCATCTGAAAGCTTTTGTAAGTCCTTCCAACAGCCACCTTGATACAGAAAACTAAGGTGCAAAGATAAAGCTAGAAGTCAGTTAAAACTCTGTAACAGCCAGCTTTAAGCTGGCACTGAGGTACTGGAGGACTTCTACTCATTTCCAAGCAGAACATGAACAGCATTTTAACTGTACATCTTTCTCAATTTAACTAACCTAATAACTATTTAGACTTAAATATTAATCGTGCAATATGATGGTAATAAAGCCTCCAAGTCTGTGTGGTTAGCTTTGAAAGTTGCTTAGAAATCTGATGTGCAGAGATCAGCTGCAGGTTCAGCAGAGACTGATCTCAGCCTTCCTCAGGAAGGAGAGGGGCTTGACTGTAGTTCTTGCATGGGCTAGCATAAATACATCACACTGGATCAGTGTGAAGGCCCATTTATATCCTGTCTTTACTCAATGGCCAGTGTTAAAACAAGGAAAAAAGCAGTGAAATACTATTTTTCCAGTTGCTAGTAACCTATAGCACTTGATTTCAATATTTCTCAATGAACCTTTTTTCAGTGAATTGTATAGCTTTTGAACTTGTACCTCTAATGTCCATAACACCCTGGGGCAATTGTGGACTGTTTGCAAAGGATTAACATTCAGGAACAGAGATATAGGACAACTGTCTTGCTAATGTGAAGCAAGTTCTTACAAATACTTTTTCTTCTCCACCTTAACAAGAGAGCAGACATCAAATGGTACCTGGCTTGATTCCAAAGCAAATAAATGATGCTGATGTTCAAAGAGGAAATGCTGTTGTCCTTAAATAGTCAAGCATTGTTCTCAAACTTCCTGCAATAACTTGTGCCTTTTTACCCAAAAAGATTCTTGACTGTGTAGATCCTAAGACATAAGCAATTTCTGAGATTTCTCTGATGTCTGCCAGCGATGTTTGTAATGCTTATATTTAATCTCTTTTTTTTCTTCTTTGAATAATCCTATGTCTCATACACAGCACTGAAATGTATAGTGTTACGTGGCATTTGAGAGTATGAAGTGGATATTCTGTGTAACTTCCGTATCAATAAAGTGATATCTATCTATAAAACTTCTGATTGCCAGTCTGGTTAGTGTCAAGGAGAAGTATGAACTCGAGAGAAGCAACTCTGGTGATGAGGGTGGGAATTTGCCAAAAAGGAATTACTCAGATCCTTTCTTTTTCCTACATCTTGCTGGGGTGGGAAATACTGTGGGAGAAAATTGAGGGCTCCAGGAGAAACTGTCAGATCAGCCAGAACAGGTCAAACAAGGATATAATATGTTAAAGAAAACAGTTCAAAAGCTGAGGCACATGGAGAAATGTATGGCAATGTCAACAGCGAACAAAAATGATGAGAGTAATTGGGAACTTCAAGGTTTATTTAGCCATGTCTGGAGACACAATTGCTCACAAAGGTAACTTGCAGAAGAATTATGGTGGCAAAACGCAGAGAAAGAAGTGTGACTGAGAAGGCAGAATAGCCAGAAACACACGGTGTGATGTCCAGCGCACTACAGGAGATGCTTTGGCTGGTGGTGACCTGAAACAGCGGCTCAAAAGCTTCAGAGTAGAATAAGCAGTGTAATAGCAGGGGAGGGGGGAGGCTGATGCGTCTCAAGCCTAACGGAAAGCCGTCGTTCCTTTTGGCACTGTCCCTCTGCAACACGGGACACTGAGTAATGGCGGGAAACATCATCGCGTAGGATAATCACATCCATGACCACCTGCAAGTCCATACTGGAGTGAGAATGCTCACAGGACGTGGATGCTCGCCAAAAGTGTTGGTTATTGTCTGGAGCTGGAAGTAAGAGTAAAGCAATAACCTTTAGCCCACAGAGCATGAATCCTCCTGGCAGCAGCGTCTTTTGTCTACGGCTATTTATTACTCCAGTGCTCATCGCGTACAAACCAGGGATGAGCACAGCTCCAGAGCTCACAGTCATGAGGAAGGTAAGACACCTGGGAAACCTGAGTTCTACCCTGGCATCTGTTTTGTCTTCTAGGAGGCACTTTTTCTTTAATTATCTTCTTCCCTTCTAGCTTTTACTCTTTTGTAAAATAAGTCAGTGACTAGGGTAAAGAAGGGATGTGACAGACCCACCCTGATCAACTTTTGTCTGCAATTTGCTTTTAAATGACTCCTCTGCAGGTTTAGATCCATGCTGTGCTTGGGTGCCTGCAGGGAGATCATTTTCCCAGAGCCTAGACAATTTACTAATTAAGCCTATGTGAGGCTGCCCTTGGAGGCCCAGGCCAGGAATTACAGTATAGTGCCGTAGGATCTCATCTTTTGATAGAGAAGGGCTGGATCCTGCATTTGTTCTTTGCTCAGGAATATTGTCCCAGGCCAACCATGCAGTGGGAAGTCTGCTGCTTTACCCAGCTGTTTCCTTGACTTTTCAAAGAAAGTGTTTCCAGATCCTCAAGTAGTGTTAAGTGACATGGTCCTGTGTCCCTGCAATGGACAATGATGATGCTTGTGTGTCACTAATAAATTGAAGCATACACAGCCAAAATATATTATGGGATTTGGAGGTTAATTTGACATCTTTGCGGATGGGTAGCCTGATCTGCATATCTTATTTAAGTTATGCTTACAAATATGCCATGACCTACGAACATGTCTATAATAGATTTGAGCCAGGAATGAGTTTTGCTTCACTGAAGTAATTATTTATTCATTTAATAGGAACTCATGGTTTTGCTCAGCTGGGAACTGTGTATAATTAAAACCATGGTCCCTGCCCCAAGAGGTTTCCAGTTTGAAAGATGAAGCAAGGGCTGTGCCAGAAGAAGTTGTGGGAATCCCATGTGCCCAGATCAGATGTTCAGAAAATTACATTTTTCAAACTGAGCTCTTTGTGTGCAATAGGAGACACTGGCAGTCTGGGGCTAGTATATATTTGACATATGGATTCTGTTTTCCATGAGGCTACACATTGCATACCATTCCCTGAGCCATGCAGCTCACTGCAGTCACCCCATGGAGATGGCCACGGCTTGGCCACTGAACAACGCATGCTTGCAGACCCTCCAAGGGCATTTAAAAAGCTGTTCTTCCTGATTATGTAGTAAATGGTGGATTTCTTCTCTCTCTCTCTCTCTCCTTCTTGTAAACATGTGGCTCTCGATGCCTTCTCCCTGACAGCAGCCACGCCTGTCCTGCACCCTTTCACCCTGCTGTCTGCCTTGGCCGATGGCGTATTCCTCAAACTCCTGCCCCTAAAGCATTTGCTCAGTGCTAGCAGCAAGCGCACCTACTGCAAACCCGCTTTGCCTTCTGCGAGGAAACCAAGCACTGACTAGCAGCAAAAAAAACGATGGCAAGCAAGGGGATGATGATTAATGTTGCAGCAAGAGCCCTTTGCCTTGGCCATTCCCAAAAATATCTTGGGCAGAGGCTGGTAGGTCTGTGAGCCTCCCCTCGTGCGGTGGCAGGAGGATCCAAATTGCTGTTTGTTCTACTTTTGCAGGTGACTCTGGCCAATACTGCTGCTGTGGAGGGCATCGAGGGCCAAAGGGGACCAGAAAATGCTGAGACAGAGTTTCCTGTCTCAGCAGGCTCGCTGCTGTGTGGGGGTGAGGAGCAAGGAGCCCATGGCCAGCCCCTCCGACGGGCAGAGGAAACGGATGGCTGCTGCTACCTGACACATCCTCCGAAAACGACTTATTCCGCGGTGAAGTTACAACAGCATTGACCTTGCAGGCACCGCAGTGCAATGCCGAACGGCCAACGGCAGCAAATGTGCACCTTCCCGCGCTTGGAGGGACATTGGGTCACTGCTTCCTCCTGATGCTGGCTGGGCTGGGCAGCTGCTGCCCTATGCCAGTTCTGCCTGACCTTGGAGAAAACAGCCCCCAGGATGGACGGACGGGCAGACAGACAGACCTCTGAATGCTCTTAACTCTGCCCAAATTCAAGCAGAAAAGGGCAAAGAGAGCGTGAGTTTAGCACGCTGCCCAAAATACACGTGCTTTGCAGCTGCTGGCCCCCAAGGAACGATCGTGTCTCTTTGGATGTGAAGAAGGACTTGTGTGCCTGAAAGCTTGGCTGTTATTTGTCTAATTATATAATTTGGCTTAATAAAAGCTATTACCTCGCCATACAAATGCTGTGTCTCTCTGAATAGATTGGTGCTTTCCCCAGTAGAACCAGAAACTGCTTCTTAAACAGAAGTTTGGCTGTTGTTGTTATTAAAATAGAAGAGGAAATGGCCGCTCGTTCACAGGGGGCAACGTCTATTTCTCAGTTTAATCGCTTAATGCAGGGCGTATGACGGGGACTCCCACGGGGCAGATTTGCAGTTAGGGCACCCTCCGATGCCAAGCTGTGCATGCAGAAATTGCCTGTGGAAACTCGAGTTGGAAACGGCCCAGGCGGATGCGAGAGGGATGTAAGTCATTAGTGAAGGGCCTGGGAATTTCTGGCAGGAGAGTTTCGTCCTGGAAACCTGGGCACGCAAGCCGAGGCACCGGCCTCGGGAACGTCTGTGGCAAATCATCCACTCCATGAGCGTGATGGAGCCCGGCAGCAATGTTGCTCTGTGCAGGCTGGATGAGACCTTTTCCACCAAGGCAAAATTTCCAGGTGAGGAAAAGGAGCTGTGGAGGGCAGCTGGGCCCTGTCCTGGCTGGGGGAGCCAACAGCGTGCACCCAGCTTGGTGGTGCACGCCTGCTCCCTTGAGTACCCGGGAGAGTCTGCTGCTGCTGCTCCAGCCCTGAGAAGACTTTATAGCTCAGACTGTGGGACGCATGGGCAGGTTTTACAGCTTGAAGATGAATACGAGATAGTTTAAACAAGTATTTGCTGCTCTGCCCCTCCCCAGTGAGCGATGAATCCAACATTTCCCACCAATGATTCAGTGACATCTGAAGGAACTCGGAGCTGCCCACTCCTAGGCCTGTCCACGATGAACCCAGCCATGTCAGCAACAAAATGATTTTTTTAGCATGTCTGGAAATTTGCTTTTATCAGTGGCAATGCCTATGACATGACTTCAAACTGTGCCCAGCACTTGCATGTCAAAGCAGGAGATGTGTGTGACTCTGCTGCTGGCTGGTCTTCTCCAGTGTCACCGCAAGCATTGGCAGCTGTCACAGCACTGCTATGTAGACCTGGAAATTGAGGGATTTGCATCAGGTCCTTCAAGGAGCTGGAGGAGATCCCCATACTGTGGTTTGCCAGCTACAAATGGAGACACCTCACCAACCCTGAATCTGCCTTCTTTAAAGAAAAATCCATCCAAAGGCCTTTCCCCATGAGTGAGGACTTTCTCTTATGACATCCTGAAAACGCCCTTTCGTGCCATAGTGAGGGGCTCTCAGGTGTCCATCCTCAGCTGCACACCTACAGCCCCCGAGAAAGGCAGCTGGACCCCAAGAGCTTCCTGACAGCAATGTATTCAGTTTTAAATGGAGTCTTGTTTTCCATAATGTAACCATGAAGCTCTGAGCTATTCCCATTGCACTCTTAGTAAGCAGCCGTGGTATGTTGAAAGGCGCATTTGTCAAGTCTCAGCCAGTCTCTTGAAGAAACAGTCACAGGTCAGGTTAGTTACCTAATTTATATGTCAGGGGCTGCAGGAATGAATCAACAGCTTTTTTTTTTTTCTTTTTTTTTTTCTTTTATTTTTCCAGACAGTAGCTTGATATTCCCGGCATGTTGAGCCCTAGGAGTTCCCTTGCTTTTGTGCTCATTTGCAGTCCCTCCCTATTTGGCTGATATTACAGCAATTCAAGCAGGGGGAAAAAAAATGTGCTACCAGCACAGGAAGCCAATGCCTCCATTGCAGATTACTCTTTTTTAAGCTGACTCACTTGTGCAGAGCCCACTGGTAGCGAGTGAACAAGGTATATGCCGAGCTAGTAAAGCAATGTGCACCTCGATATCAGCCTACTTTTTCGGCTATGGGAGCAAAGCATCGATATGAGGTGATCCCATGGGCCAGGCAGCATGGGGAGTGCTGCCAAGAGCAACTGCGAGGGGACACAGGCTTTGCTGTGGACATGGTCATGTGTGCCCACGTGAGCACAGGACGCTGCCGCATTTCCTTCAGTGTAAATGGAATTTGCAAAAGGGTGGGAAATCTTACCCAGGTAAACTGGCCAGGCTTAGACCACCCAGGCCTTCCCTGTCCCGTTGCAGCTGGCTCACATGAAAGCTGAGATCCCGGCAGCACTGACTCCAAGCTAACCCATCCCCAGGACCAGGATTAGAGGCTGCCCAGCACTGCAGCATGGATATTCTCATCGGGACTGAAACCAATTACATCCCGGAGGTTTCAGGCAGATCTTTTCCAGCATATGAATCTGTGTTTGTTTATTTACGTCCTGCCATATGTGTTTCTGGAGACGGATAGGAAATCATTCATGATGGAAGCATTATCCGAAACGAAAAGCAGTAGGCTGAGCAATTCCCTAAACTCTCCTGGCTCCATTTAAAAGCACCCCCTGCAAAGCAGGTGCGGTAGCCTGGCTGCCAAGAAGAGCCCTGCTGAAAGGGAGCCCTCACCGTGCGACTGCAAAAGAGAGAGCAAAGCGCCTTGACGCTCTCATTTCTTGAACGGGTTTGCAGGTGTGGTGCAGGGAAACGGGTTAGTCCTCGCTTTTCCAAGGTGGGGGGTGGGGGTGAGGATGCCCTGTGCTCTGCCCGCTACGCGGTGCCGGGAAGGGGAGCTGCACAGGGCATCAGCAGGCTCGGCCGCACAAATCGCTTTGTCCCTCAAACAGGAAACGTAAAGCAGGACAAAGTGAGAGAGGCTTTACGAGGCGCTCGTTTCCTGCAGTCTAGTGGGGGGCTAAAAACCAAAGCGGATAGTGAGGAGCAGCCCGAGCCCCCCGAAAAAGCCATGGGAAAAAGGATCAGGTGGGCAGGAAAGAAAACACACCCTGAGAGGCCGAGTTTGCTGTCGCGAGGAAACACAGAGCAGCGAATTATTAGCTTGTTTTTCGCCAGATGAAATATGGGCCATTAGTTGCCTCTGGAAAATACTTTCCAATGCTTTCTGCACTGCAGTTGCTTTGCACAAGGGCTCTCCCACCGCTCGGCGCTTTAATGGGCTGGGGGAAGGGAAACGCCCTGCGGCCCCAGCCGAAGAGGTTTGAACTTGAACTCATCTATTTAGATTTGACTTTTCTCTTGTTGGAGTCCTTGGACCTAACCCAAACCTCAAAAGTAAGTTATAGCCAAATATTTTTGAGGTTGGTAATGAGATACCAAAGCATGACTTTAAAAAAAAGAGCCCTATTCCCCCCTCCACCTCCAGCGTGCAAGTCAGACATTGAATTAGCACAGCAAAACGGTGCTTTGGAGGTTATGCCGCCTCTCCGCGTGCGAGAGACCGTGGGCACGTTCAGCAATGTCGTCCCATTTCTCAAGAACGCGGCACAGTACGGCAAGTCAAGCGAGGCATTCGTTTTTTTTTTTTTTTTTTCCCTAATAAAACAAACACTTGAAAACGTCTGTCGTCGCATATCCTTAACGCAGGGTTAATTGCAAGAGAGCATGTCTCTCCACACCCTAAATTCCTGTTCGGCCACTGAAGGCTCTGGCTTTTCAACATCCTAAAAACCCGGTGTGACCTAAGAAAGCTCTCTCAGGCCGTGTGTCCCGCAGCAGTGGTTCAAGGCTCACTGGTAGGCTGCGCACACCAAAGCTGCCCTGGGGCCGGTGACCCCCAGGAGGTCTTGGTGGGGTGAGGGACCCCAAGGGCAGGTCTGTGCTTGCTTGAGCTCTGGGTATGGCGCAGGCCCACGGGTGCTAGAAATTGCCATTCTGCTCCCAAATTCATCTGCTGTCACCTGAGGCCGGGTGGCTTTGGCTACGCTGTCTCCAGGGTGCTCCTCCCTGCTAGAGAAACCTCATCTCATCCAACCCATCTGCTGTGCTCTCAGATCAAGATCTGGCCATACGTTGTTTTCTGTGCATAGCGATATTGCCTTCGTGTCGGGCTTCCTTGCTGGCCTATTTTTGCATTGTATTTTAATGCAATGCAGCAGCCCTAAAAGTATAGATGAAGGTTCGGAGGTCTCCAGGCTGTGGTGCGAAGCAGTATTTAAAAATTTGCAACCTTCCTAGGAAAATAGGCAATACTATATTTGATGCACACCTCCGCAAGGGAAAGGGTTAACTGCTTTGGTTTCCCTCTGGTATTTATGGCTCATGCCAATCAGATCCAGAACGATCAGAATAAAATATGATTGAAACCTCTGGCTCTTCAGAAAAGCCTACGTTTTAATTAAATTGAGAACTAGCTGGTTAATCAGCACAAGTACAAATGGTCTGATTAGCAGGAAATGCTTGTGGAAAAATAGAGTATTGCATCGGGTTGGGCTAGAGGGAGAAGAAGCGAGGTTTGGGACACTGCCCTGGGCTCAGGGCAGCTCTGGGCGCTTTGCAAAGGGTACCGAGCCCCCAGGAACGGCCTCCCCCAAGACCTGTAACTGTGCCCTGTGAGCTGGCCAGCAATCCTCCAGCTCCGAGATGGGCTCTCCTCCCTTCAGGTCCTTGGCCAGAGCTGTCCCCCGAGCGGTGGCCGCAGGGAGGTGCCCAGGGCCACAGCAAGGGCGAAACTCTGCACAAAGAGCCCTCGGGGGGGGGGGGGGGGGGGAATGAACCCTTTCAGCACAATTACCGTGGTGAGGGAGAGCACCAGGACGGGGGAGCGAGACTGCAAAATCAATTTGAAATTTATTGTGTCAAGGGGTTAAAAAAAAACCCAAGAAATAAACTTTTAAAATTAAGAAATCGATGAAGAGAGGTCCTCCTCGCAGCCCCTTCCCCCACCCTGCACAAAGCACACACTTCCTTCTGATTAAAGCTCAGCCTGGAGCAGTTTCGGTGGCAGGAGGCCAGAAGAAAGCTTAAGGTGCTCCCTGCAGCTTAAGGTGGAGCTGCCCGCCTCGCCAGCGGGTCCTCGGCCGCGCAGCATCCTCCCGGCGGCCGCCCCGCCGGACGGCACCGCGGCGGTGGGGCCGGCTCCGCCGGGCGCCTCCAGCACCCGCCGCCACCCCTGCCGCGTTGCCAGCCGCTCGCCGGGATCCGGCAAGGAGGAATCTCCTAGCTGGGTCCCTCGCGACGCCCAGGCCGCCGCGGCGGGGACGCTTGCAGCTCGCAGCCGGCTGCCGACACCTATCTGGGCCCCGTGGCGCGGAGGGTCTTCCAGCTCCTGCAGCGGAGAGGGCACTTTGGGTGGTTCTTCTAGAAAAGAGACACACGTGCACGCACCAAAAGCAGAGCGGGCGTAACGCTGAGGAGGGTCAGTTGTTGTGCCTTTCAGAACGACAACTTTTTATTTAGTATTACCGGCATTTAATAGTACTAGTTTGAGAGCTGACAGGGAGCAGCGGCGCAGCAAGGTTAAAAACAAAAATAGCGTATGAGAACAACCCAAATACCAGGAAAGTTTGGAAAGGAGCCAGCCTCAACTCTGAGCCTCCCAAAAAGCAAAAAAAAAAAGGAAACAAAAAACACCCTAGTTTGATGTTTGTTGTTTCACCGTGCTTGCAGAGCTGCGGCATCTCCTGTTTGAATGGGATTTGGATTTGAATCGTATCTAATGAGGTTATAAGATGGTATATATTGAGTTTTTAAGTTGTGTCTAGTGTAGAATACATCGTTCATAGACTTTCTGGGAGTTTTATTTAAAAAGTTTTGTCTGGAACAAGGTGGAAACCACTGAACAGCTCTCAAAAAGCCCAGAATCCCTCTGCATGGAGCCATCGTTTGAGACTGGAGCGCGGCCAAGCGCAAAATCCATAAATCATGAATCATGCCCCTCTTCCCATCCCTAAATCACAATTGTTTTAGAAAGAAGTAAAGCACGTTGGTTCTTTTAATTTGCCTTTTGGAGCCTGTGCCTTTAGGCACATTTTCCAGCTTTTTTTTTTAAACACGAGGACTAGAAACTTCCTTTCATTTCTAAGTGAAAGCCGAGATTCTCTCTTAATTGCTTGAATCCGAGAGCCGCAGCTTTATGAAAAATTCCAAATATCGTAAGATTGGTAATAAAAAAAATCGCAAGGGCTGGCAACGCTAAGGCTCCGCTTAGATGTGGCGTATTCTTTTTGTAAGCCTCCAAGAAGAGTAGGTGCTACTGGGATGCTGGTGTGCTACCAGAGCGTGTGCATATATATATATAAATATATACATATATAGATATAAGAATGTGTGTGTGTGTGTGTGTAATGAGTGAAGCGATGTAAGAAAAAACTTAAAGCAAACGTTCTCGGTCCAGGGCACACGCGCAGCCGCCTCAGCTGCGCTGCCTCTCGGCTAGGCAGTAACATGCACTGGGATTTAACTGGGAAAGCGGCAAAGGTATCTGGCACCTGCGCAAGGTTTTCAGCAGCTGCACCTGGCAAGGGGAGATGTGAAAAAGGTGGGGACCAAGCGGAGTTTATAGCTAATAAACCCCGTCCGGAGGATCGCTGAGGCTCAGCCAGCTCATTACAGAAACGGCCCGGCAAAATTATACGATACTCGAGGCCATGCCGTGTTTCGGTCGCAGCTCTGCTGTTACCCCGCAGCCCCGAGACCACCAATTTCGGGTCCCCGTCGCCCTTATGGGATCCGACAGTGAACAGTCATGGGGGGAGCGGGGACAGAGAAACCAGAAAAAGCTGCGGGGCACCGTAACAGCTCTCTTCGCCTTTGCCAGGAACGTCATGGAAATGACGAGATAATAACCTGAAATCTCGGCTCCTTTAACGTGATTGGGAGCGGAGCTAGACTGCACCTCTGAGAAGGAAGTCTAAATCAGGCTGCAGGAGAGAAAAGGATATTTGACAGCAGGAGCAGGCTCTGGAAACGCAGTCGTTGTTTCTGCATACGGGCTTTGAAATATAAATAATTTAACACCCAGCTAAGCAGAGGAAAATCTGCTATTTTTGGTTTTTTTCCTGAACAAGGACAGCTGTGTTCCAAAACATATGGTCGGGCATTAGAAAAATAATGCCAGTGAGGATGTCTTTAGGTCATTTTAAGTTCCAGCCCTGGGTTCTAGGTTGGCTGTGCCCTGTAATTGCCTCTGCAGGAATCTGAGTCTTACCAGGTCACTGCAATAAGCCCATAAATAAATGATTTGGATGGGTGAATTCTAGGGATTGATTAGAAATTCCAGCTGAAGGACAGAAGCAGAGAGATGTTGAAAAAGGCAACGTTTAGGTTGAAACAGCACTGATGGAGAGTCCGTATTTGCAGGCTAACTCCAGGTCAGGCGTTGGATTCGGATTCAGAGCAAGATCCATCCTGCTCTCATTAGCGAGACTCCGCTGGCAGCAGCTGCTACGAAGCCCCAGCTGTATTAAATCCAAAGTAGCATGGAGAACCAGACTGAGATTCAAATGTGGGTCTACATTAAAATAACAAGAGCTATTCCAGGCACATCTCTGGAATACAAAGCTTCTTCTTTAAGAGACCTCAACTGAGTTATTGTGCTTGTTGTAATTAGTGCAATTAGGCCTGATTGGGTTTGCTACTTTGTCACATGTTTTCTTAATAACGTGCTGAGAGAAAGGGTTAAATACCTCATGGCTGTATAAAATTTCCAGCAAATACTCCTGCCTTCCCAGCTGTGCTTGCTGCCTACTAATGGATCTAGTACTGTTCTGAGGTGTTTCTGGTGAGTTTTTGCTCTTCTTTTTCTGCTGGCTGAAACCAGGCACAGCAATGAAACCGCAATAACAACAAGCGTAGAGGAAGCACTGCTCTTGTTTCTTTACCAAGGTCTATCTATATCGGGTAGTAAATATTGTGCTGAGGCTACTGAGCGAGCAGAAAGCTGGTGGGGAAATCTCTGCAGCTCAATGCGTGGGGTTTACCTTGGGGTCCTTCCTCCCCAGTCTGGCCTCTTTTGGGAGGCCTGGAAGGGTAGGGAGGTTTTCCCTGGTGTAGTAGCCTGTTTGCCCATGCTAAGGGGGGGGGCTGTGGCTTTGAAGGCTGGTGCAAATGGGCCTGTGGGTGGGAGGGCAGGCTCTGCTCCAAGCTGTGGCTTGCTGCTGGTGGGGCAATTGACTCCTGCCCTGGCGCTGTGGTTGCACGTCTCAGCCAGCTGTGTGCATGTGAGCCAAGTTGTGTGGCATCTTGTCTGCCTTGCATGGATAGTTAGATAACTTCCTCTGTAAATATGTATGTATATACTGGGTGGCCAGTATTTCCTGCACAGAACAAAAGCTCTTCTGATGGTTGCCAACTTGCCTAGTTGTAAATATGTTATTGAACTGGAGGGCAAAATGCTTTGGTGCTGAGTCTTCTTGGAAAATCTGGCCCTGGATGTGCAGAGCACCTGGAAATCTTCCTCCAAGCTCTTATGCTAATCCAGCCCTACAGGCCTAACCAAAGCTCATCAAAATTCAGGAGGAGTCTTCCCATTGAGTTCAGCTGACTTTGAATAAGGTTGTTTTTTTTTTTAAATGACTTTAAAAAAAATGAGGCAAAAATGTATTTAGACACAGAATTGCTGTGCTGGCATCCCACTTTGTTGTTGTCTTCCTGCAGGCAATGCAGTTTTATGGAAAGGGATTCATTCCCATCGGGAGACAATTAAAGTGGGCTAGCCCCAACTGTAAAGATGGCTGAGCCCATTTCACCTCCCTCCAAGCCAGCCCAGATATTATGGGTTCAACCGTACTGACATGGATTCAAATGTTGTGCAGCCTGTGCTTCTTTCACAAGTGAGACTGAAGAGGAGGAAGAATGAGAAAGAAGGAATAGTATGCTGAAAACCAAGTGGTTTTCCTTGCTTTGAGCTGTGCTCTGGCCACCTCTCTATGTGTGTTTATTATTTATATATAATAACAGCTAGCTTCTATATAAAATATCTTATCTGAGGAACTCAAAGTACTTCATGGGAAAAAGTGGTTGTTAATTTATGGATGGAAATGACTTTTCCAGGGCCATACAAAAAATTAGTGGCCGTGTCAGCAAGTTCTATCGTGTTCCCGTGCTTTCTGCTCATTTCTTGGATCCCCAGGACCACTGTGTCCCCTGATTACTGGCGCCACTAATCAGTATAAATGGTGTGAGCAGCAGGATAGAGTCCTTGGAGAGTGTCCTTTTAGATCTTGGGTATCCTTTTGTCCTCAAACATCTCAGCTTTCACTTGAATCTTGTGGCTTTAACTGAGTGGTCTTTAGCCTTGATGGCCACGAAGCGTGGTTTGACACCTGTCAGGCAAGAAAACGGGGGCAGAAGCTGCAGCCTGGGCGTTTCCCATCCCAAGTGGCAGCAAAGCTTCACGGTGCAGCCTGCGTTGGGGGTGTCCGCATGACTGTACGTGGGGGGAATGTTAGGAGCGTTACAACGCCAGGGCAGGGAGAAAAGTGGTGTGCATCGGCGTGTGGTGGCTCATCAGCCTGTGTTTAGCAACTTGTGCAATCAATTTCCGAGGGAGAACAGTGGCAGCAATGTTACTTTCCCTCCAGACAGCTTTATCAACCCTGCCTGTTTTGCCCTGAGAGCTGTTTAGACTAGACAAGCCAGCTTTGGGTATTTGCTGCTTTTTTTTTTCTTTTTTTTTTTTTTCCCTTTCTGCTGAATATCTCTGTCTCCCATTTCTCCTCATTAGAGACACTGTCTGCGCAAGGCGGCGAGAAGTAATGGTGAGCGAGTCAGCTGCTTGCAGCACACAGGGAACACCAAGTTCTGTAAATATGAAGCAGATGGGATTCAGAAGTCTGGTACAAATTATCTTTTTTTAATTCATAGAAACTTCTTTTTTTTAAAAAAAAAAAAAAAAACTACTCTGCATCTTAGCAGTGGTAAAAATTAAAATGTTCCTTTGCAATCCAGGATTTTGTGGTATCAGCCATACTGTGTCTATAGTCTGTTATTAATGACTTTCTATGCATATGAATTTGAATATTGGAATTAATTCACTGTGTAACTTCACTCTGCTTTTAGAGCTCAACCTTTCTGTGAACGTTCGTAGTGTATTCTGCCAGAACTAATGTTTACAAAAACTGACTTTTATAACAGGATGAAAATGAATAGAAAACTTCAGTATCTCTTTTTAGTCTGAATCAGTTGAATATTTAGAGCCAAAGTAACAATATTTATTGTGGGTTGAAAAGAAATGGTCAATCAAAATTATCCGAAAAACCTATGTTTTGATGTTTAACATAGTAAAATGATCAGATCTTGCAAAATTACCATTTCCTGTGACTGTGAATCACAACACAGGAGTGTTCATTTTCTACTACTGCTACATTTAGTCGGTGTGTAGGGCCCTAAAGTGCCTTTGGGGATGTTGATGGGCATATTCATTTTTTCCTCTTGTTTTTTATGGGAGGAATTCCTTGTTTGTCCTGTTTTGGTGATGTTCATTCATAAAACTTGCACAATATACCACAGGCTAAAACTTGGGGTTTTGCAGTTATGTTCTTTGGAAAAATATATTGAATGGAAAATTCCCAAACAACTCATGTGATAGTCACAGAAATAGGCATGAATGTTCAGGGAAAGCATTCTTTAAGCATATACTAGTTTTTATTCCTTTTAGCTGTATTCTTTCTGACACTTCAGCTGGGAGAGGAATCTAACATACTGCAATCAATGTCAACTAACCATCTAGCTCAGAACAGTAATGGTGAAAAATCAGAATCAACTGCAATGAGCATGAAGAGTTAAATATTTCAAAAGATGGGTGACTCTGGCAAAGCAACAACCTGCTTGCAGAGATTACACAAGGAGCAAAAAAATTTTAAATTCATTGGATAAATTATTTGTTGCAAATTATTTCTTCAGCTCTAATTAGTAATCTTCATTTTACACAGTAGGCCTCTAATGACCTGCTTGACAACTATGATGTCTGATAGACAGTAGGGATTTGCATGAAAATGAGTGTTGTTTTCTCCCATCCTAGCCATAAAATGACAATGAGTAAGGATGCACTGTAAAGCAGAGTAGAAGTAGAATAACCACTCAGCCAAGCTCTGGGTGAAAGGAGATAATTCAGCTATGTTTTTGTGAAACAGAAAAACCAGGAGGCACTAATTCAAACCAGAAGAACAGCACCTGGCATACAAACAAGCCCGATCAGATACGGATGCTAAGCGGAGTCATGTGAATAGCAGATGATAGAGCAAAAGCACACGATACAGCTCTCCATGAAAACACGGTGACCCAGCTTTAATAGGTCTTGCAGTGTTGTTCTCTATGATTAAATTAACTCTTGCCTTTTTATAGCAAGGGGTTTTTAAATGTCGGACTTGTTTCAAGTGTGTTATCGTATCCTGTCTGTTTGACAGGCTTTGGATCTTTCGTTGGCTTGTATACCCAGAAACCAGACACCTTCCGACAGGAAGATTATGATCTTGTCAGTCAAGAGCAGCTCAAAAAAGATTAAAAAGGGCAACAGAGAATGATGATATGGCAACAAGCCTGATGTCCCTCCAGCAGCTTTCATCCTTTTGCTGGGATTTGCACTATTTCTTTTGTGATTTCAGTGATGTTACTCCCAGTTCAGCACATCGTGTGCTTTGACAGCTCGCTGCAGCTGGAAGTTGTTAGTTGATTTAAAAACTGGCGAGTTCATTCTTTTTGGAAGATTTTTAGGATTAGGGTTTTATTCTTATGTGCCCTATGGACTTCTATACATCACTCTACTGGTGCAAAAGGAAAAGAAAGTGGATGCAAGTGCAAGGCACAAAAAACACTAAGACACTGTCTGCAAACTGATGTACAATATTCTTTAAGAGATGCTTTAAGATCTAGTGGTGCAAAAGGCCTTGGCATAGCAGAGAAAAGGTTGGTGGCTTCTATCTTGATGGGCAGGCTCTGTATATGCACTTACTGTCCATCAGATGAAGCGTCATGGGAGCTGTACCTATTTGATGGTTGAAATGAGCTCAGTGGCTTGGATTGCCGTAAGTTAATGAATTATTGGTGTAACTGAGATCAGAGTCTGACCTCAGTAAAGAAGCTGATCAATATTTTATTTTATTCAAAGTAAAATTGCCATCACATCAATTTATGAAAAGGAAATTCTTAGTTTCTAGTTATCCTATTCACTTGACTTGCTTTTAATAATTTGGTAAATGATTGCCCAGCAAAAAATAAAAGATATAATAAAGCACCTTCAGAAGTGCTTCTGTGAATTGATCACTCTCCTCCTTTATGTATTGTTGATCTTCAAATTTAATCACTTGTCCTAAGGGCATACACAATTTTGCAGGAAGTAAAAATGTCACACAAAGAAAATGAGAATGAAAATCGCTTCCCTTGCAAGGTTGTATATCCTAATAGGGCAAGCAATATCCTGAGAGAACTCCTCCTGGTCCTCTCCGGCTCCGGCACGTGGGACTCGGCGAATTCAGAGGTATGATCAGCCGTGCACAAGAAATGGCTGAAGTTACCATGGAAAGCGAAAATTTCCAGACTTCTGTTTCAACTTTAATTGTGTACCAGCAGCTGCTTCACAGGCAAGTGAAAGCTGCCTTGCACAGTGCCTAGGGTCCGGATGGGGTGGGAGAGCACAGAGACTCAAGGTCTTTTCCCAAGTGCAAGGATTTATTTCCAGAGGGAGGAATGCCTGGGTTCAATTTCCAGAGTGGTCGTCGTTCAGGAGAGCCCTGTTGCAGAGAGGAGAGACTTTGGTCAGCAAGATACAACCCAGAGGGCTGCAGATTTCTGAGCCAGAGTTTTCTTTTTATGCTCTGGGTGGATTCTTTGTAGATGAAATGTCAGTCATTTTCTCTTCATGGAGTACTTCTGGTTAGGTTCAGCCATTTTCTCAACCAGAGAGTGTGTGTGGGTTTTTTTTTTTTTTTTTTTTTTTTTTTTTTTTTACATACAGTTATTTAGTTCTCTCTAGATGAGTCCTAAAGTAACAGATCACCTACATGTTCTCTTCTTCCCCTCCTTCCCCCAAAAGTACAGAATTTGGCGCACAGTTTCTCCAGGGTCTGCTTTCCTATCTGTGATCAAAAGCTGTGAGAACGATAGCACAGATTAGGCACAAGGAAATGGGAGAGAGATGGAGAGAAAGCCAAGAGCGAAAACCTGCCTCAAAGTGGGGGTGCTGCCCTAAAAGCAACGCTTAAGGCTGTAAATGAAATCCTTGCTTGTTTCTTATGTACTACAGAGGAGCAAAGAGGAATCTGCTGTTCTTGCCAGGGCTTTTCAGGTGGGGAGCATGGGTCAGAGCCAAAAGAAATTCTTCCTCTATGTGACTTTCACAGGACTGGTGCAGTTAGGAAATGGTTCTAGAAGTGGCAGAAATGGTGAAACTTGGTTCAGCGTATCTGGGATCCCTCTTTGCCATCCGTCTGTGCCCAGGAACCCTTTAAGCTTGGAGGCCACTTACCCCTTCATTGGTATTATAGAGCTTGGCCGAGGGATGCAGAAATCTTTTGGAGTTGAACAGGCAGATGCAAATACATGCGTGCAGCCAGCATGGCTGCACAAGTCATATTTTACCGGAAGAAAACAACCCAATTATAACTGAACAGGGTGGTGAGGGGGCAGAGTAACTTGGGTGTGGGGAGGACCTCAGCAAGGCATCTAGGCTTGGTTGGGCAGCCTGGTAGCTGGTGAGCTGCTTCTGCTCGTGCTCACAGAGCCAAAGCAAAAGCAATTTTCAGAAGGTTGGAATCTGAAAGAAAGTCTTTGTAGTGCTGTTTCAAAGGGGCAACGGCTGGCCTGAGGCACCCATAGGTTGCGATGTTTGGATGGTTGGCAATGGCAACCTCTGGCTCTCCCGTACCAGATAACGCAGAAGTCGAAGGCTTAGACATGGCTGTGCTTGTGGATGCAGCACTTCAATGATTTACTGAATTCTTCTGGTGTTTTCTTTTTAGGGTCAGGAGTTGCCATTTTTTTAAAATGCTCTGGAAAAAAAAAGGTATAAATCTATTAGCTTTTAAAGTGCATTTTTATGAGTCATGAAAAAACCTGCTCAGCCTCTGTGGGGCTCTCTGATGCCAGGCCAAACCCGCAGCTCTGACTCCTGCTCGAGCAGATGTTCAGCCCTTCAAAGCCCAGCTGCCTCCACCCGCTCTGAAACTCAAAGGCTTTTATGGGAACTCTGCTTTCCTTGGTGGGGCTTTGCGGAAGATTCACCTGGAGGCCGTTTGAATGATGAGGGTGAAACTGTGCAGTTGTGGCTGAGCCAGATGAGCAGCTTGCTGGAAGGGGAAGTCTTGCTGCTCCCTGCTGTGTCCTCCCACCGTGGCCCAGCACTGCTGCTTGCTGGTCACCCAGCAAACTTCTCCAGCACAATCAGATGGCAGGAAACTGTGCCTTTTCCCCTGAGTTTTCTGCTGTTTGTGAGCTGAACTGGCTCACAAGCATTGGAGAGCCTCACAGTGCAGGAGGCAGTGGGATGGCACTGCTGGGGACGGAGTGGTGCACAGAAGGTGGAGGAGGCACAAGCTGGACCTTTGCTTTGGGGCAGCAGTGAGCTCCTGGTCAGTTCAAGCCGTCTCTGAAAACCATGCCCTCAGAGGGGTGAGGGGACCTATTTCCGCTGCTGATTTCCCCAGGGACCCTCTGCCAAGGGTTTAGAGAGGTGTCCTGGCAGTTTCTGCAACTGCCAATAGAGGGGAATAGCTATGGAGCGGCAGAGTAAAGGATGAAGAGCTGCAAAATACAGCAGTTTGGGTCAGATGGTGCAGTGGAATGTGTGGCAGAGAAGCCACCTTCTAGGGAGCTTCGGTGAACTTGAGATGCGTAATGCCAAGCCTAGAGGCACGACCGCAGTGCTGCGTGCAGACTGTCTGATCCTGCTCGTGATCCGCTTCAGACTTATCCAGGCGGATCTGGACCGCGTCACCTGACGTGGCTCTGTCCGCGTGTCACCTTCCTACAGCCAGCATGTGAGGGGCTGCTCTGTGCCCGTAGAGGGGTGCGGTGGGCTCCCCAAACTTGGGGCTGCTCTGTGTCTCGTTCACCCACCCAGTGCCTCCCGAGCAGCCCCCAGCTAGCAAGGCCACCCATCTCCCAGCCAAAACAGCTGTGCGTGCCTAGGAAGTTGTTACTGGAGTCTGAAGCTGGCTCCTCACGCTTTGTAGCCACTCTCCTGTGGCTTTAAAAAAAGAAACTGAATATGACTGTGGGCCAAATCCTCTATTAGCATGAAGGGCCACAGTCCTGCTATGCAGAGTTCAGGCTATTTATACCAGTGAAGAATCTGACCCTTAAGATAGGACAAATCCTGGACTTCTCTTTGACTCTAAGTTTCTGCTACTGGGTTTCCATAGAAAGGAATACTAAAGGAGTTTATTCATGAAAACGTTTTTGTAAAAATGTCCGATACACAGAAAGTCAAACTTTTCATAGAAATATACCCATCTTGATTTAAAACTTTCTTTGGAAAGTATTTTTCAGCTTTCTCAAACCATACAGCTTCTCAGCAAAATTTGCACCCCACAGTAGCAAATAGCTGAGATTTCAGGCCATGCTGAGCACCAGGTGTGTGTGTGTTTTTGTTGCTGTTTAAATTGGGAGGCAAGAAATCTTGTTTTCTGCCTGCAGGACTTTTGCCACTGGGGAAGTATCTTAGTAAAGGGCTATCTGCTAGTCCAGAATGTTTCTCTGGGAGGGTTGAGGGGGTTTTGAGCTTTCTTGTTTGTTTTATAAAAGCTTTGAAAAACTTCCTCCTCAGTCCAAGGGAAGGATTGCAAAATCTTGCAGAAAACTTTGAGTTTTGAAAGCTCTTTCCTGCCCTATTCCAGAAGAGGTTGTTAATTGTAGAGCATTTAATTTGCAGAAAGTCTAGCTATTGAGTAGAAGAATCTTTGAGTCTAACCAGCTGTGTGACACTTCCTTTTGTAAGTTCTTCTCAACATAGTAGAAGCTCAATATAGTTAGCATTGCTCAAAACTCTTATTGCCACTGGTTGTAAATATGTCCATATGCATATTTCATTGTAAAGACCCCTACAAGCATCTAGAAATCCAAACTTCCCTTCCACACCCCAGCCACCAAAATTAGATTATATCCTGATTGCATAATTACTGTATAACAAGGTTTGCTCAGCCTCTCAGTGCACAATGCCTGTTTTCATAGCATTTTAATACGAACAACATAATAGGCACCAGCTTGGCTAGCTGCATGCCAACGAGGCATTGCATTCCCCAAACCAGCTTGAGTTTGTAAAATCTGGTCCAGCTGCTCAGCACTCAGAAGGGTGACAAGCAAGCTCCTTCCAACGTGCTGGGCAAGGAATCAAAATGTGCGTGAGAAAACATTCCCATTCCCCATCCTGAAGTGGTCTGGCTGGCGAATAGCACTACCTGGGTTATTCCTCTGGTCTACTATGAGCCAGTTGCACTAATGCTGTCCTTTGCACGGGTGTTGCCTGCACCAGCATTTGCAGATCTGCACCAGCATGCTTCTGCTAGAATTCCTCTAGCTGCTGCTGTTCAGAGCTTTCCTCTTTGAGAAGATGATTTTAAAATGGCTCAAGTCCTGCATGAGGCTGGCTTGTCCAGTAAGTTAGGCAGCAAATTTGTTCATGCATTCAGTTCCAGCTTTGTTCTGAGGGGTGTAGAACTGGAATAACCCATAAACAGCAATTTGCTCATCCTCTAAGCTTTATTGTTTCTGCAATGGGTTTTATTTAGATGGTTTAAGACCAACCCCCTCTTCGTATAAAATGTTTTACCAGCTCCAACACTAACTGCAACCCATTTGTTCTGCTTTGCATTTATTTGCAATTAAAATAAATGGACCAAATGCTACCAGATGAAATGAACATGACATTTCTGGTTGACTTATCCGTAGTTCCAACAGGTCCCACTGCCTGGGGGTTACTGCACATCCTCCTGGCCCCTTTCATAACACAAACATTTTTTCCTCGTTTCATAAAGCACTTGTGTATTCTCCATGGACTTCCTGGATCTTGTTCTCAGCACATCTCTGGAAGGAGCTTGTTGACCACATACTATCGTTCATAAACACTAAACTATTTGAAGAGACTGGGCTGCTTATGGCAAGATGAGACTATAGGTCTGGGTTTATTTAAGGTAACTTCTTTAAAGAGTAGACATAATAAAAAACACCCTACCTGGGGAAGGGGAGAAAAGGTGAAGAATTCTGAGAATACTTCAGTAGCAGATGGGGGAAGAGGTTTTCCCACTTTCAGCCTTTCATTTTTCCTTTAGCTACTCTGTGCGGCTCAAAGTCACTTGGATATTTCTGCTTGTTTTGTGGCCCCGTGATGCTGTGACTTGTCTCTTTGGTTTGGCAAATGCCTGGGGAAGTGCCCAGGAATAGCTGCTGTTTGCAACGCTTGGGTCAGGCTGACAGCTGAGGGAAAAGTCAGGGCATGACAAATTCAGGACACTACGTACGCCCATGTGTGTGCATGCAGAAGTCCATCTTCCTCCCTCGGAGCTATTTTCCGTTTGTGATATAACGAGCAGAGAGCCATTTGAAGAAAGGCTTTTTAAGTCTGATGTGTATTAAGGAAGGCACTCAGGCTATTAGGAAGCTAGTGCCCTCGTTAAAGTTGCTACATTACTTTCTCTTAATAAGCTAAAACACTGCCGTTAACAGTGCGGTAATGGCCAACGTGGATGCGCTTCGGGAGCTGCATCCTCGGCCGGGTCCTGCGCCCCTCCTTGATGCTGAAATGCATTTTACTGCAGAAGTTCCACTGATGGCAACGGGACTGCTCAGTGCCTGTTAGCGATGCGGTGGAGCTGGAAATAATCAACCTCTGAGCGGAGAGGACACAGAGGGAAAGTGGACCAAGTATTTCCCACGCTCACTAGACAGGCTGCAGCAGCCCATGAGACCAGTTGGACCGTGCTCTATATGCCAAGTACCATCCTACCTGTTGCTCTTCCAGCAGTTTAATCAAGTTTTTGCATCTTTCTTCCTCACTCGACTTCTATGCTTTGGTGTTTGACTCACTGCTGTGTGAAAATTAAACATCTTTTTTTCCTGCACAAAAAAAAATCTAAAAAAGAAAAAATCTAGTCATAAAAGTTGCTAATTGTGGGTAAAGGAAATTAATTCTTGCACACCCCTGGGGGAAGAAATGACTGGCATGATAAGAAGACAAATGACTTTTTCAAAGTTTGCCTACCTTCCTTATCAAGATTATGCTATTTTTAAATGTGAAAGGAAAGATTTTTTATTTTATAGCAGCACCCCAACAGGCAATGATGATTATACCTGGCTCTCTGAAGAGACATTAATTTGCATACTGCAATGGTATGTGTTTTTTCAGAGCAGTATTCATTTATTTTCATTGAACACTGCATATCAGTGCTGCACTGTGCATACTATTTCCTAAAGAGTCTGAGGATATAGTTTCTCCAAAAAGTCTGTATTTCTGATTAAAAAGACTTTAGGCAGACTGAAGGTCAGTATAAGCTCTACCTTATAGATGCTGGCTGGGGTGGGAGGGAGAGGACTGTCCTCCAACAATCCGTTTCTTATTTGACCGGGTGACACTTCTCCCAGAAGACTCCTCCCCCTCATTCAAGACTTTCTATTGACTTGGGGGCCTTTCTCTCACGTCCTTCTGATGAGAGACAACCCACTAGCAGGGCTGATCCTTTATCACTGGTTAAGAGGGAACCTGGACAACTTTGAATGCCAGCTGTTTTGTTTGTGGAGGTGCCAGTGGAAGTGGGCCACTGGTCTTCCTTGGCTTGATGAGGCTGGTGTGAGGATTTCATCTGGGTGAAAGTTGGAAAGAAGCATTTCTATCCGCACTTTTGGCTATTTTTTTGCCGTGAGAGAAACCTTCTGGGGAAGATGCACCATGTTTGCAAGGGCTCTAGAGCGTGCCCTAGCAGTTGTGCTGCTCAGCCAGATCCTGGGGCCACCTGCAGCGCCCACGGCCCTGCCGTCACCTGCAGCGGCAGCCAGACGCTGATCTGTGTGCAGGACCAGAGACTGGGGCCGTGAACGGACAAAGCTGTTGCTGGGTCAGTTAACTGGCTGGATATTTTTTCTTTTCCTAGAATGAAATTAACCCCAGCTCAAAAGGAAGCTGCGGTCAGAGCTCTGAAACAGGCTGTAGCCTTTGCTGTTGCAGCAGTTGACGTCTGAAGATCTGGAAGCAGGAGTTTAATCTAATTGCACTGCTACTTCCCTGTTTCCTGTGCTCTTTGGAGTCTATTAATGAACACAAGTCTTCTCGCATGGGAAAGGCAGCCCTTGAGTTTCCTTTGCATGCCAAAGAAGTTAAGCATGTGATCATGGTGAATCTGGCAGAGAATAACAGTTTCTATTCTTTAATGTGACTCCTAGCTACACCGCCCTGTGGTCAGCAAGTTTACATTATCTGGAAAGAAGCTGAACTTTCAGGGCACGCAGCACATTTCCAAAGTACTGCATCTCACTCCCAAACAGCAGCTCCCCTGCTCCTGGCTTGGTGGTAATCGAGGAGCAGTTTAGCAAACTTCAGATGCTAAAATCAGGAAGTTCCTTCTCTTACTGTACGTCCCACTGCATTTTGCTTGTTGTGAGCAAGATACAGGGGATCAGAGCCTCATGCCAGGAGTCTTCATCAGTAATCTGCGCAAGCAAGGGACTGAAAGTGGAACTCTATATGAAATCATTTTGGTAATTTGCTGAAAGCAGTGCTTTGTGCTATCCCAGGTCAGAGCAGAAGCTTCGTAGGATGTAGGAGACTGGGATGGGAATTGCTGACATCCATCTGAGCCAGGTTGGCAATTGTCATAGATGGTCTCCTCTTACATCAACAAACTGGCTATCTCAAAGCCTTTTAAGTGTTAGTTGATTTGGAAGCTCACAAATTTGTCCAAAGTTTATACAAGCTTGCAGAATAATGCAAGATTTGTAAAACTATATTATACCTCTGGAGAAAAATTTTGGTTGCCTTTCTCCCTTGTGTGTTGTTCCACCTGCGTAGATCCCTAGCGCTAAAATAGCAGTCCTTTAATCTATAGGTTTTTGGGCAGTCTCTCTGCATCTGTAGCAATAGAAAGGTGGTATTTCTCAAACTGCTTCAATATTTCTTCAACATTATGTCCATGAGCTGAGGACTAAACTATCCAGCTATAATTGATTAACTGTGTTCCTGTTTTATGAGCTACAGACTATATATATGTAACTGCAATGTGCCACTTTGGGCTGGAGAGCAGCAGACAGACAGTCAGCAAACACGTGGGCCTGGAGAGGAAATGCCAAGGATTCCAAGGCAGACTCCCACTCCTGCCAAATATGCCATCATGACTTTAATATCCCCGCAGAGCAATATCTTTAAGGTCTTTGGTAGACCTACAAAAAAAAAAAAAAAATAAAGTTTTCAAGGTCTAGCTGGAAGGACGTACTGAGCAGATGTGAGTATCACTGCACACAATGTGATCCTAAACAAGCAAATTATTATGGGAAGGAGTAGCCACAATGTTTTTAACCCCACGTATTTTTATTAAAACCCATGGGTTATGCTAGGCGGAAGACCTGGTGCATTTGGCACCCTGAAATGCCCCTCTGGTAATTGCTCCTGGTTATGTGCACGTGCCACGGGCCCATCTCCCCTGGCAGCACCAGGCTGGTGCCACCACCAGCACTTCCACGCGGCTGACCCTGAGGTATGGGGCTGCTGGGCTGCTGCTTGGAGAAGAGGGGAGGGAAACACTCGCGTGGAAATGAGGATCTTTCTGATCAGAAAAAAGGACATTCTGACACAATTCCATTTCGCGTTAGAAATGTTTTTGATCTCATTTCCTCTGTAGAACATAAACAGATTTTGAAACCTCAGAAGTTGCCATGAAACAAAACTGTTGTTCCCTGGCCAGCTCTAATTATGGGTCGTGACCAGTCCTTGCATAAGCCTCCTGAAGTCAGAAATTACACAGGGGAAGAGTATGGCTGCGCACTGATTTGTGAGGAAAAATGTGATCCATCACTATCATCTAAAGTAAACTTAACTCTTAGACTTAAGGCTTTTTAATAGTGTTCTCTGACCCTCATTTCTACAAGGAAACACCTACAAAAATGTTATACTTCAGCATGCAATGTGATAATAGGAAGGGCTGAAGTTAAAATAAGCCATTAAACATGCAGCTTTATTCTTCTGGAATGAGACTGCTGAACTGCAGCAGGCTGACACGTGAAATCCCACCTAGGAAGAGTAAGTCCTTATTCCCTCAGGCTAAACCTGGAACCAGCACAGTCCATTTCCATTTTTTTACATAACTAAATATTTAAAAACCCTTAAACTCCCTCCTCTAGGTTCCCTGGCCCTGAAGACGTCAGAGGGTTTATTCTAAAATTGGATTTTTTTTTTTTTTTTTTTTTGGTGTCAGGGCACCGTTTGCAGCCTCCACGCCTGAGGCTGCAGCCTTGCAGGCTATTTAAATTTCAGCAGCGATGTTTTGCCTTATCCAAAAACCCTTCTGATTGCCTTTCCCCTTGCTGCGGCACGTTGGGAGAGCCAGCAGAGGACGGGTTGTGCTGTTGCAGTTCTCCATGTGAGTGCTCAAAAAAAAAAAATCCTCCCGTAGTTGTGCCTCTTAGCGGTACTCTGCTCTACCCGGGGTCTGGAGTGGAGAAGACCCTTCCGAGGTGGTTTCGCAGATTTTTTTCCTTCCCCTCTGCCAAACCGGGCAGACCTAGAGCAGAGCGAGGAGAACCACGCCGCGCTGGGGAAGACGGGCTCGGCCGAGGCGGGAGCAGGACCCGCGGGGGAGCCCGGCGCGGAGGGGAGCGGCGGTGGAAACCCCCGGGGCTCGTCCGGGTTTTGGCCGGGCTGGCCAGCTGCCCGCGAAACGCGGCTCCGGGCAGAGCGCGTTTGCGCCAGGCTCCTCCGAGCTTTCTGGTCGCATCAACCCGGCTCCTGCTGTAGGTCCCCCTAGAGCAAGCGGCACGATCAGCGCTCAGGCTTTGCAGAGCCGGGACAGGAAAAGGCGATTTTGTAAACGATGGCTTGAGTTGCACCAGGCTTGTGCTCGGACCCACTGGATCTGTGTGCGCTAAACTTACAGGCCTACGCTTTCTTTTTCAGGATCAGGATTTCATCTCGGAGAAAAATCCTAATTTTGCTGTCTGATACAAGGGAGCTGACGACTAGCATAGCCAAAAAAACTCAAAAATAGGACTTTTTTTTCAAAATAATTATTGCTGATTTTGACCTGAATTCAGGCTGGCAGACTTTTTTTTTTTTTTTTTTTTTTATCCTTTCTAATCATGACTTTATTTTATCAGCACAGCAACTTTATTTTTCTGCAATGACTAACTGTAAAGACAGTAAGCTTGTTGCTTAAAAAAAAAAAAAAAACACCAGAAATCTATGGTTATTGAGTATAATAGCTGCCAAGATACAAATCTTACAGCTCTGTGAGGGGAAGAAAAATGACAACCATCTGAATATAAAAGTGTTTGCATCCCACCTTTGTCTTAGTGCTTCCATAACAAAAAAAAAAATAATTCTTTTTCTTTTTTTCATGTAACTACCATAAAACAAGAAACTTCTATCGTTGCTGTTGAATTTCCTTTGTGGCATCTGTAGCAAGACCTCAAAAGAGTTAGCTCTGAGTATTTCTTAATTTTTCAAGGATGACACAGGAAATGATTTCAGCTGTGTTTGGTAAGTACACAGCTTGCTTTTTGAATGAATTTCTTTCAGACAAGTCTGAATTCTTTGTGTATTTAATTTCAATTTATACTTCTGTATTTTGTTGCACTAAGACAAATATTTCTAGTAGGAGCAAAAGAAGCATTGAATTTTTCCATCAGAACTGACATTTTGAATAATATGAACCAACTCTAATGCTGGCTTTAAAATGAGGGTTATCTTCTGAGGGGGAAATTACCCTTTTTCCCATGTTTTCCAAACATACTGTATCAAATTTTAATTCTCATTAATATTTAGAAGTTCAAAAGTGCTTATCCGTAGCTTGCACTCTAGTGCTCGCCCGCTCAGTCACTGGGGAAGGAGAAGCAGAGTTATGTGATGTATTGAGCCAGCCATGACTAATCCCACGTATCTGAAATAATCTGAAAAATCATTATGGATCTTATATATTGCAAGAAAAAAATGGACTTCTTCTCTAACACCGGATAAATAAAGCTATCATGTTTTGCCCATGGAAAATCTTCAAACACGGAAATAAAAGATCACATTCCTCTGATAGTTTCTTTGTGTGTCATTACTGCTAGGATAATCCCATTGCTGGATCCTTTCGTATCTGCAAACCTTTGGAATTGTCATCTTTAAAGTCCTAAGCTCCTACACTTAGCTCGACACGTCTGCGAGGATTTCGGGAGTTTCCAGCCTGGTTGCTGACGGAGCTCGTAGGAGCCTACGTTCGCCAGTCTAAGGGCAGATGCTTTCAGAACGGAGTGGGAGCTGGTCACACATGCTTCTAATTACTGTACAAGAAAAAAAATGCATTTTTAGGGGGTTTTGGACTCAGGCCTCTGTAAAAAACAGTTTTGCTTTTTAGAGATGGGCTTCGTGGCTTTGAGGCTAGCAGGGGCTCCCCCCATCTTTACGGGTCTTTGGATGGGGTCCCTGCTGGAGATGGACCGTTCGAGCTGTTTGGTGTAGAAGCCGATCCAACAACAGCTCTGTCCCCAGAGCCTCTGCCCAGCTCTTCATGCCATCCAGACCAAGCTGAGCTTTCTCCAGCATCTTTCAGACCATCTGCTAGCAAGACCAGCAGAGCCATTGCACCCTCAGCAGCACAAGGAGAAAGAATTATTAATATGATGCTGGGAATATCCCTCAGCCCATGCCCCCAGCCTTTCCTTGCATGGCAAAGTTTTGTCATGAGACTGCAGCTGAACTGGCTGTAAAAAAGTAAACCTTTTCCAAGCTGGTTTTAATTTCAAATAAATAACAGAAATCACTTTTGAGGAAACACGAAGGACAGCTTGGTAACATCAGCCTATGAAAAACAATGCTCTGTCTCAGTGATACACATGTTGAAATATTCAGGCTCTAATGCACTGGTCTCTCTTCTTCACATTTAGGGGGAACGTACTGATAATGAACGTTTTATAAAAGCATAGAAACCTTTAACAAGGGAAAAGATGTATAATGTATTTTCAGAGTTATTATGGTACTTGCCTTTACACAATTATTATCTGATATTTTGGCATGCTTGAGAGGAACACCTGAAAAAAAAATCTTCGAAGTCGAATCCAGTGCTTTTAGGAGGCATTTAATGAATTTTTCTTGCAGTGTTTATATTTAGAGGTTACTTATTTGTAAATCATCTGTCATTTTTGTGCAATGTGTTTGTTTTTTTAATTCTATTAATAACATTACTTGTGAAATGGTTGCAGGCTCTCCTATCAAGGCAGTACTGCAAAAGCTCCAAAGGACTCGCTCACCTTCCTCGCTTGTGCTGATTTAGTGATTATGAAACAGGCATATTTGACCTCCCTGGGACTGGTTTTATAGGTGGAACAGGCAATGCCCTCACTGCACATCCAGCCAGCATGCCTGGAGAGAGCAGCCCCCAACCCCTCCATTTGGGTTGCCCCTGAATTGACAGATTTTGAGATGCCCATTGGGAACTAGATTTTTCCAGCTCTTCTTCCATCTACCAGGATCATTCAAGATGAACCCACTGCGGTTACAGAAAGCCTGGTCTACTGAAACACCCGTCGTATGGCTTGTGGGGAACGAGAAGCTGCATTTTCTAATAATATTAAAAGCCAACGCATAGAGGAATAAATCTTTTTTTTTTTTTTTTTTTTGTAGACTTTGAAGGAAGACTCCCTTCCAAAATTTCCTGAGAAATTATACACTGGGAGGAAAGAGCCGTTCTGAGTCGATAACCTACTAGATCTCAATAACGTTGCAAATTTTCACCGCAACATCAACCCGACCGTTTCAGCGCGTTGAGAAAAGGCAGCAAAGGAAATCAAACCAGCAGTTGTTTTTGGGGAGAACCCCCGCCGCGCGCCGGTTTCTGCGGTCGGCGCGACGCGGCATTTAGGCGGTGGCAGGCGCGGGAGCCGGGCTTCCCGGCCGGGGCCCGGCGGCTCCCGCCGGCGCGGCAGCTGGCCCGCGTCTATCAGCGCCGGGCGATTTCCAGGAAAAACGCTGCGACAAGCGGATCGTTTTTCAGCGGCGGATTCAATTCGAGCGCCGTCTACGTCGCCCCGGCAGTTTAATTTAATCGACAGAACATTAAACTATGTCACATTAGTATTAAAAATAAATGGTACAGACCAGACATCTGCAAATCGGAGAGGGGGGAAGGATTATTTTTTTTTCCTCCCCGTATCTCTTTTAACTCTGCCATGCAAAAACCTGTCAGGACGAAAGCGGCGGCGTAACACAGAAAAATGTCACTTTAAATTGAAGAGTTTATCACTTCTACTTTTATTTCTCTGTCTTTCTTGGCGAGCTGGCATCTGTCAGCTCGACCCGATCTCTCGTTAGCGACGAGGAAGGATGCTCGGGGAATCGCTAGGCTCTCTGGCGGTGCAGGTCCCGATTTTTACAGATTGCCTTTAGCAGCTGAACTCGTCAGACGTCTTAGGTAGAAAGAGCATAAATGAGTGTCGGAGGGGTCTGATCATAGCCGTAAAAAATCATCCACCTCAAACAGGATGCGTAGCTGCTCCAAAACCCCCCAGCAGATACTTCAACTTATTAGCGGGCTTTGAGGCTCAGGAGGTCGCTGTCAGCAGGAATAAACTTCGGCGGCCCGAGCTCGGCGTGGAGCCGGTGCCCGGCCGGTTGCCTGCTTCGGGGGAGGCGCAAATTCCCTTTCTTCACTTTCATTCCGAATGCCAAGGTTTGCACAGACCTTGACTCGGGGTTGTTTCCTAAATCTGATTTTTATCGCCGTTCCCTCGGGCGAGCAGCACGAGAGAGGCTTTCTGCACTCTTCGCAGTTTCTCTTTGCGGGGACGAACGCGGTTGGCGATTCCCACGTCGCCGTGCAATTGTACGGGTTATCCCCTGCATAATCGCAGTAGCAATTAAGCACCAAAAACTCTGCCTTCGACAGGGTGAAAATCAGAGGACGCGGGAATGGGGAGAGAGATGGGAGCTGATGTGGAGCTGTGAAAAGCTAATAGCTTTTACTGATTTTTTTTCTTTTTTTTTTCTGGTTACTTAAAACATCTTCTTTCAAGTTCTTTTGTTTGCTTTTCTCTTGTTATGGTAATTGCCTTTGATTGTTTGAAACTAGAGGAAAAAAAAAGAAAATTCATTTTTATCATTAAGAAATAAAGCATGTTTATTCCTTTCCAATATTCTTCACGGATGTTTTCATTCAAATCCATTCAATGAATTCAGCCTGAATTAATCAATCCGACTAGGCAGTTTTTAGGAAGGAAAGGTAAGGAAGGGAAGACCGCCATGATTTTACTGCTGCTCACTGACGAACACTGTACAGCGTCCCCAACCCACACCTGGATTTTGCGCATTCGAAGGCCACCAAAACTGCGCTGTGACCCAGGAATTTCTTTAAACCGTTTTCAGGCGCCTTTTACTCAATGAAGGACAAAGATGGTTCCAGGTGATCAGTGCCAAACCTGAGAAATCCCTTCTTTCGTTATCTCGTGCCACTATTTTTTTTGAAAATAACAGGGAATGGTCTCAAATAGTCAGCAGTTGCTCTAGCTAGGCTCATCCCAGCCCGTTTCCTGGCAGTGCCTGATGAGATTAACCACAGCAGAACAATACCAGTTAATCTCACTTATTTTATGCGTAGTTATAGAAGAGGCAGCGCACAACCAGCAGCCACCTAAATGGATGCCTGAACCGTCAGCACGGAGGCTCCGGGCCATCTCCATGCGTTTCACCACCGCTGCACTACCAGAATTCGCCAACAAAAGTCTTCGCCGCCTCTGATCAAAGGCAAGCGTGAGGAGCCGTTTCGCTTGATCTTAAGAAAGCTTTTGACACAGTTAACTGCAGGATATTAATTAACAAACTTCAACAGCTGATGCTCCTCTGATATAGCTCTTACGTGGTTTCAAAGCTACCTTCCAGAAGGAGGACGCCAGTGCACGAGAAGGATGCTGAGATGGCGAGCAGGCGCTTGCATCGACCCACAGCTGCAACAACCAGGTTTTTAACCACAGTTTGGGTCTGGGAAGATAGCATTTAAGCAATGAAGAAAACTATGGTCAGAATTACTCATTTGCAAAGCACCTTCTGGATCTTTGCCCAGCCCTGGGGGGGGGGGGGGGCTGCCCAGCTCTCCCCAGCCCCAGGCCTCAGTCTGGCCACAGTTTGTACTCAGACCTGGTGTTCTCCAGCAGCCCTGTGTTCATGCAAAACCTGAATGAAGTAAAAATGAGGAATAATAGCAATGTCATCACAGTCTGGTTGTACAGGGAGAGCACACCACAGAAATCAGGTCAACTTCTTCCCTTGCCCTGGTGTAAGTCAGCACTACTTTGCTGAAGCCAAGTAGAGTTAAAACAGTGCAAGCAAGATCAAAATTAGGTCAATCAGATGCACAGATCTTTCTATGTAGCAATATAACCCCCTTCTTCCTTCATACTACAGTACAGTCAAGTAGGTCAGAAATATCTCCTTGTCTCCTGACAGAAATATCCTGTCAGGCAGCTGGATCCATCAAGTTAGCTTGGAAATGTTCTCCAAAACCACAGCAAATCAGGAAAATGCACCACTTGCACCCTTCCTTCCCACACTGCAATCTCTCCTCTAGCCTGTCTGAGCACAGATCTGCATCCTGCCATCAGCAACTGCAAATAAGCACTTCAGATGGATTTCACCAGATGTTCACTCCTCTGCCTGACTCTCTGCGTAGGGGTAGGCGGACCTGGGTCATGCAGGGAGGCATCCTGTGCCACACATCATCTCTGCCACATCAGGGCACAGGAGGAGGAGGATGAATTAGGTCCAAAGCACTTTTATTTCTCACTCCACCATAAAGCTAGGTCTGCGCTTTGTTAGAGCTAAGGTAAGTCTCAGCTCTAAATATCCCAGTTATAGCACTCGCTTTCTGGGTGGTGTTTTGCCCTCGTGTGCTGTGTTGTTATGCTGCTGGGAATATTTTAGCCATGATTAAGAACAGCTTTGGTGGGCTCCAGCAACCTTGCTGCAGATCTGCACTGCTGAAATGTGGACCCTGGGTGAGTTCATGCATTACTTGCTATTGCAGAGATCTGCAGCCTTCCAGAGTTGCTGTGTTGGGGTGCATTTTCCTTCTCCAGGCTCCAGGATTTGCAGCTTCTCAGAGGCCTTCATTTGGCATCTTCTCTCAAAGGCAGCACATTCAGCTGAGCTCAGCACAGTGGTACTGGACTCTGGAAGCTGCTGCTTCTTGCAAATGAATTTGCAGCAGTGCTGTGGCTCCAAGTTGCAGCCAGCAGCAGCACAGCTAGGTGTTCATCAAAATCTGCTCTGTCTTCGCTATCCAGGCTGTGATGTTGCTGTCCGCTTGTCCTCCCACCTCCCATGTTGGATGCAGTCCGATCACGAAGGGGACAAACTTATTAAAAATACAAATAGCTTATGCAATCCCACAAGCACTTTTATTGATCTGAGTTGTGGGGATGAGGAGATAATCAGAGAGTCCTAGGGGGTGAATGCAGTCCCCAAGGACAGAGCTTCAAATATTGCCCATATCAGCTGCTGACAGTGCTACCCATGAGAAGGCATTAATCTTTCACCATGTACCAGCATAGGTGGCACAAATGCAATGAATACATCCCTGACCTGGAAAAGCACAAGGTAGCCCTGGATATGGTACAGCTCTCCTTCAAGGTGCACATGATCACCAACGAGGAGACAGAGACATGAAAGCACATCAAATGCCCCTTACCCAATAGTGTGGGAAGCACATTTTACGGGTGAGGGCTACCCAGGTGGGAGCATGGCCCAGTGGTCAGTGCCAGGAGGGTGGCTAGCTGGTATGGAAATGGCTGACGGTGCCTGTCTGCAGGAGAGACCTGAAGAGCCTCATTTTCCTAATGTTATAGTAGTCACATACATTATTTCCTGCTGCAATTTGCCACCTCCTCACTGCACGTGTCTCTCAAACTACCTCCCGGCTCTGCTGTTTTCCCAGCTAAAGCTCTGAAAATATGTACTACGTGGCATGAGCAACCTGCTCCATGCACACTGTCTGACTCTGCTCCGTGGGCTAGTGGTGACAAGGGTGGCCCACTTCTTCCTTGGCTGAGGACAGCAAAGCCAGCCTAGCTTCCTATTGCACATAGCATTTGTGTGACACATGAAGCATGTTGCAACACACAGGGAAGAGCCATGTGACCTGGCTCGGTGCTTTTGCTTAAGAAGTGTCTATTTCTGTACAGAATTTTCTAAAACACAAAGCTCCCGAACCTCTGTAGACCATGTTCAAGCCTGTTTGTCAGTAGTAGCAGCAGCCACACTGGAACGCAGAGTCTGCTTGGGCTTCACAGCTAACTCCTCGCAACGAGTCCCATCCATGGCAGAGATGAGAAAGTAGCTAGAAGTGGAGTCTGCAGTGAGCCAAGGCGGAACATAATTGATGAGTTTCTAAAGACCCTGGCTGTTTTGCATATGGAGCCGAAGCAGCCAAGCACAAGCGATCACTAAATGATCCCAACATGTTTTACATGCCTTGAACCAGCGAGACCAAAACAACTGCTTAACACCCACTGAAAAAGAAGCATAATTGAAACAAACTGGAAATAAGATTATTAGTGAAGCAATCCAGCTTCCTATTTTCATTCACTAGGAGCTATGCCAGGAGGTAATTCTGGAGTCGGAGAAACTCTACGGAGAACCGTCATGGAGTCAGCAGAGCAGCACGCGAAGTACTAATGTGGGTGAAAAATGGTCTTGAATCACTGACACGTTGTTCAAGCTGTAATGATTTTGTGATTCTGACTGAGAACTTTGCGCTTGAATCATAAAATAAATAAGGGTCCTGGAGCACCATGGTTTCATATCAGCAGCCAAGTAGATGAAATCATGCGACTCTGAAATCCAGAGCTGCTCCCAAGTTTGGCAACTCCCCTCTGTGGTAAGGAATGAAAGCACTGTGCCAAGTCAGTTACAAACTATAAACCATCTCAAAAACTGCAGTTTCTTTTTTTCCCCAGCCTGTTTCAATCTTCTCTTCTCCTGAATTGCTCCCTGCCTCATGTTTGCCTTATCTCTTATATAAGCAGAGACTTTAGCTGTCTTCAGACCATCTGCAACAGGTGACTAACAAGTGTTATCACTGTTTCTTCCCATTGGCTGCGTATGGAGCCAGGATGTGACAGAAGTGGATAGTGAGGGGTCTGAATTGCTTATCACGTTTAGATGTTACTGTCATCACACCTACTTGAGATGGCTATAGTAGCAGTCAGAATCTGGTCCAACAGCAATGAACCAAAAATGAATAATACTAATTTCTGCAATTATTTACCACTCGCAAGCAAATTAGTCATCTCTTCACCATACCTGAGAAAGTAGATGCCACAAAATACCTTCAGTGCCATCTAGCTACTAAGCTACACAAAGAGAGAAATTTGGAACTAGCATTAACTGCCATAAGGCGCATCACTGGAGTAATGTCCTCCATCAGCTCACGGTCTGCCCTCAAGAGCCCAGTCAGGATGGAAGTGCTACAAGCCACAAAGACAATCTGCAACTGTAAAAATCTCTGGTTTAACATGTATGTTTGTCCAAAATACTGCAAACTGAGTTCCTCAATAGGAAGGCTAAATAAATAAATAAATAAATAACATATAGATATTTCCTTCAGCTTGTAAAGGGACTTCAGTATTGTATAACTTTTTGAACACTGCCAACAAGGAACAATAGCATATTTTGGCTATAACTTTTATTTCATGAAGACAAAAAGTAGCTGTAAAAAAATATCTCTTTTGCTATATACTTGTCTCACTTTTCATACCATATCCAACGTGGGGGTGCTTGAGTGGTCTGGACCCTAGATTGTCTTCAAGGCTGCCGGACTTTTATAGAAAATACAGCATTCTTCACAACTAGAGTGGACTAGTTTTACTGATGGTGACTACTATTGGTGATGACATGTTTCTACCACAACTAAATCCCCAAGGGACCTGTACTTTTTGCGGGGCTGGTGACAGGCTGAGGAATGGGTGAATACTAAGTGATACAGTTAACACGCAGATTTTTCTGGGTGATTCTCAATGAACCATTACTGTGTGGAATGCAAAAATATGGCAACCAATCAGCCATATACCGAGTACAACTGGATCTGCGTGAGTCAAGTTCCTGGCATGATGAGAAGTGCCTGTGAGAGGCAGAGAGGTCTTAGCCTGTGTCTCCCTTTCTCCTCCCTCTGATCCAGACCATGGATCTTTGCCACATAGTCCAGTGCATCCTGGACCGTGCAAAAAGCTAAGAAAAGCAAAATACAATTAATTTCAAAAAGAGGTTGTTTTTATGACATACAATATCTTGGCGGGATTATCCAATTTACAGTGTAATTGGTCCAGATAAAACCCAGATAGAAATGACCTTACGGTCTGAGTATGATGGTGTTAGAGGACGCATGTGTGCTCAAGTCCTCCGACCGTCGAGCAGCGACGCTCTGCCAGGGCTCGGCGCCGCGCGTGCCGCCGGGAAGCGCTCCTGCCCACGTCGCAGGTCCGATCCCGCTCCGGGTGTGCGTTACGGAGCAGGTCTAGGAGGGCACAAGGATAGTCCCAGGCTGACATTACGGCGCATATCTGGCAGCAATAGCAAACCTGCTGACAGCAGCGAGACATCCAGCATAAGGAATCCGTAAACGTCAGAACATGGGGAGGAGATTCGTCTCCTGTTTGGGATTCATTACTATCAAAATGACTTTAAGTTTATACAGGCGAGGCCAGATTATGTCTGCGATCAAACCAGGACAGTGCTGGCAATTTCAGGGCGCCTAGCCCAATTTATACTGGCTGAAAATCTGTGCATAGTGTTGAAGTCAGTGGAAAAGATTTGGGAGCATATTAATAATTGGAATTAATGCTCCAGCTAAACATTCTTTGGACATGCTGTCATGCTATCCAGTAGATCTGAACGCCATTTGATACAAGGAGCATTCATTGCAGGCGACTGGAAAGCCAAGCAGGCAACTGAGACGAGGGTAAAAATCTTTTCATCTTGAAGATGCTGATTCAAATCTAGTGTACATTACTGGCAGCTGAAACCATTTATCATGCAACAAAATGGATATTCATTTTCATGTTCTTAGGCCTCAATGGGGTGAAAGGATTCTTAAACAGAGACATAATAGTAATAATAATAATAATAATGTAGCTTTGCCCAGGTAGCTGATTTTTCTTTATTTAGGGCATGAAGTAAAGAGCCACATGGATTCGTGGCACAAGGCGTTTCAAAACCATACTCTCAGCCTCAGCCAGCCAGTGAGCAAAACCAGCTCAGTCCGACAGGAGCGGGTGAGTGGCACTTCCCAGCTCCTCCAGCCCCATCCAAAACAGCCCCGACCACCTCTCTGCATCTTCTCTGTAGCCAAAGGCCTGTAGGAGGGCACGTAGCAGCTGAGGACAAGTAGAAACTCATGTTTGCTTTCCTCCCAACCATCACCACGTCCTTTGGCACCCAGGTAGCATCGACAGGCAGACTTTTAATCGATACTTAAAGCTTTCACCCTGGAAGGTAGTACTTATGGTGGCAAATACTGACAGTTTGAGCAGAGAAGGGCTGGAGCCCTCAGGTGTTTCTCCGAGCTGGAATTACCATATAAACACTTAAATAAAAATGAGACTGGCACTTGAACCTGACACCACATCTCAGTCCAGCCTTTGCTGATTTACACCAGCCAAAAAGAGAGCTGACCTATAGGGCCTATCTGGCCTATGGGTATATCCACCCAGCTGCAATGATTTAACGGCTCTGTCAATGTCAGTCACCAGTGGGTCTTACTGAAAGCCAGATTTATCTTGTAATCTGCACTAGGAGGCGTAAACTGCTACGGCTGTTCCAATTCAAAATAATTCATCCAACACGGCTGCGATCTGGTAACTACGCAAGTCAGCCCTTGCTCTCTCTTCTCTTTGATTTATATGTTCTTATATTAAAGTCAGCACTGGCCAAACTCCAGCAGAGTCCTCTCCATCCTGGCTGTGTTTCACACCTCGGATTAAGGTCACGGTGACTCCTTAGAGAGTAGGGCCATGTCTTGGGTCAACATGAGGACCTGGCTACTCTGGGGACTCTCCTTAGGACTCTGTAAACTCTTTGGGGCAGGAACAATCTTTTTGGTCAGGCTTTTGCTAAACCTTGTGTCTCTAGACTGCTGGTCCATGACTGGGGTTTCAAACTGCTGTTACCAGGTGCGTCAGTGCTAACGCGAGGAACCAGGAGGAGCATTATTATTGTCCTCCCCAAAAGGGAGAAGTCCAAGTTTCACTTGGCAGAGCATGTGGGAACACATGAGCTCTTGCTGGCTACATTGGGTTAAACGAACGTTTAGACTCAAAGTTATTTTAAGCATCTTTCTCTGGTATTGAAACACATGCTCAAGAAGGAAGGTGGTAGCATTATAACCAGCAGAATGCAGTCATGCGGGATATATGTCTCAGATTCTTCCTGTCCCTATTGCGAGCTTATTAATCCACATCGCTCCCTTTGGGGATATATATATTTTTTTTTATCATGTAAAATACAGAACGCTGTTTTCTTTTTTTTTCCTCCTGTCCCAGTTCCACCCTTCACCACTCCACGGTGGTGCTACCCTAACACCTTCAGCTTCCAGACAAAGCGAAACACCCAGGACACACGCTAACACTGAAATCCGCACTGCAAAAGGAGCGACGGTTTCGGAAGGCCGCTCGGCAAGAGAGCTAACGCCGCCGGTCCAGACCTTGGCAATGGCCCGGGAGCGAGGGACGATCCCGGGAGCGGATGAGGGAACGCGTTGCAACGCGGGGCTGGTTGCAGCCCACGGCAGCCCAGGCCGTTAAAACGAGTCTCCTAAGGATCGTGCTCGAGTCTGCGCGTTCCTCGGCGTCGGCGAAGCCGCGGGAAGCTGTGCCGCGCGCGCCGCTGCGCCGTCCCCTCTGCAGCGCCGGGCCCAGAGGGGATATAACGCCCCAGGCACTGCCAAAAGCCACAGTGATTATCGACGGTGCAAGTAATCAAGTAAAAGCACTTTTCCACAGCCAAATGACCAGACTGTCAAGCACGCAAAGAGTAGTAGCTAAAACTGATTGCAGCTCACACGGATAATTTCTACCAGAATTATGTTATTGTGTTGAAACAGTAATGCATAATGTATTGCCGTGCATCTCTGCAATAAACGTTTTACATTTAATTTAGAAATCTCTGAGTCATTAGAAAAGTTCTCTCATTATGTTGCACGGACCTTTGTGGAGTCAGCAACAGTAGAATCTGAAAAATAAATAACTAAATAAATAAGTTAAAGAGAATCAAGCCTCTACCCAAGTCCTGAACTCGGAATGGGAATGTCAGCTCAGCGCCTGGGTGCTTCCCAGTACAGTGTCACGCATGTGACCCTGATCCGGAGGGGGGAGGATCGATACCCCTTAGGCACATAAGCAATGCTGCTATGCAGGCAGACTCCCTATATGGTCACCAAACCGAGAAAGAGCCAATTCCCTGGGGTAGTTCAGTCAACCTAACGTTTAAATTATCTTATCGGGTTGCTGGCATCTCTGCATTGGCTACAGAGGAAGCTGAGGGTGAGTAGGCTCCTAGCACAGGTACTTGGGTGGGAGGAATTCCCCTCCAGTGCCCGGAACTCAGCAGAAAGTAGAGGTCCATGCCTTCTGCACCGAAGGCACGTTGTCATTCCAACAAGCTTAGAGCAGCAAGAAGCAGAGGGAAAACAGCATGTCTGATCCTGAAGCTCTTGCATATATTTAACTTCCATGGAAATCAAATCCTCATGCTAGCTTCCTTCTACCTCAGCTGAAATTCCCAGCTATGTGGAGAGAAAACACACAACTTAGATCCTAAATGGTTCCCATTTGCACTTACTATGGAGATGAGGACTGCTAAACAGAAACGTCCCCAGTCACCTCTTTTAGAAGACGGAGATTCACTTTACACTGTACAAAAGTCATTGTTTTCATGTATCTGCAAAACCCAGCTTGCCGTATTGCTTACCTCTGCTCCCAGTTCGCTCTCCCCAGCAGCCTCCTTGCTACCCTTTTCCATTTGTCTTCCTCTTCCACCCTCACCCACGTGTTAGCTTGTTCACTCTCTTTTCTTGCCAATGCAAAATAATCCTTGGCATCTCCCAGAGGATTTTTTGTTGAGTAGTTTTCCATGATTCAGACATGAGGACCAACACCACACGAGAGCAGCCTAATGGATCTTATTGTTTGGGTTCTTCCTCCAAGCCTCCCAGCCTGATGGGTGCTCATATATTCTATTTTTTGCTGCTCAGCAGGGTGGATCAGCTGGATATGACAGCTAAACTTATCCAAAATGTGGAGCTCGGTGCTTGATTCAGCATTAAAACCAGTGGCACTCCCTCATCTAGGCATCCAGGCCTGAAAGCCAGTGTGATCTTTTGTCATCTGAAGTTTGGATGACCAGAGCTCCCTGTGAGTATGAGTATGAGTATGAGTATTATTTACCAGAGTGAAGACATTGCAAAGCAGTATCCAGACCTGAACTTTATTATTTCTTATATTTATATACTCTGAATTTTTTCCCCAGTTTTACACCCCCTTCATTTTACTTGGTAATCTTTCTATTCCCCTCCACGGACAAGGAAGATTTTAGACGCTTTAGGAAAATAAAAGCAAAACCACTGCTGGGGTTTTCAGCTAATGTGCAGTGTTGCACAGTGGCAGCGTTGGACTCACAAGTGCTATTTCCAGCCTTGTCGTGATCTGCTGATTGACCTGGGGCATCTTCCTCCATGACTTCACTTTCCACCTGTAAAAAGAGGATGATGCTGCCAACCTCTCTGCAGAGGCACCTACTGTTTATGGAAGTGCTTCACAAGAGTGAAGTATTTTTATCACAGCTGAAGAACTGCAGATCGCTGTCATTAACTAAACATTAGCAAAATTAATATTTGTTGTTCTCGGATTCTTGTCCAACAGTTTGCACAGCTTTCCTTATAAAGACAAAAAGTCAACCAATATTTAGCACAAGTACAGCATGCTATTAACTCTTCCCTGAGAAGGGGGTTTTACATAAGCTGAATTACAGGAAAAACCTGCAAAAATGATAGCGATTCCGGACTTTAGCAGAGATTACTGGGCACGCGTTCTTCCCACCTAGCATCAGCCGCTAGTGACACAGCACACTTCATTACCGAGAAGTGCACTCAGCTTTGGGTTAAAAATAAACAGAGAAAGGAAAGAAAAGCAGAGTCAGTATTTGTGCGTAACAGATCGGCCCGTTTGACCGGGGGGCTCGCGTTCCTGACGCCGGCCGTCGTCAGAGTCCCGGCACGCCGGCGATCTCTCGCAGGGAGCGGGGGGAGCTGGTCAGTCCCGCGAGCGCTCGGCCACGAGGAGCGCGGAGAGCGAAGCGGAGACAGTCCGGGCTTGGCTCGGCGAAGAGCGCGGGGCGGCGGGAGCGGCGCAGCGGCTGGCTCTGCCCCCTCCTCCCGGAAGGTGCTACTCAGTACAGCAAGGAAGAAAGCATAATTGGGATTAAGAGGAAAAGCAAAGCGCAGTTCAGATAAGGACTAAAGAATAATAAAAACCATCTCTGATATACAATGCCTGTAGGGAGCTTCTCTGTACCGTTGCCAAAGTCTTATGTTAAATGCTTTATCTAGAAGATAGGGATAATGATGCTTGGCTCTTTTATTTTTGAGATAAATGGACCAAGCATGCTCCATAAGAACAAGTGTCCTAACTGCACTGGTTGCTCATGCAAGTATCCGCTCGGTGCCGAGAGGAGAGGTTCAAAATCTGGGCCTGAGTGTTTTGTTATTGTTAATTATGATTGCAATCAATATGCTACGTGAGTCAGCTGGAACCTGTTTGGCTGCAGCAGAAAGAGGCAGAGTGGTGTAAACGATTCAAGCAAAAGAGACTTCCACGAGGACCCGGGAAGGTTGTTCTAGCGTCTTATCGACCTCGCTGTTCGAAGCTGGGACAGCTGCCTGGGAAACCTAATGCGAAAGCGCCCGGGTACGTACACTTGATACCATAATAAAGCAATCAGTGCCAGGCAGCTGCTTAGCAACAAATGCCGTGGAGGATGCCTGGCTCTGCGAGCACCGGGGCTGGCTGCTAGGGCATCCTAGGGCCACGTATGGGTGCTGAGCCCACCTCCACGTGGGTGCTGGGGCCAGTGCCCTCGTGCAAGCCCTCCTCTGAGTCATCAGGGCAGGCAGTGCCTGTGGGCTGAGGGCTGAAGCTGTCTGCAAGCAGAAGGGACAGAAAAGAAAACGGAGCCGTCTTTATAACGCAGGCAGACAGTTCGGGAGCAGCCAACCTCGGCAAACGCTCGGCTGAGAGCTGGTGTGTTCCTATTTAAGCGAACGCTAAAGACAAAACAGCACGATGTTTGAAACGGATCCCATGCGCGAGTGCGTGCCGGGCGACGGGGAGGTGGAGGGCCACCTGCTCGTCCTCCTCCTGCTCTGTTTGCACCGAGAAATCAGACGCCATTGAGAAGCTGCAGATGTTGGAAGCGGGATGTCGTAGCCGCAGCGCTGGGCTGGAAGGGAAAAGCCTTTCGGATCCGTCAGTGGGCTCCATCCTGGCACCTCCAGTGCCCTTCTGGGGACTTTCTGCTGCCCCTGCTTCCTGCAGGGTGGGATGCGCAGCCCCAGCCCACCAAACACAAGCAGGTTTTCCCAGATTAGCCTTTCCTGGCAGTTTAGGTACAATCTCAGGTCCCTGCTTTATTTATTCAGCGAAGCATAAAAGTGCATAGAAGATGGCTGAGATCATTTGAATGTTCAAATAAGTGAATTTATCCTAAACAGATGTATTTGATCCTTTTCTGATTGCTTTTCAAGGAGCCTGAGGTTCCTGTGACCAAGCTTCCCTTCCAGTCGCCACTGGATTTTACATTACAAACAGAAAAGACGTAATTTGCAGCGAACGATGGCTCGTGTGTATTCTGTTCAGGGATTTGAATTAGCAGCAGGGAGAGGATACTGAAATTCAAGTCTATAACAATTAGCGGTTACACTCTGGGGCTTATAGCTCTATTGCAGTTCTCGCTATAGTTCTCCTTTTTTTTAACGTTAACAAATACGGAGGTTATGTATCTTTACACCCTTCACGTTCATGCTAACTTTACAGCGATACAGTTTTTCAAGAATCACAAAAGGCCTTGACCTCTAAAATTCAATTTCAAATAGTAAAACTCCCCTGGCCACTGTCGATGCTGGTGACAAACTAATGTGTTATGTTCCATAACTGTCTGTTTTGAGCATTGGCTTGACCTGTAAGTGTTCTAGATGCAGTCTGACTAAAATGGGTTTTATTATTTTCCATTAGTGCCTGCCGCAACAAAATGAACTGGCAGTCCACAGGGGAAATAAAAGTATTTTCCTCTTCTAGATAGCATCTGCTGCAAATGTAAACGGAATCTTTCCCACCCCTTTTCTTTCTCCAGTTTCCTTCCAGCCTTCTGAATGATCAGATCAAATTACCAAAGATTTCTGTTACATTGGTAACTTCTGTGGAAATGTAAAGGACAGAAGAACCTCTCCACCACACCCCTGCGTGGCCAAAACACCAGCTGTTACAAATTAGCAGTTTTACCCACCAAATTGCACCAGACTTACCCAATTTAACTCCCCCCCCCCCCCCCAGATTTACCCCTAATTAAGTGGTCAAAAGAAGTTGCTTTACCACTGCCCAGAAGTCAATTCCAGAGACTCACCTTGCTTCAGGACCAGCTCAGGCATGGGAGGAAGGAGTTTGGCCTGGGGAGGTTTCCCCTTTTTGCAGTCAAGGTAACTGAGATCAGATTTTTTTTTTTTTTTTTTTTTTTTTTGGGGGGTGGGGGGGGGGGTCTAATTTTTCTTTCTAATGCAGGAATGTGATCTCACAGAGGCAAATTGTCAATAACCTGCCTTAGGGGAAAAAGTCCTCAGTGCCAAAGTGTTTTGCAGAGTTAGTAAGGCTGTATAGTCTAGGGGCCACCAGGTTGTGTTTCCACTCTGGCTTTCAAAAGTATGCCTGTCTCTTTTCCAGAGGCAATTTCACAGCAATGTCCATCCAAACTTGCTTGTTTTTCATTCTTTTTTGAAAACATCTTTCTTTAAAGGAAACTATTCAATTAAAAAAAAAAAAACTCCAGCATTAAAGCCTGACTCACATTATCTTATCTCAGTAAAACAATGACATTTTCCCCTCTTTGATGCTCAGATCTAACTGCACAGGAAATTTTACTACCATGACTCTTTCATCTCTCTCCTGGTTTGAAGATAAATGATCCTTGGACTCTTCTGGACCTGCATAAATCACAGAAAGTAATCTACTTAGAGAGCTGGCTGTGGCATGAACTTCAACTAGAATGAAAAGGACAGTCAAAAATATCTATAGTGCTTACACAAGGAGTAAGAGAGCTGAGGTAATCCAAATAATGTCTTCTCCTTTCTATATGCATGAAGCATAGAGACAAGGAAGAAGGCGCCACTGTGGCATAGTGGGGATTGAGAGCCCCAGGGGGAAGGAGGAAGGGTGCAACTGTTTGGCTTACTGAGAATCACTGCAGAGAGAAACTACAAAACTGGGCAGCTTGCAAGGATCAACATGGGAATTGCTCTCAGAGACTAACAGACCTGGAAGCATTCTCCTGAGTCACTGAATTTTGCTGTTGGCATTAGACTCTGTGCTAGCTAATCCCATTTCTAATTGCATCCAGCTCCTCTTGAAAAGTATGTGTCTGTATATGTATTGTGTATATACATACACAAATGTGTGTGTGTATACACATATATACATTTTTTATCCTGGTTAATCTATCTTTGAACAAAAGGTTGAGGCCAAGGATGTGTTGCCTTTGCAGGCTAAGTTTATCTGGGTTTTAGGAAAGGCAGCTTGATATATGTTACCAGCTGATTTCAGCCTCTGCTTAGGCCTTACATGTGGGACTGACAAATTGCAGAATAATTGAGGTTGGAAGGGACTTCTGGAGATCTAGTCCAACCCTCTTGCTCAAGCAGGGTCACCTAGAGCATGTTAGACAGGATTGCATCCACGTGACCTTTGAATATCTCCAGAGAAGATATTCAGGCTTCTCTGTCTTAGCACTATCTTTTATATTCTCGTAAGTGTCCTGCTGGGGTCAGATGTGATGGGGATGACATGCAAAGCTCCAGAAACTTTGTCATGAGAACTCTTCTGATGAGATTTCCAGCCAGGAGAAGTCCTTTCTGAATGCTGGCACTATGCTTTTCTTGGGAAAAATGGGAAGCTGCTTTGAGACCCTGCCATGTTCCACCTGGGTGGGGAGCAACCCTGCTCCAGTGTGCAGGAGTGGTGGAGCGTGCAGACTGTGGAGCAGGTGAGTAGGGCTTTCTTACACTTTCTTGCTTTATGGCTGATCTGAAACCTCAGCTTCAAAGCCTTTTTTCGACCCCCTTTCAACCAGTTCAGCGACTACCACCTGAGCATTACTGTGAAGGTAGGCAGATGTCTACACCCAGGCTTCTTTGCCCAGTGTGCAGACTTTCTGCTCAGCTTCTTGGCTGCTCCTTCTGAAGCATGGCAGGGAGTCCACTGTGCCTCGAAGGAAGGTGCGCACCTCTGGGAGTGCGGAGCTGGAGCAAGCCATTCCAGGAAGCTCCTGTTATGAAAATATCTGGTCTGTTTGCTGTAGAGATGACTAAGCCCTGGGCAATGGCAGCCAGCTCATCCTCTGCCAGAGCAAAAGTGGCTTCAGCTGTGCCTGGACTAAAAGGGGGGGGGGGGGGGGGAAGCAGTGAAACTCTCTACACAGAGCTTTATGTGCTAGCAAGGATGTGGGTGGCCCTTGTCACCAGCCACAGCTGTAGCCTGCTAGCTCTTTGGGACAGGACTGTGGTTGTAGAGAGTCCTCAGCAGCTCTGAGGCATTGGATGCATGCTACAACTAGCATAACTCCTGCTACTAAGCTGGGAGCTGCAGATGTCCCTAACACTGCATAGCATGAGCCTCAGAGCAGACCTGCTCATCAGTAACTTGTGCTTTTCTGTGGGTGGGACTGTGGGTTGGAGAGCTATTTTTGTATCTCCCTTTGCTTTCACCTGACTGTAACCGGATACCACAAGCCCCATCAGCCCTAAGCAGATTGCACTGCATCACTAATGTAAAATACCATATGCTTTCAGGCAAGGAGACAGGATTTCTCACTGCCAGGCCAGCTTTTTCTTGAGCAAAATTTTAAAGCCATGCTTGCAAATTAGTTGCTTTGCTCATAAGTCTTCATAATTTAGGAACTTCTGCAGAGATCATTCACAAAATGTTGCTCCCCATTAGCGAAGGCATTCTCTTAAAACTCCATTTAATGCAGATCCCTATGACACTTCAGCTCCTTTCAGTCTGATACATTACTTCATTATCCTGTTTCCAATCGTATGGCTCTCTTCCATGGTACAACTGTTTCAGTGCGTACACATACTCAGCTATTAAAATAGCCTTTTACAACAGAGCATTATCATCTGATACAGAAAGTCTGACCACTCTACCAATGAGTTGGTAAACTCCCTGATGTATAGCAAGGTATGTATGACAGCTGGGTTGCAGACACACCTGGAATAAAGGATAATGAATGATGCCATCTATTCCTGTTTCATCTTGCTTTGCATTGCAAGCAGGGTATCCCTCATGCTCCAGTCTGCTTTATTTAACTTTCTCTTCACTTTCATTTAAGAAGTGGAGAAATGGGAGATAGTATGTGTAAGGAGACTTGATTCTGTCAAGCAAAAGTCTGGGATAATTCTAGTATCTTCAGTTGCAGAACTGCAAATGGAAGTAGAATCTGGTTCTGAAACTCTAAGTCACCGCACTGAACTAATCAAATCAATGGTTCAAAAACCCTCCATGTGAGTTTAGGGATTCCTGCACTGGAACAGCTTTACTGAAGATTGTGAATCAGGTCTGATTTTAATAGCCACTTTATTTTTCCCCTTCTCTTTTCCAACTTGGAAAAACTGTAGAAGTATTTGTGTGGCATTTTCCACATGTGGAATTGCTGATCTAATTTTGGTTTCTTTCATCCTTTTATTTGGATACAGTTAAATAATGTCTCCTCTCCACAGTATTTTTGTGGGAAATGAAAAATAGAGGTCAGCATGGAATGAAAGCTAATAAGCAAGAAAATGGCAATCAGGATGGGAAGAGAAGAGAGACTGAAAGGCAATGGACAGAAGGACGAGCTTGATTAAAATAAGGGGAAGGGACATATATTTCCACTTTAACAGAATGTTGCAGGCAGAAAAGAGAATGCAGGTCACAAAGTCTTGCTCTCTCAAATTCTAATTTCTACCAAATCTCTGTAACCTTACTGTGACCAATGGGACCACTGGGGTGAACAGTTCATCCCCTTAATAATGTGCACTGAGCCTTTTCCAGTAACCAATGGAAGAACTTGTCTGTTCTTCTGAGCATGTGGTGGGTTGCCAAGAGCCCTGGGAAGATCTTCAGCACTTGAGTGATTTAGCCAGTGTCTTTACTACAAAGTAGAGGGCTCTACATAAAGAAGTGGAGGGTGGCTTATTTGTCAAATGCTGCATTTTAAAAAATGTTACTCTTTCTACTGATGCGGTGGGAATTCGGAACAGGCTCTCATCTGTTGCAGATCAATGGACCTGTAAAGATCTACCCTCTGTGAAGTGGATCTAGCTTTTTTGACAGAAGAATATGAAAATTTAGCAATCTATGCACAGGTAAAGACAAATATGCAGAAGCTACACGAGATGCATGCAGCATGTTCTTTCCTCTTGTGCGTTTTCTATAGGGGCAGGTTGCTGAGGGCCTTTGAATCACCAAATATTTTGGTGGCTCTGTCGGCACAATATAAAATCCTCAGCCCCTGGAAAAAGTATATTGCAGTGTTGAGGAGAGCTGGAAAGCGGCACAACCAGCCCATAAATACTGCCCATACTTTTGACATCAACTTTCATCTAAAATGGGAAAGAACTGAAATGGCAAGACTTTCATGAAACACTTGCTGTCACTGGACAGCTGCCCCTATTCCACAGGAGAGCAGCCTGGAAGGCTGCTGTTAGGAAAACACTACATGGGTAGGCTGGAGATGCTGACCTAGAGATGGGAGTCATGCATTGGTGAAAACAGCCCTGACGAGACCTCTGAGTAGTGCAGTTTGATCTGTCTCCACAAACTGTGGTGATTTGGTGGAAATTTCCCTTTTTATTAGACAAATTTCAACTGGAAAAATACCATTTGGCTTCAAGACCTACCAAATTGTCAGTGAGCGCTGGTAGTATCTAGTGACTGGCCCAACAGAAGCTAAACTAGAACCCAATACTACATATATATTTTTTTTCCTCAAGTGATTCAGGCGGGTGCTTTCAGAGCTGGAGAAATACAGTTCCAGCCTTAAGCCCTCTGGTAGTTGTGTGTTTGCAATTTATCTAGTTATGGGCTCTAAGATGTAGTTTTAGTAAAATAGTAAAATGTCTTTTTTTTTTTTTTTTTTTAGCTCAAGAGGATAGTTACAAAATGTATTTAAAATTTGTTTTTCACTCTTTAGAGCTTCCAGAACTTCATGTTCATCTATCTTATGTTGTTATTCTTCCTATTTGTGGCTTTGAGGTCATAATTTCAGCAATGTTAACTCTCCAAGTTAAGTTCAGAGCCCAAACCAAATTCCTCTTGGAGGAAATACCAAAATTTCTGCTAGTGCCTCACAGCTGAGAAGCATGAAAATAAATACATGCTAATTGATTTGTCTCTCCTATCAAAAGGTACCTCAGTGAAGTTGTGTAGTCATGAAAAATGCTGTATGATAGAGCTGGATGGATAGTGCAAACAAATTCAAACTTTCCCACAAATATTTGCTTGTCTTAAATTAAACTACTTGGCTCTGCTCATGGCATTCTAGCGTTTGTTTTCCACGGACACTCTAACAAGAGATTATTGGCAGGAATATACACAGAAACAGCTCAAGGTAATATCTGAGGAGACTCTTTTTTTTTTTTTTTTTTTTTTTTGGAAGGTCCATCTTAAGGCCACTAGCCCTAAAACCTGGCTATTCTCATGCCTTAGTACTTAACAGCCCAGAGGAAAGGGTAGTGTGCCACTTGCATTTCCCTTGGAGGAGGTCAAATGTGGTGGTGTGGCTTTGAGTCATGAGGATGAATCTGGTTCCCCTCCTGCTCTGAGGAAGATGTTGGCTATTGCCGATCAAAGGGTGCCAGCTGGAGAGCTGGGGCTCCACCTCCCTGGTCAGAGGAGAAGGACTCTGAATGATCCACCCATCCTGGTTTTGCGTTATGGGCAGGCAGGAGAAGCAGAGCCTTTTCCCTGGCTGCAGGAGACAGCTTAGTGCTGAAGCCTCAGGCTGTGTTGCAATGGCAAGATGCAGGAACAGTCCTGAAAAGCAGGCCAAGTGTATGACCTGGATGTGCCCCAGACTCAGGGGGAGGTAAAAGCCTGTGCATAGTCTACACCCCAATTCCCTATCCCATTCCTGAAGGAAGGATGTGGTGTGCAGCCTGGCAGAGAGCTGGGCTTCCCTCACCTGGGGTGGTCAGGAGACCAAGAGCCTGCTGGAGCATGCTCCAAGCAGTTTGTTTATAGTTTGAGAGAACTAAACAACACTTTTAAGTTCATGAACTAGTCCTTGGGTTCCTTGCAGTAACCACAGGGCAGTTCATGCTAGATTTGCACTGTGAATAAGAGACTGGGGGCATCTTTAGTTCCCTACTTGAGCAATGGGGGTGGATGGGAGCAGATCCCCAGCTGGAGCCTCAGCAGCAACTGTAACTTCTTGTACTGCAAAACTGAACTGCTAGGGATGAATCTTTCAGCTCATGGCAGTATGAATTTGTCAAATGTGTCTTTGTTTTGGTTGAGAATAAGTCAAAGTGAAGAATGTTTTGGGTAGAGCGAAGCACTTTGAGATTCCTTTATTTTCCATTTTTATAATATATAATAAACAATTAAACCAGAGTGTCATTCCAGAGAATTTCACTGTGAAATTGATATATTTCACAATGCTTGCTTGGTTTTTATGCTTGTTTTTCCCTAGTTACCTTTTAGGGGAATGTGCATGATTTTGAAAGCATTTTGATAGCACTAGATATTTCACTGGCAGAGTTTTGAAGTTGTCATTCAGCTTTATTAATGGTATTTAGCACTTTTTCAGACCTCTTATCCAGAGTTTCTCAAAGTGCATTATGCAAGTATATCATTAGCCCTGTTCTAGATTGATCTGTCTAAAGCGGAGCTGGGATGTTTTCTGTTTGACTTCTAAATTACCATAGCCTATATGATTCTGTGAGCTATGTTTGTACAGTCAGGAAATAAAAACAATTTCTCATGATGCATATCAAAATTAGCTAGCACCAATTGGTTACAGGCCACTGAGGACAGGACAGTTCACTGCACAGGAAGTCAAGGGCTTCTGCTCTGCCACCATTTTCCCACGTGACCATCTGCAAGTCTCTTGCTCTTCCTTTTTTCTTTTTTCCTCCTCCTGTAGTGTCTAGTCTATTTTGGCTGGAAGTACCCAGGGAAAAGGACTGCAGCCTCCCACTGTCATTGTCGCTAATGGTACAGGGAGGAATAGCCATTTCCATCACTTTGGAACAAGAGATGTAACGATGCAGAAGCAAAAAATCACAAGATCTTTTGCAGAAGCCCTGCCTGAAAACACTTTAACAATTCTTTTGTTCTTAACATCTTACAAAAAATATCACAGAAATTACTCATTGGACTTGCAGAGAAGAATGACTCTAGCAAAAACATGATCACAAGCAGTTGTGATATTAGCAACCACCTCTTCAATGCTGTGGTTACGCAGGCATGTAATGAGAAAGGCAGAAGGGTGTGTTTAGAGAGAACCTGTTTTTCATAGGTTACTCCCTCCGCAGTGGGAGACCACAGATTGAGAAGATCTGACTACCCTTCCGGTAGCAATAATGCAAGTACACTATTCATAGCAAGAGAGAAAAATACAGGCTGTTTTTTTTTTTTTTTTTTTTTTTTTTTTTTAGTTTGCATCATAATCTGTTAACCTCTGAATTAACCTTGCTGGACACAGATCTGTTAACTTTTACCATGCTTCTCCAATTAAAGAGTAGAGGTCTGAGGCAGAAATAGTTATCCACAGCTGTTATGAATTGATATGTTCCCTGATGATGCTTGGCACAGCCTTCAGGAAAAAGTTTCTTATTTTATTTTTTTGCCATGAAGTTAACCTTTTCCTTTTTTTTTTTTTTTTTTTCTTACTATTTCAATAATCTCTCCTTGCAAATTGATGGCATTAGGCTGATTTGCTTTGCTTGGAGTGGAAGGTAGGACATGCTACTCGAGTGCAGTCCGTAATGCTTGCACTTTAGAGCTGTTGTTTTCCTTTCAGAGAAGGAAGGGTGGAGGGAGCTTGCAGGGCTGCATAGTTGTACAGGCATCAAGTTACGCAGGAGCATGCGTTGCCCTTCCAGTGCTAATAGGGAGCCACAGTCCCTCAGACTTCCTCTGCCCTCCTGGTAATGCCCAAAATAAATGGATAGATCCACCTGTGCCAATGTCCTAAAAACACCTGCTGACACTCAGCAGCAACTGTGGTTTTAGTTTGTGCCTGGAACAGAAATCCCCAAATCTTAGTCACCTCTGAAACTTGTGGTTGTATGTACATACTATGCAAATGTAGAGCTTCAAAAACATGCTAAGTGAGGTCTCACTTCGTAAAAGCATGTAAATGTGCACACCCAGCCTCCCTGCGCAGCGAGGGACTGGATCTCAGCACACAGGTGAACAGGGTTATTCACTCCCTTCCTCGCTTTTGAGGGGAGCGAGTCCGGATGTAGCTCATGAGAGCAGCTCTGGACCCTGCAGTCTTGCATGTTACTGCAGCATCAGGCTACGAGCGCAGCAAGACCGGCTGGGGGACTCTGACCTTTCCAACACCCTCTGAGGGCTCCTGTCGCTGATGGCTGGCCATCACGGCTGTAGACCATTTAAGCACTGATCAAATGTCACATCTGTGGAGTAAGGCTTTCATATATCTCTCTTTTTTTTTTTTTTTTTAACCTTGGTTGAAAATTTTAATTATGTTCTCGGGGCATAAACAATGATCACAGGAAACAAAGCAGGGGAAGTGGCAGATACGGTAACAAGTGTTGAAATAACAGGGACAGCAAAAAGCACGCAGACTGCTGACTTGGTGGCATAAATATCTCCACAGTACAGATGAGGCAGCCCAGGTTCCCAGATCATCTACACTGTCCTAGGTGATGCCTTATGCAGACACAAGGGACTTGCCCACACCCTTCCTGGACCACGAAAAGCTTCAATCAGCCCATCTACAGGGATCAGGCAGAAGCAGCTGCGCTTTGGGAAGATGTATCCTGGGGGTGAAACACGTCCACTGGGTCTATATATGCAACTTGGCAAGGCAGTTGTGCTGCGTGCTGTTTGCAGGATGCTCATGTGGCTGTGGAGGCACCAGGCTCATGGGTGCTCTGCCAGCCAGCACAAAAACCCAGCAGCCTGCCTACATGGTGGGAGGTCTTGTGGTTACTAATTTATCTGCAGGTCCAGCTGAAAGTACCTCTACTCTCTTCTGCCTGTGGATGGATCAGTATGTACTGCTGGGGTTTGGGTTTCCTCTCCATAATCTGCAGTGTTGCCTTGATACAGAACAAATGAAAGCACCGAGTGTCTCTAAAAGCTCCAAATAACATGTGTTTTCTCATCTTATGCACTCTGTGCGTTATTCTATTGTTTTTCTTTCCTTGCCCTGAATCTAAAGACAAGATTACAAGTTGCACCATCAGCAGCCAAGCAAGGTCTAAGCCACAAAGAAAGATCTGAGTCATCTCCCTGAGAGAATATTTTAACTATACATCACTATTTGTTTTCAGGCGAACCAGTACAATTATGCAACATAAATTCTTTTAAAGCATTTGGGACTTCAGTTCAATTTAAAATCCTGTAGGTTTTATGGCCAGAATGAGTGACTACAAAGTGTATGCGTACAAATGAAGACTTGGCATGTGGGGGGGATTAAAGGGCATGTGGAACTTCATGCACACGCTGGGAAAGCTCCAGCCAAAGTATAACAAAGAATGGGGGATCCAAAGAGCCTGCAGCAGAGGGTGGGTTATGATATTTATGGCTCTAGAGTACGGTTTTACTCTCCTAGTGCTGTGAGCATGTTCCTGTGAACGCCAGGCCTGACTGTGATCTCCTGCAAGCGCATTGCACCAGCTTCAGCAGAACCAGGTGACTTCACCTCCTGAATTAAGCTGGTTTAAACATGGAAGAGAATCTTACCTATTCAAAAGCAAGGTTTGTTTATAACAGGAATTAAGAGAGCCATTAACATCTCTCCAATCTAAATATTTTACTGCTCCAGGAAAGTGTTAAAGCTATGAGGCTCAGATGCCACCAGCCTGGCTGGAGGCAGCACTACTTTGCTATCAGGCAGGAAGGACAAGCCATGGGGCTGGGAGGTTCAACCTGTTCAATTCCTGGTTCTGTCACAGTTCCTGCGTGACTGCGGGTAACTCGCGGATACCGCGAGCTGCTTTTGCCATGACTGTTTCTTTTCCCTCCCCAGCGAGGGAACCACCTGGGGTTTTTCCTCTCTCTGACCTTGCTGGGTGACAAGGCCCAGCTCTGTGGCACAAATTCTGCCTCCCCGTTCCCCCTTGTGTGGCCGAGGGCTGTCCCCGCATCTCTTCCGCTCTGTGGCGACAGCCTGAGGTTTTGCGCCTTGTGGATAAAAATTTCAATTATTGGGGAAAGAGGGGGGAGACGCGAGATGCATCACCTATGGAGCATGAGCCGCAAATCTGAGGCATTTGGGGCCTTTCAGCGTGGAAGGCAGCGGAGCCTCGGTGCAGCTGGTGCCAGAGCCTGCGCCCGGGCTCCCTCCGTCGCTGCCGGGCTTTCCCGCAGCCGCCCCGTTGGTGATCCTCCCTGCTGAGGTGCTGCAGGGCTCCTTGGGCCACTGGTGGCTTTACAGGGGTGGAAAGGAAGGAAGGGGGGGGCGGAAATCAGCAGATTCACACGCGGTCCGTAACGCCCATCTCTGTCTTCGGGAAGCCTGGAGCGTGCATCTGAACGCAAGTACCCGGGACCGGCATCTGTGCCCAGAGCAGATAGACTTGGTGTCTTCTTCTGATGATGGGGCTGGGGGTGCCTTTGGCTGCTGGATCCGTGCACAGACCATTTAATTCTCGGATATCCTCCAAAGCTGGGTCCAGATCTGAAGAGGCACCAGGAGCTGGTGGGACCTCCTGGGCGCTGAGCGGAGGCGGCGGGGCAGGATGTGGCAGGAAACGCGCCCAGCCCGGCGCTCAGCTCAGCCTCCGAGCTGAACGGCGCTTTTTGCTGCTGCTAAAAACGTGCTCTGTGATTGAAACGTTACTGGGGTAGGATGAAAGAAATCTGTAACTCAGTGCTCGCAAAGAAAATCAAACTGCAGACTCGCACAATAAGCCTATTATTACTACTATTATTATTACTATTTAAAGACCCAGCACTTGCTGTCATGCTGTTACGCGAGTGTCTCGGGCTCTACTGTATGAACAAGGTCCTGCAGACCCCAGCTAGCAAGGCAGAACCTCAAGAGGCCACCAAGAAAAAGATCCCAAAGCTTGATTTAAAATGCCTTCTTTAAAAATCTACTCTGATTTTTGGAGACCTGGCAAATACTTTTTTTTTTTATATATATCCCTTACTGGTAAAGGAGCGGAGTCTACAATTCTTTTTTTTCTGTTTTTTATGAGAATATACAGAGATCTGTATCTCCAGATTCCTTTTTTACTTACGTAGATGGAAATTCCACTAAAGCCAGGGGAATTATTGACAACTGATACTGAGGCAATCCAAGGCCAGATTCTGACCTATTGATTTCCCTGAGATTGCACAGGACATATGTAGTTCATCGCAGAGTACAGTCTCTGTTTGTTTTGTTTATTACTCAATATATAGCAATGTGGAATAAAGAGCAACACTGAATGGCAGAAATGCCTGAGGATTTCTCTTTAATTGAAATCAGAACTGGGAACATCCTTGTAAATCAAGAGCAGCCAGCATTTGGAAAAAAAATATGCACTGCTTTTTGTGAAGTTTACTTTCAAATGGGATTTAGCTTTAACTCTTCATCAGATAAATAATTTTTAACAATTCTAGGAAGCAGCCGTGTGCTGTCCAATACCTGAAAACTGCTGGGCACAACAGATACCAGGCAGGATTGTTATTTAGGTGCTGTGAACAGTAGTCCAAAAAATCAGATACATGTAACTATTAGAGACGTTCCTGATCGCGGTTCAAATCCGTATTTTGAAAAAATTGGAGGCTCTTCAGAGTCAGGATTTCCAGCCAGTCCATTAAAGACTTACCGGCTCTTCTTGTGGAATTATGACCTAGATCTGAATTTTACTCGAGCTCGACGTTGGTTCAGATTAACATTTAATGCAGAGCTGAGCGGTTGTAATACGGAGCCTGGGGCATAAAGGGGAATTAACAAATGCAACTTCCATCAACAGGTTGGCTCCGAGCACAGCGCTCCTCGGGGCTGTTTCTGCCTCCGGATGGACCGCTCGGTGCTAACCACGTTTAGCAGGAGCAGCGCTTGGGCTCCGACGCGCTAAAGTCCGTTCATTTCCCAGACCGGAGCTCCCGTCGCGTTGTGAAACATCCCAAACAGCGACGTGCTGCTCGGCGAGAGGTTTCACAACGGGACTTTCCTCCTTCAGCTGTTTTTTCCCCCAAACTCGCGTTTTCTGAGGCTCTCGTTTCAGCGCGTTTGCTGGATGGGCGTTTGTATGGAGATGTCTCCTGATGATTTATAACCAAAGAGTTCAGCCAGCCTCGGGTAAGCGGGCAGTGAGTTAGCGGCAGCAGGCTGCAGGAGGATCGGATTATTAAGGCTAACGCAACAAATTTGAATTCTTCCATCCCCGCTTTCAAGTAACCCGCGCGTGTGTGTGTGTGGCCGGGAAGGAAAGAGGGGGCTGCTACGCTCCCAGATAATAGCAAATGCTACCGCAGAGGAAAGAGGAAAACACTGTTTATCCCTAGCAGGAGGATGATTGATCCGCAGTCTGCACACAAGCGGGCTCAAAGCGGCCGGAGGCTGCGCTGGAGGGACCGCAGCTAACCGGAGCCCCAGCCCGCCTGTCAGACACAGCTTTCCGGGGACACCGGGGAGCGCAGCAGTAGCACGTTTCGTTCCTTCGCAATAAATCTTCCATCTTTATTGCGCCGAGACGTTTCGCTCCTGAGCGCGCCTTGCTTCTGCGCGCAGCCCCGGCCCCGCCGCCCCCTCCGAAACACTCCACAGCCACCCAGAGCATCAAACCTTCGTCGACCTGCTTTAACAAGCTTTGGGCTTTTTTTTAAAATTTCGCTGCGTGCAGCCAGGCCCAGCTGTTCTCCGCATCCTCGGACAGCGGCAGCTCTTGGGCTCCAGCTCTATCGCTATTTTGTGTGTGCTGAAGGTAATAAAATAACCATTTCTAAATTTAACTAGCATTACATAATGCAGCTATTTATTATGTAAAGCTGCTGTTTACAATGCCCAGAATATTGATCACTAAAAAAAAATGCAATGCAGCTACAGCTCATATAAATTAATGTTACTGTTTTCTTTTCTTTTTGTTTAAAGGATCAATCAAAGGTCTAATTTGTTCCCGTGAATTCACCTCTGCTAAGCATGCAAGGTACCAGACAGTGTGTTGTTTACTGCCATTCAGGCTCGCACATAGCACTCAGCTCAGGATCCAGGAGAGGATATGTAAAGATGACAATTTGTTCATTATCTGAACCATTGGAAAAGGTAAATAAAGCATACTAACCTGCTTTACTTCAAATCAGTTTTCCCCCTCAGCTATAAGGCAGCAGTGGCAACCACTTAAGAATTCCAGCGTTATGACTGGATAACATCATTATCACCTACAGCAGATTATGAATAGGTATTTTCTTACAATAGGACATGAAGCCTGAGAAAATGAAAGATGTTTTCCTATTCTTTAGGTCTTTTGGGGGTAGAAAGAGGGATAGAAAATGAGAATTAAACAGATCACTAAGCAAAAAAAACAATTAAGTAGCATAGCGCCCATTCAGCAATAACACCAAGTCATGATGCAACCGCTGAGCATGGCGGTGACATACTGATCGTGGATTAAAGGGACTGATTCGTGCCTCATGAGTATCCATGGGCAAAATCTGATACCTGCAAACCGATCGGGGAAAGTATGTCTTGGAAACATGAGGTTATGCTAGTGCCTGAGCAAAATGATGGCTTTTCTTGACTGTGCCTTGGGTAGGGGAGAATTGTTTACTTTTTTTCCCTCTTTCTTCCTTTTTCTGTGGAGTTGTTTTTCTCCTCCCTATAGAGTAAGACACAATAATTCTGTCTACCTGTCCGTTCTTGTACTCGCCTGTGCAAATACAGGCAATCATAAAAAAATACTCCCATCATTTGCGTTCACCCAGAGACTTAGAGGTTAGAATGAGGCCATGGAGCATGCCATCGCTGGCAATTTCCCTCTAAAGGCATCCAGCAGCCAATGCTTCCACAGAAGATGAGCCCTGTAAATAGGCTAACCCTGTACGTAGAGAATGAGCTGTATATCCTGCCCTGTATCAGACATGCTGTTAGCAATTGCACATGGTTCATCGCACCTTGGGGAAGAGGCCATGTGTCAGCAGACAGCAAAATGTCCTGCCTGGGTGGGAGCTGCTTTTCTGTCCCGTTAGAGTCGTCTGGTTAGACTGCGGTGCAAGGATGGCTGTTTGTCTTACGGTGCTATGCAACCTATTTTTCTTTTGGTTGCCTTTTGCTCAAGATGTAGGAAGAGAGAAAATGCTAATGGGTCAAATTATGGTCTCCTGGGTCTCCTGGAGAAATTTGCCCTCATAAACCAGAGGAGAGCCCCAAGAAACCAACTTGTCCAACTTCTAACATTGAGACAAGGCCAATACAGTGAATAGCTTTCTCTCTGCTCACTCCGAGATGGTGAAGGTCACATCTCTCTCATGGAAAGCCACAGAGCTCAGCCAATGTTTCAGGATCAATCCTGTCCCCTCTTCCTGCTGGTCCTGGGACCTTGCATTGTGGTCTGGAGAGCCTCCTGTCAGCCTCTAGCCACTCGTGAAGCCATCGGGTAGCAAATACAGAGAAAGGCCAGCAGAGCTGCCCATGCTGTCTTAGCTCTTGTGGCCAAGGAACAACATGCCTTCTTTGCTTTGCTCTCCGTTTCCACACTCAGTATCCATCTGCCCCTCCCGTGTCTCCTTTCAATGGAAAATCACGACTGCATGCTAGTTATTTCTGCACAGGTATTTCCCTATGCTTTGCACAAAAGGATTCTCAGGAAATGATCCTTCACAATATTTTCCACAAAACAAGTACTCCAGGAACAACGACGAGGCTGTGTATGACTTCAGCATCAATGAGGAGGCCACTGCTGAGTACCCTGAGGCGTTTGACTTATCTACCTCCAGCCCTGGTGTACCAGGCTGGTATCTTTTCCTCCATTTTACAATTTGGAAAGTCCCTGAAAGTCCATCTATATCTTCTTCTCTAATATCAGTCAGCAGTGCTCTGAGCAACTGTCTTCCATTTGGCACAGTGAAAAATCCAGCAGCATGTTTTTAAAATCCTAATGGAGTTTATACTTTAAAGAAGCCTAAACAGTGGGAAAACCCCTGTGGGAAATCTAGTGTTTTTGTGTGCAAGTCAGGTTTTTGCTTGTGTTTTAGCTGCTGCTGTTATTTTCAGTAGCCAGTGTTTCATTTCTGGACAGAAGCAAATGTAAAAAGGCAAGTGAGCAATTTATAAAGAAATAATTAATGCCAGTGGTGCGTTCGCTTGTGCCTGTGCACTTAGCCTTGCCTATGATCAGAAATTTCTCTTGGGGGCAGCATTTCTTACAGAGATGGATGAATTTATTTTCCTCTTCCAAATGTTTACTAGCACATCTAGATTTCTTGCTCTGGCCATATCTACTGGTTGAGAGTCCTGGCTCCCCCGCTTTATGCCAGCAGATGAGAGCAGAAGCATGCAAAGCTGGGCATCATGAGGTGAAACAGCAACTCAAAGGCAGGTCACTGTCCCTCTCCCCCTTCCCCCCACCCCCGGGGGGGGGGAACCTGCCATTTAGGGGTCCTGGGTGCAACATTTACCAGAAACTTGCGTTTTCCTCAGTCTTCCCTCCATGGGAGGTCCTCAGCTCCTGAGCACTTCTGTGTCCTGCAGTGTGGGCTTCACGGGAGCTCAGGAGTCTCAGGCTGCCTGCAGTGACACCGAGGATCGGGAGATAATTAATACTGTTGTCCATCTGAAGCTAGCTTTGGCTAACCCAGAGAGTGTGAGTGAGAGAGCTGAGCCCAGTCAAAGCCAGGAACATTTGGGTTCTGCTTCTAGACCATATGAGGAGCTTAAGTAAGTGCTCGTTTTAATGATGTAGGGTACAGGCAGGTCTCCCCGGTGAGCAGGCTGGGTCCCACACTTAAGTGACAGTGAAAATGCAGCCAAGTCATGCTCTGTGTAGGTCAGACACAGGAGCCTGGCCCACCCACATGCCAGTAGCTTACAGAGCTATAAATGTTTAATTGCTTTCTCCTCCTCAGTCCCAGTAGGTGAATGAAGTCCTGTAACGTGGATGGAAGAAGCAGATGCTGCACTTTTTTTATGCTCTGAAGGATTACGGGTTCTTGAAACACTGCTACGTTCTGGGAACTTGCATCAAAACAAAGTACAAAATACAGCTGAGGGCAGCTGATTAATTGCATGGACATTAGACAGTCCTTGAGGACTCAACCCTCCTGTGGGTTAAATACGTGAAAAATATGGATGAGGTTCAACATCTTGGAAAGAAAGTGTTGTGGAGTGGAGGAATGAAGAAACGAAGCAGTATATCTAAACCGAGAAGAGACCCAGAGTGGAAGGGAGTTCCTGGGAGGGAACAGTCCCAGAAACCTGGATGATTACACAACACAAAATAAACTGTGATGCTTTACATGAACAAAACTGATGAAACTGGCCAGGATAGCTGTTAGAAGTTCAGTGTTTATCAGCAAAGCAGTGGGGACAGTTGTACTTAGAATTAGTCTAGTCATGGAAGCTCCAAAACAGATGCTTCTGAAAGCAGGCAAAGATAAACCCAAGCCATTTCTGGAAACTGTCATCTTCTTTTTCGCCTTTGGTTAGCACCAGACTGTCTGGAATCTGAGGTCACTGATTTTTTTCTAGTTTATGTAACCGTAAATCAGAAGCAAACTCAGGAAAGGCAAGAAGGTGCTCTGGGTGTACCGGAGTGGAATGCCTGAGAAATGTCCTTATTGTTATTATTAAGCTATAAATGCTTGCGTGACTATAAATCAGACCACCCTACTGACAATGGAGCATGCGTAGCAATTCCCTAGATAACCTGAGACTGGCAGGGTTTGTGGCAACCCACAGCAGCTAATGACTACCAGGCTCTTCCCATCCCTTGGGCTGTGAGGCTGGGCCTCCTAAACCCCTCTGCTTCCTTTCCTGGAGGGCAGAGCTTTGGCCCTGCCTGTGTTCGCAGAGCTCCTCCGAGTCTGTTCTGCAGATCTGGGGCCTGTTAAATACTGTGTGAGCGAGCGCGGAGCAGAAGACTTTCCCGCAGAACTGAAGCATAACAAAGTAGAGTCAACCTGAATTTATACTGGAATATAGCTGGTTACCAATGGCCTTTACTTACTGAAAATCTCTCATCATCTAAAAATGATGAGAATAACTTAGAGGTATACAGTCATGTTTGATTTTGTGCAAAAGGCTACTGGATTTATATTCTTCTCTCCACCCATCCACCACAGGGCAATTTCCTCTTTTTTGTCTTCCTGCCTGGAATTTTCCCATTACTGCTCTGCCTGACACACTGCTTCTTGCTCGTGTCAGTAGCATCAGGGATCTAACCTGGGGTATCTCAATATTAAAGCAGTGAGGGTTAACTGACTGCTATAAAAGACCTGGCAGCGGTAATCAAACCAATTTTGGGGCTTACTGACATCTCCGTGTGGAGCAACTGCCACTGCACGAGCCCGAATACCACACAGAGAGAAGGTGGTAACACACCACCGTTGTCCTGAACTTCCTAAAGCCAACCACCTCAGGCCACGAGACCATCACTCACTCCTCGCAGGACACCCCTGGGGGAGCTTCACGAGCAAGCATCAGACTCGAAATGTCTGGGTCTTAGAGAGAGGCCACCTTGGAGCCACCACGTGTGTCGTAAGCAGAGCATCCTGTCTCCGTGGCCAACCAGAAGGGCCTTTTCTCATCTGCTGTCATTTCATCCTTCTCTTCAAATGCCAGGAGACCATTTTCCAACTGCAGTACTCTGTCAAATCTTGGGGGATGGGAAAAGAGCTCCTTAGCTTTGGTACAATTAATAAGAGCCACAGAAAATATCTTGAGGGTTGGCCACCCCTCCCCCTCCTGGGCTACAAGAGTAAACATCCTCACTTAGGTGTGCCTTTTACTGTATTAATAGTTACTTCCCTTTCCGTAATCACTGGGTTATTGCTAAAGAAATTGCAGCAGCGTTAATAGCCAATGACCTCTGAATTCAATACATCAAAGGTCACACAGTTATCTCACGCAACTAACTCACTTTTGACGAATTGGTACCATTCCCTGGAACATTCTTACAGTAATTTTAAGAGTCATAACATCTTACCACGTGCTGCTTCAACTTTTTGACATGCAGCTAAAAATAGAAAGCACTGCAAAGCCTGGGAGAACAGCTTCAAGTTCAGATCTGAACTGCAAATTCCCCGGTATCTCAGGATGTTCATGTGAGTGTTTTGATTTTAATGCACCATAAAGACAAGGTTAAACCAAGAAGTTTGGATACGGGTCCAGAGCAGGGAGAGGACAGGTAAAAAACCTGGGCTCTCCTTCATCCTATTTCTATTTAAAGAATTGTACTATCAAAAGCCTGGCAATGAATTTCACAGCAGAGGCCAATTTGAAATGATGACTGCTTATAAGCAGATGCTCCTAAAAGCTTTGGTAGCTGTGCAGTTTGCTGTCTCTGCCACTGATTCACCATGCAGGTGTAGTCCCCCTTCTCAGGTTATGTTTTCCTACTATAAAACGGTATACCGTGTTGACGTGCCTCACCAGGGAGTTAGGAAGAAATATCGACAGGCTTATTTTTGCCGAGCACTTTCAGACCGTTGGATGAAAGGTGCCGTTATTATTGTTCTCATTATTGATCGTGGTGACTCGCTGGCTGTCTCCACGTCCATGGTCCTGCTGTGGACGCAGACACTTTCCTATGGGCCCGGGGGGAAGAAAAGTGGAGCAGATGTGCAAAGGACATCCTACAAGTGAAGGAGCAGTGCAAAATCTGCGCTCCAAGACCCTACAGAGGAACAAGCTGGGGTTTGCAGCCCTCTGCCATTGCCTTTACTACACTAGCTCGCCTGCTTGGGTAAGGGAGAGAATCTCCGAGCTTTTTATATATCTGATTCCTGAGAAAATGTGGAAGCTTGGGCCATTTTTGTTTGTGTTTCCATAACTTCCCTCAGGCACACGTCTGCTTTTCTTTGATTTGGCCCGGATAATCTCACGCAGCGGGTTGTCCCATCCCCTCGGGACGTGGGGGTAATGGCGTTCGCCCGGGGAGGAGGAGGCTCTGCCTTGTTTACACGGCAGAGCATGCATGCTAGCTTGCAATCCTGTGGGCTGCTTCAGCGATCAGGCCCGGCACTGCTCTGCCGGCAGCTCCCCCATCTCAGGCTGCAGAGTGATGCGATGCGTTAGGTAATCCACAGTGTGGGAAGGGTGAACACCCTGCCATTTACTGGTTATTTATACACGCAGATTGGCTTTCTCTGCCTGCCTATTTCCTTTTTCTAAAGGGATTATGAAAATTTAAAAGGCCTTTTTGGAGCTCTGCTGTCATTCCCTTCGAGTGGATGCTGCCCAGGGTATTGTCTTCTGAAGCTCTCACCAGTGCTGTTCCCACCGAAACCTCCAAGACACATTTCCAGACCCAATCCAGGGCAAACTTGCAAATGATGTTTCCATGTGAGTTCATGTTATGTCTGTTGGGCCGTAGACAGAGAAGAAAGACTGTCATTACACAATCCTCCTCTTCTACCTGTCTGTCCATCCCTGGCTTTATTCCAGGGGTTTTTGTGTAATCTCCCTCACCATACGTCAGCATGTAAGTGCTGTAGCACGAATAATGGCAGAAGGTCTTCTGTGCTGGGCGCTCTCAGCCGTACCCGCGAGGAACCGGGCCTCACTACCCTCCTTTGAGGCAGACTGGCACAATCACACACTTTATGGATGACTGTATCAGAGCCAGCTAAGGTCAAGATTAATTCCAGTGGGGGCTGGCGTGCTCTGCTGCCTGATAACTGGATCAGTTCGTTAAGGTATCTAATCTGTAGGTTACCAGTGTGACGCAGTGGATGTTCAGATGTTCCCTTAAGCTATTTCCCTGATCCTGAAAAACACCAGCACTTTGTTGGGAGGCACTGTGGAAAGCGATCAGCACAATCTGAGTAGCTGGCAAGCCTGATAATATCCTAGTTTCTGATTATTTTCCCCTAGGGACCTGTGCAGCAGGAAAAGCTACTTTCCTCCTGTGCATCTCTTCCTCCAACCACAGCCCCGCTAAACAAGGACCTTCATGCGGCCAGCTGCTTCAGTGGGTCCGTGGCACCACAGGGCATCAGTGAGACTCAGAGTACCCACATTACTCTGTCTGGATTATATCGTGAATGCTACAGAGCCTATAACCAGGTTCACATCACTGGCAACGCTATGTGGAGCCTACAAGGGCCACCCTCCATTCCCTCACACCTCAGGTTGTTGGGTAGGGCTACTTGGCAAGGAGTAGTAACAACCCAGTTTGCCCAGGCGTCGGTGTCGAGACGGAGCTGTGCAAGCAGTGGAGATCCAGGGCTGCATCTCCTCTCTCGGAGCTGCTGCTCGGCACTGTTCTTCTGCAGGGCCAACAGCCTATGAGTAATTAAAATAAAAAATAAATAAATGAACAAAAGAAAAGCATAAATAAACATGGATCCATGCAATGCAAATTAAGGCCATACTGCAGGAGAAATTGAATCCAAAGAATGCAAACAGCCAAACAAACAAACAAGCAAGCAACAAAGGAAAACCAATTATTTTTTGAGGGATTCACAAATGAGTAAACAAAACAGTGAATGCTTCTGGCCTCCAGCATCCTGCAATGGCACTATCACAGCTCCTTGGGAGGGACACCCTGAGCTTCCTGTGGAGTCGCTCCTCCCCGCCGTAGTGCCCATCAACCTTGTGGCTTGTTTATATCTTTCTATCAGATTAAAATGATTTAATTGCGACATATGGGGTTTGTCTGATGGGCCTGGCACCATTCTTTTTGGTTAAAGCCATTCCTTAGAAAAACTCCCAGATGGATGCGATTTTTTCTTTTTCCTTGTAACCACTTTAGAAGAAATTAAGTGCTCCCCCCTCCTTTATTGGCCATGCAGTCTTACAAGATTTTGCTGCATTGCTGGAAAACCAGTGTAGATGGTTGATCTATTGTGAGAAACCACAGGGAGTTTTTAAGCTGTCACATCGCAGTTACCAGCTTTAGCTTCACGAGGATGAAAACAGACAATAGGGAGGGGAAGGGCGAACGGAGATCTCCAGCTCACTGTTTCCAATTAGGAAGGGACCTCAGCTCGTTCCATTACTGCAGCCAGTCTCGGTTAAGAGCACAAATTGTTCGAATCCTCTCCTAGGCCCTGATTCAAGGAAACCTCCTTATTCAGCAAAGCGCTTAAACGAATGCCAAAGGCCTATGGAAGCCAGTGAGGTTCAAGCAAACGCTGGAAGCGGATCACGAGCGCATCGGCCCTTTCTGAAGCCGACTCTCGGAGCCGGTGGAGTCAGGAGGGCCGAGGGGGGTTCCCCGATCCCCACGTTCAGCCTTGCACCGTTTCCAGATCAGTCAAACCCATCCGGAGCACCCTTGCATCCTTGCACTTTGGTCTAAGCTTATCTCGAGCCTCGGCCACCCCGCTACTTTCAGCCCCGGGCTGGCCCGAAGGACAGCACAGCCTGCATCCCTCCGGGCGCGTGAACGCGGACGAACCGCGGCTAGCGATAAAACCACTATTCATCCCCTTCCTTGGCTGATTATATTGGTTTTAGTTAGGGATTTTTCGAGCTTTCCGGCCAAGCGCGATTCCGCGTCAGCGCAGGCGGCAGGATCTGGCCCTCATTTATCGCTCCTTCTGGTTTATTGCCTTTGTTCCTCTTTTCACGGATTAATTGCAAACATCTCACTCGGTGGAGCAGAATCCCAACGCATGGCGGCTGGGTGATCTCAGAGCCATGAATTATAGATGCCTGACATATCACACCAAGCTATTACGATTTTTTTTTCCTTTTTCCGCAAGCAAGCTATGAATTATGAAGCAGATCTATTAAATTTATAATATTCGCTCCGTTTGGTGTAAGCGCAGCCGGTAACGCCGTCCCGGTACCCCCGCAAGCTTGGGCGGCCCCGGGCCCTCCACATGCCCATGCCGGCGGTCCGAAGGGCAGGCAGGCGGCCGGGGGCCGGGGCCGTCGCGGCCGCCTCCCCACCTCCCCCCCGCCCCACGCCGGGCGGGCAGCCGCAGGCCGGCGCCGGCACGCCGCCGCGGCCGCGGCCGGGCGTGCGCCGCTCTTCGGCGGTGCCGGCCGGCGGAGTGCTCCTCTCTTCGAGAGAGGTGGGTATTTCCGAAAGTAGCCGTGTAATAACACACAAGCCGCTGATGATGTCAGCGTGTTATTGACTTTCCAAGTCTGAATGACTGAGCACGCGGGGGGGGGAGGGAGGCGGGGAGGCGGCGCGCGCGGGCGCGGGCGCGGCGACCGGCCAGGCGAAAATGGCGGCGCGAGGCGGCGCGGGGGGAGGGGCGCAACGGCCGCCGCCGCCGCCCGGGCGGGGAGCGGGGCAGGGGGCGGGCGGCAGAGCCCGGCCTCGCCCGGCCGCCGCGGGCCCGCCTCGCCTCGCCTCGCCTCGCCTCGCCTCGCCTCGCCTCGCCTCGCCTCGCGGGCCCTTGTGCCCCGCGCCTCGCGAAATGGCGGCCGGGCGCGGCCCCGCCGCCGGCGTCTCCTCAGGGAGGGGCCCCGGGCCGGGCCGCGGCGCCTCGCCGGGGCCGCCGCAGTCTCCAGGACCTGCCGGCGCTGACGGCCCGTTCGCGGCCGCAGCGCCGGGCCTGGCGTGGCGGCATCGCCCCGCTGCCACGAGCGCCGGGCCGGGAGCCCCGGAGGGGAAGGGCCCCGAGGCAGGGCCCGTCCCAGGAGCCGAGTTCCTGTTGGCCAAGCCGGCCTAGGGCAGCGGCCGGCCATCTGCCACGGGCAGCGGGCCGAACCGCGTTTTTCTTCCCCAAGTTGGCGTGCCGGCGGAGCCGAAGCGGCTGGGCGAGGCGAGGCGAGGGCAGGCCGCGGGGCTCCGGCCTCTTCCCTGGCCGTGCTGGCTCTGCCCGGCGCTGCGGGCCGAGGTCGGGCTGTTCGGACGGGCGCGCGGTTGAGGAGCTCGGACGTGCTGCGCACTTGGGAAACGTGTTCTGCCCTTCTGGAAACGGACAAGGCGGGGGAACCCACCAGCAGATGAGAGAACGCTAGGGGCATATGGAAACTGGATTTACACCTTTACGCATTTGTAAATGGCCCTTAGCAAAAGCCTTACTTCTTTAAACATTAAGGCATTGGGAAGCTGCATGCAGAACTGGCTGCTTGTGCCCTTTCCTGCTTCTGTGTTACTGCTGTTGGTAGCAAAGTAGGACTTCTGACTAGCCTCAGGTTTTTAAGTTATAAGCAAATTTCAGATGTCCTTATGTTATCCTAAACCTCCAGGCTATGTCTGAGGCATGCAGATTTTCTCTGAGCAGCATCTCTACACTGTGGCCTCGTCCCTGTTTCTACAGAGCTCCCCCTCTTGCCCGGGCTTTCGGTGTCCTTCCTGGCATCTCAACTGCTGCACTAGGCTTTTTCTCTCACCGTGACATGTGTGAGCCTGCTCTGCTCCTTCCCATTCACAATGTGACTGCAAAGATCATCTTCCTTAGCACATCCCCTTGACCACGTCACCTCTGGCGCCCTTCCACTAGCTCATCTTCTTTATCAGGCAAGCATTCACATTTTGTTTTCACTTTCCTGGCCAATTGCACCATGCCCAACACCATCTCTTACTAAGGATCAATTGGAATTTATCACCTATTTTTTCAATGTTCTAACAAGTGCTTTTGAGCTTTCTCCTGTGTTTCCAACTCAGCTTTGCCACGAGGCTGACGATTCATGGCAATGGTGAGGCCCCTGGGGTGCCGCGCGTTCTAGTCAACAGCATTGCCTCATCATGTTTTCCAGCCTGCGTCTGTCCTTTCTGTTGGCTCTTGTCTCATAGCTAGGTGAGAAGCTCCTTGGGATGGGGAGCTGCGCTTGTCATTGCTGAGAGAAGCACGAAAAGGGTGTGGTGGGTGTGGGGCATGTTCCCCTACTCAGCTTAGATCAAAGCAAAGGATTAGGTAAGAAACAGTCTCTGTTGCACTCAGTCCCTACCACCAGGATCTTTTACTGCTATGGGCTTCCCAGAAGATGAGCCCAGTGGCAGGAGCTGTGAGCAGTGCCGTGGCTTTGTCAGCCACTGGTGGCTGTGGATCTCAGTGTGTGGAGTGGAGGCTTCTCCAACCCAGACCTGTGGGCTATAAATTTCTCTGGCCAGTCAAATCACTAGGAGCTTCTCCAGTGACTTCACATGGGCCAGAATTCTACCCAGGACCCCTGCCTCATGTTGGTGGGATCGCCTGTGCTGAGAGCAATTTGTCCTGTTGATAGGGTGTGACGAGGCAGTACAGTTCAGTGAGGGACACAGAGAGAAGATGATGGCACTTAATTTTTAGGCTAGCTCAATGCTGTCATTCCAAACAGCAGGCATCCATTCTGAGCATTTGGCCAATATTTATGGGATCAAATATCTACTAATAGCAGGGAGGTTTAAATTGTGGGATACGGAAGCGCTCCAGAAGCAAATGCCCCAGTATTCATTTCAGCGCACACACAGAGTGATTAAAGCCCAGACTGTCATTTACCATCTGAAACCTGGCTCTCACGGGATAAAGCGCAGGGAGAAATATCTGCAGTGTAGCTGAATCCCCTTGTCCTTGCCCAGCAGGAAGTTAAGGGCTGTACAGGAGCATCCCGTGAGTGATATCTCTGGAAGGTGGTGGAGCCAAACAAGACGGACACGACAAATGCCTTCTGGATATAATGTTCACAGGCGCAGCAGAAGGAAAGGACTGTTACAAAGAATTATCTATGCAAGCTGCAAAAGTAGCGTTTGCACTAACTCTCCAGGGCCCTGATAACGCTCCGTGACACATGCTGAGATGGATAGGATTTATAAACCACGGATGGGTGTTTCCTACGTTGTAGCTCTCTCAAGTATATTATTCCATGAAGCTCCCAGTAAAAGGTATATATGTTCTTGAAGACATTTTATACCCTTGTTGTGCTGGGATTAATATCAGACAAAGAAATTCAGACCATGCATACTGTGTTCTTCCCAGCACATTTCTGAGTCCACAAATAGAAAGGAGTCCACAGGAGCACAGGAGCATGTGATGATTAAGTAACTAATATACTTGCAATTTGATGCAGTTTTGGCGTTTCATACATGCTTTTCAGAATAATCCATGGACGATTTATCTTTTACCATTTCTTCAGAAGCAGACGGTGGTTACATACACTTTCAAAGACTCTGTCTATAGGTATACAGGTACAAATAATATTTCTTGGTATATAAGCTGTACATCAGTCACATGTGACATTACATTGAAAGTGACTGAACCCAGTCAGTGATTTTCAGTAGTCCAAAATGGGAATAAATAATGTTATCCTGAATTGTATTCTGCTTTCACTTTGCCCTGCTATAAAAATGCATTCCAACAAAGAATCATACCTCCTTGCATCAATGACATTCTGTAAACCCTACAAACACCTCTCCTCAACCTTAAGGACGCGCTATTCACTCTTAGTATCTTCAATTTTTTAGGATTGTGATCTCTAGAGACATCCATTTGTAGACCGTTTATTCGTGATCATAGTATCTCAGTAGCAGTATGCTTGCAGAAACTTGCAAGAGGTAACGCAGTGATGTCAATGTGGACAGGGTAACTGTGGGGAAATACAGATAAACAAAGAGCTCCTTCAGGTAGCAGAGAGAGATACAATATGACCAAAACGTTTTTTGAAAAGGCTGTCTAACAGTTGGATGAAACTACCAAGGGCAGAGATGGGTTCCCTATTTTGGTGTCTTCAGATGGGACTATGTATGCCTTTCTGGAAGGAACTGACTAGCCAACAGAACACAGTGTAAGGAAGTGATTAGAGAGCACAACATAGTATAACTGGAGGGAATTAAAGGATGTGTGTCCTACAAGGGCTCAGAATAGAAACCCATCTGTCCCTTTGACCCCAAACTTGATGAAGAGGGGCTATACCAAGGTATCAGCCCCACCTGCAACTACTGGTGCTGAATCAGTCTGTGAACATTTGAAACAACTACTCTCTTACTCTCATGATAGCCTGTTTTATTGAAATACCAAGATCTATTTAATGAATAACATATATGAAGTCACAGACTTCCTCAACAGAAAGAGACTGATTCATCTTTGACACTGCTGGTATGACTTTACTGGAATTGTTTTGACTTACAGCACTGTGAGAATGAGAAGGACCATCTCTACAGATCAGTTCTGATTTCCTTTCTGTAATCATTATTGCTACCTTGCAATTCTGTACACCAAAGTTCCTATAGAGTGAGCTGCAGCATGGGCTTAGTGTAGCAGGGCCTTTTCTCTCAAAATGATGGCACACCATCACTAATGGCAGGATGGCCCATGCAGTATATAGCCAGGATTGCCTCTATGGTCAGTGATAAAGTTGTCTCTCTACATGTCTTGCACACTTAGTGTCAACTTCTGCTCTCAGTTCCACCACTGTATAGCCAGAGTATCTCCATACGTTGCCACAGTCAGCAGTACACACAAAGCCAAAATTGGCTTGTTCTCCTTTCCATCTGCCTATAGTATCTTTAGACGATGCGCTATTTTAAGGGAGACAGTATTTTAAGACAACCAAAGAGACTCAAGCTATGCCTGTTTGAATTGCTGCCCTCTTCACAGGAAAGAGCACTGTCGAATGAGCGTATTGCAGGGGAGCTCTTAAAAGGGGAACTGAACATGTTGTGCTGAACATGTTTTGTTTTACATTAGGCTTGTAATTTTAGTTTTAATGTTTGGTTTGGAAGCTCAAAACCATGCTTGAGCCCACAACTGCTAGTTCTAGAACAGACAGTGGTGTAATAGTCATTTAATTCCTCTGTACTGTAATCTGATGGTAGAATGTGCTCCCAAGCTGCTTTTAGGTCTAACTGGGGAATGAAATCAATCATAGAATGCACATTACAAGAAAAGTGCTGTTGGTGTCAATTACCTAAGCTCTGTGAATGCAACTCTTCTAATTTCCTGTTAAATCCGTAATGTTACCAATCTCAGTCTATTATTTTAATTAGGACTGTGACTGCAGTTGCTAGGAGCCGAGTGAGTGCAGACAAATGTGAATGTGTAATTAGTCCCACAAACGAATGGCAAGTTGAATGTGTCAACATCGTGGAGAGTTACAACATGGGGTGCAGCAGGAGGCCAAGTGGTTTGGGCCAGATTCTGATCTCACTGACTTCAGCACCAACCCAGAGCGACTCCACCGAGGTCAGGACTACCTAGACATAACTTGGAGTTAGTGAAATCTGGATCTCGCCACTGCTGTCATGGTTTCTTGGAGCTTCACTGTAGGTTATTTTTTAAATATCTGATGTGCCATCTTGCTGGATTTTATTGCCGCAATGTCTCCTCAAAGCAAATTATCATACCCTGAATGCTCTTGTCAGGGTTAGTTGAAAGTGGGTGTTCCTAGTGCTAGTAGGCATTAAATTCCAGACATCCTCTAGGACCCATAGCTCTTAGGGTGGGTATGGAAGTGGTTGTCTCCCTTCTCTCCCTTCCCAGCTGTGAAAGAACCCTCTTTGCTTCTGTCACATCTGACTGCCTCATGCATCCCAAGAACAGGCAGCATATTGACAAGGGAGGCAGGCTTACAAACACCGGAGCAACACTGGCTACCAACCTCACGGAAAAAATAAGGTCAGGACAGAATCCCCAGCTAAATATAGAGCTGGACTGGGAGAGAAAACAAAAGCTCTATCAAAATTAAGAATGAAAATTCTAAGCTGCTGCTGGTGTATGACCCCAGGCTGCTCACAGCGAGTACCATATGCCCGAAGGTCCAGCCTTCCTCCAGCACATAGCACAGAATGGCACAGGAGGGAGAATGATGCTTTTATTAGCACTTGGCTATCGGTCAGCAGTCTGCACTCCACAAATAAACGAATGGGCTGGGTGCATGTCATCCCAGTTCACATGTTACAGAAATAACACTGGACTGGAACCAGAGTTAACACAGCTGAGATTTGGGATGCAGCAGATTTTGAGAGAGACTGAGGATGGCAGGGCCTAGTTAGGCTATACCTGCCTTTGGAGGCAGGCTTGATCTACTCCTCAGTACATCTTCTATACAATTTCCCTGTGTTAGTAGGTCATTCTCCCTCTTCAGAAGGTATTTCTTTTGGAACAAATAGACTAGAAAAAAAATCAAAGATTTAATGTATATTAGACAGGCTGATTCAGTCACCTTTTCAAGAGAAAAAATATTACAGAAGTAGTAGGATAAAGAGATAATACGATGAGTTTTTTTTTATATGAAGGTTTTTCATAGAGGACCTGAGCATCATGCAGTGATAGTGTGATGACATGATCGTTACAATCCCATAATTCCCAATACCTCACTTAGGACTGGCTATATAGTTCTATACTCTCACTCTTGGGTTTATTTATTTTTTTGCCTCTTTTTCTCTTGATTCTCTGACTTTTAAACAGAGGTCAAATACCATTGCTTGATGCATTAGAACACTTACCCAACAAGTCTGGCAGCATTCAGCACACAAGTTCTTCATTCCAGGAGTCTGTGACCATCAGTAAATATAGTGATTCAAGAACTTTCTTTAAAAAAGGAAACACTGCTTGAAAACAAGAGTGCATGTGGTTATCTCCTTAGGCCTCTGCTGGAGATTTAGTTCAGTTCTTCAGTGTCAGAGGCTCTGCCCTTGTCTTCTAACAGCCCCTGCGATTTTGCAATGAGTGCCATACCTGGTCCATTGTTTTCTTTCCGCTTGCTTTGCTTTACTTCTACAGGAAACTGTTGTAACCAAAACCACATTGCATATGTGACATAAAATAACCCATTACTGAGTCTCTCTAGAACTCTCACCACTGGGTTTTCAAACTTCATCCCTAGCCCAATGCATTTCTGGTGCGTACTTGTCACAGAAAGGAGCAAGCAGGCTCTATTGTCGAGCAGGTAACAGCAGAAGGATCTCAAAGCTTGTCTACCATGGTGATCAGATGCTTGTATCCATCACAGAGAGACTCCTGAAGAGTGGTGGCACAGGCCCAGCACAAGGTACCTTGCTCATGCCCTGCAACGGAAAGCAAAGGGGCCTGACAGCGCTCCATACACCCCTATTGCCTGCACACACTGCAATAAGCCTGTTTTGTGTCTGGCTTGAGGCAACATTTGTCTGCAGAGATCAGCATTTCCATGGCTTTCCAGCCTGAGAGGAGCACAGAAACTGCTGCTGGGCTCTCCCTTGCACAGCAGACCGTGCTGTACCCGTAGCTGGCAGTGTGTAGCCTGAGGCACATACTCCAGTGCTCTTTTACTCCAACTTACCACAGGAAGGAAGGTGCAAATCAGCTGTAATGTCACAGCCCCAAGCTGGAATCAGCTATAATGTCACAGCCCCAAGCTGGCTGGGCAGGTTCCTTGAACCGCTTACCAGCCTTTTTAGGTGGACAACTGTTACCCCATGATTAAAGTCAGTGATGTCATGTATGTTTAAAGACATCCATAGCCATAAGATTGTGCAACTAGCTTATAATGTGCATGTTAATAAGGCTATTACGGTTTACAAATATTCAGCTCTTCCTTACAGTTTATAATTTAATTAATTGCCTGTTAATTGTCTTATTTTCCCTCTGTGATTGATGTCACTGAGTGGGATTAGGCAGCATCAGATGACAGAGAAGGAATGAATGCAGCATCCTATGACAGTACAAGTGGAGATGTTTTTTTTGGACAAATCCTTTCCGACATGGATGAATACCTCAAAGAGATATCACAGAGTATCAGCTCAATACATATTGTAATGGGATCATTAGCGAAGGTACCAGCTGTGTGAGGTTTGTATTCACAAGCCACAAGTAAGTAACAGGGAAATATTGGCTCCTCAGAAATGTTTGCCAAGCGTAAATCTTTCCCTTTTTACAGAGCCAGTGCTCAGTTTATATAAAATGGGGAAATATTCTATAAGGCCTGTGGGACTGCTCCAGCTGCCCCTGCAGTCAATAATGGCAGGAGAGCCTTTGGCTTCTACGGTGGAGGAAGGGAGCCTCAATGCAGCCCTACTCAGCAACGTTATTTCATGAGGAAAAAATAAAAAGAGCGGCCTTTAATCAGAAGGTAGGCAATGTGTGTGTTAGCCAGGCAATAGTTCCTTCCCTAACACAAGAGTCATTATTTCTAAGCAGGAAGAGCATAAAGGCTGACAGATATTTTATCTTCCTCTCTCCTAGGAGCAGGTTTTTGAGTCTTTCTCCAGGTTTTTTCTCACTCTGTCCACCTCCAAATGCATATTTGATTAACTGGACAAATCAAAAGGGTCTGGATGTGCTGGCCATACCACTCCTTCATTTGCCATTACATATGGGCACTGATGCAACTTTTAATGACATTAGCCAAATGGGTCACTTAGGCTCAGGCTGGCTGAACCTGCAGTGCATGCAGTCTAGAGAAGGGCTTTTTCTATGAATCTGGAGATGTTGTAGAAAGCACTTGAAACATTTTACCTCACCCGAGTCATTGCAGATGACCAAAGGCAACCTGCTCTGGATAGTAAAGGCATCTCTTTTAGCTCCCAATGCATGAAGTGGTGCAAAGCAAGGGGATCTGGGGTATATGAAAACCCAGTCTTATGTGACTTTTGACCAGACTTTGATCTCATTTCAGCAGAATAAGTCTGGAACAAATCCAGTGCCTTTGGTCTGACTGAGATGGTGGTGAGACTGTGAAACAGAGGAAGAGAAAATAACCTGCGTGTTTCAGTCTGGGTGGGTGCACAGTGTATTTGAACCCCTGCATAAATCACCATGAGCTAAATAGGTTATTTCTGATGCTGTAATCAGAACAAAGAGCCAGCCAAACCGTATCTGCCGCTTTTAATTCATTCCTTCCATTTTGGGGACTTATACTTCAGAAACAGCTATCAGTGATTACATAAATGAGATTAGCTAACATTTCAGCATAAATCAAGGCTGGTGCAAGATGTTTCCTACATGCATTGCAAAACCCAGGGCTGATGGAGGACAAGTTCCCCATAACTCAGTAACGTTCCCCTCCTCCCAGTGGGTCAGGCAGTGCAAGAGCTGAGTAGAGCCATGGACAAAATCTGCCCTGAGTTCTTCACTGGGCTTCTCAAAACAACCTTTCAGAAAAACTCTTGAAGAAAATATGTGAACAGTGGGGGATGGTCTGCCCTGGGTTTGTTCATTGGGATTTTTTCTTCATGTGAACTGATTTTCTAGCCAAGATACATGACAGAAACAATGAAAGAAAGAAAAGGAGACGCAGGGGACAGGAGACCCTTACTGTAAACCAGATTTCTATGCGTGAATGTAAATCATTCTTGGTATCAAAGAACGAGACAAATGAGAACATGTTATGTTCATTCCTTTTGTGCATTTGCTAACAAAATATCTTGATGCAAACACTTTGGTATGACTCAAGTCTTTTTGTTTGTTTCTTTTTTCATTTTAAGGCAATTTCATCATTTTTGCTCTGCTTGTTGCTTTGTTAACATGAAGGGTGAGGTTGTCCTAGGGTCAGGGAGTTGGAATTTCCCTTTCAGTGTTGCCTTACTGCTCATCTCATTTTGTTCTTGCTGTAGGTCAGAGCAGATATTTAATGAGGTTGGTGGGGGAGGGCTCAGCCTTTCTCTCCCATTGGATCTGCCCTAGATAGTTCCAGTCCCCTGACTCTGTATTGTCCTCCTCCTCATCAATATGGCTGCTTCTGAGCTTCCCCACGGAGGTTTTAGGCCAAAAATATCAAAAGAAGCCTCAAATTTTTGATTCCTACAGTTTTGAGGAACTGAACTTGAGATACTCTGGAACCGAGTTTCAACACTGCTGAACACCAATAGCTCCCTTAACTGCAGTCATCATTTCTAATAGTCAGGCCTTTAGGCCTAGGTATCTCTTAATATTATGTATTCCTTAGAATAGAATTGTGCTTAAAAGCCTTAGGAAGACCTGGGAGAAACAAGAAAGGAAAATTCACACCCCTTTCTTTTCAGGTGGAAAGCTGAAACAAAGAGCAATTTAAGGTCTGCCATTTAAATATATATTAGCTCCTCACAATGAAAACAGCTACCCAAAGGCATTTAGTACTGAAAAAGAAAGAAAAAAAAAAGAAGAAACACTACGGTACCCATCTCCTGTTGAAATGCTGAAATGCATAGGAAATACATGCCCAGGAATTTCTGAAAATTGAGCAGGATATCTTTCTTCATCGTTTGATCTCAAACATCTGTGACAACCTGGCCTACAGATGTATCCAAGGGCCTACAGACGTACCCAAGGATGCATAGCATCAAGAACTGTATCTTTATTGCCTGCACTTGCAGATCTCTGTGCTCCTAAGTCATCCGCAGGACTAGTCATGACTAATAGCAATCAACAGGACTAATCCCACAAATAAGGATAACGGACAGGCATTTACAGGGGCAGGGGGGAAAGCGTAGTCCGCAGGAGGTATGCATGCTCCAGATTGCATGGTGGGAGCAACTTCATCCCAGAGATGCTTCCCCCACTTCCTCCCATCCAGGTTGCAGCTGCATCTGGCCCTGGATTCTCTACAGATATGTGAAGAATTTTAAGATCTGTCCCTAATTCTTGCCCTGTATCGAGGACTACAGACCTAGTCTTTTTGAAATAATACCCATAAAGAATCTGAAACCTTTTCATGCTAGAAATACAGTAAGTAGGGAGGAGAGTGTCTGGGGAGACCAATCGCCTATGTACTAAAGAGAAACCTGAAGTTTCTGCTCTGCTTTTTTGTGCATAACAGCATCTGTATGTCTCATTTCCATCTTCACAGCTCCTGTAATTTACATAATGAACATTTGCAAAGTCTGAGATTTGGGTTCACTTTGTATTACATTTACTGTAGATGACCTTCAACATATCATCAAATAAGTTTCCCAGGCATTTTTTCCAGAGGGTATGAATGTGAAACATAAGACCATTGGGAAAGGAGAAAAGAAGAATAAAATCAGATTTTGGACATATCCATCATTCAAAGACATATTTTCTCCTCTACAGCAGGAAAAAATATTTGAGTTTAGAAAAAAGAATTTGGGCTTTAAAAACTTGCTTTTTTAAAGCAAGTGTTGGTACATCAATAAAGTAACTTTAATTAGGTTTGCCTTCCCAGATCTGCAGAAAGAGTGATATTTCTATAAGAGAGTGCATTTGAAGGAAAAAAATCACACCACCAATTTTAATTGCATTCCTTCATAAGCAATGGCTGTAAACTAAGTTTATCCATTTTACTTCCACTGATCAGGTAATGAATCAGAAAAGTTTGGTGGCAAGTAGTTGGTAATCTTTCGTAAACTTTGCTTAAAGTGTCAAGACTGAAGAAGAATCTTTACATTAAGGGCTATCAGGAGTAGGAGCAAACAGCTGATGCTCCAGCTGCCTCCTTCAGAGGTTTCAGGTGTAGCCTCAGTTTCTTTTCCTGACTGTTGTGAGAATCACAAGGTGATAAATCAGGAATGGAGGAGCTATCCTATTTTGCTTCTGACATCCACCTTGAAGCAATGTCCTTTTCAGTCCTCCTGTAAGTGCTTGCAGAGCTTGTCTGGCAGTCCTTAGAAACCGCACCTCTAATATGATACAAAGGCACCAACATGGGGCAGCAGAAGAGAAGCTTGCTCAATTGTTGACTACCCTTTGGGTAAGTGCAAATCAGGGATAATATCTCATCTGATGAGTGCATGTGAGTTCGTTTTTCTATTCTTTCACTTTTTGGGCTATCAAGATGGTAATTGTTTGCTGAAGCAATGGAGGACACTTTGAAAGAAAAGATGTGTTTTGTAATTGACTTAGGAGCTTTATTTGTATAGAAAATTAATTGAAAGCTGAAATACAGAGACTTATTCTGATGGTGAAGAAAGGATCTTGTGTCAGCTGTCATAAGACTCCTTGCATAAACTGGATGCTAAACACTACCATGATAGGCGTGCTGGAAATGCCTAGAGCAGGTAAATCTGACACACTTGCTATTGCTCTAGGCTAAGCATATAAGAAGTATTGCTCTACACAATAAGCACAAGCTATTAGAAAGAAAGCATTTTAGAATCTTTTGTTATTTTAAAACAATATCCTATGTGTCCTCCTTTCAGGGTAGATTTGTTTATTTACATGTTGTCAGGTAATTAGAATATGAGTTTTATTAAATGTGGTATTAGTCACTATTATTCAACCTCTTATGCTTTGCAAAGAGAATTTTATCATTGTATCTTATGTGGCCTGATACTACCATTATAGGGTCAGCGTACATGTGAAAATTACAGTGTGTGTGTGACTCTACCAGCGTGTTTCCTTTAGTGTGGCCTGGCTATTAGACTGCAGTAATTAGTTTGGTATATAGATGATTGTATGCTTTAAGTATCCAGTGTATAGGTTGCCTATTACAAGCCTCCTAGGACCAAGATGAGAAGGGGAGGAAAAAAGAGCCTAAGGGGCTCTGTGAAAGGCCTCCTGTCCTTTGCGGCTACTGAGTCAGGCAAATTGAACAGGAGAGCGGGAGAAGTGGGTGCCCGTGTGCTGGATGAGGCCTGTGGTATGATGTTAGTGGTCATGGTATACGTTACAGCTTCTCTGCAGCTCCCCTGTGCTTTGTCCCCACGTGATACGAAGCTGCCGTAGCCACAGTTCTCGGCTGCTGGACCTTCCTCTCAGCTTGAGAGAGTTTATGCTTTTAGACTTGAAACTCTCCCCAAACGGTGACCATAAGAGAAGCAGCGTTCTGAAGCCATAAAGAAATGGTTAATGTGGTTTTTTTATGTGCAGCTAGATAAGCTATTCTTTGTACTCAGGAATGTTTTCTCCTTTCGTCCTACTCTTTTTCATGGTACCATATAATGTTTAATAATTCAAAATATACATAATCCAAAATAAACACACTAATTAACCTTTGTTTTGAGAAATTTAATTAGTTAATGCTTACTCTCTGTTCAGTTTCCAAACAGTTTGGAATGGGAAAGGTGCCATGGGGAAAACATGACAAAATGTGTTTAATGCTGAACACCTTCAATTATTTAAGCAGTAATGTGGGCTGAACCATTAAAAAAAAAAAAAAAAAAAGAAAGAAAAAGTTACACAGGCATGTACATGTTTAAATATCTATATGCCATGCTCCCAAACTCTAATCTTGCTGCAAATTGGTAATATATATTCACAAGTAAAGCAAATACTTAATATGTTCATTTTGCTCAAACTGACATACGTTTACCAGATCAGGCACAGAGGAAAAATCATAAATACCAAAATACAGCAGGAAACCCGGTGCTGGCTTTCAGAGCAGGCCTGCTCAACTCTGGCAACAAGAAGCAGGAGGCTTATTGCAGAGTTGTTTCATCTCCTCCTCATGAGGAACAAGTGAAGGCCAAGGTTTCACTGGTGCCCTAATGAACCGGGTTACGCATATTTTAGGGCCCAGCTACTTGGTGATAGCAATATTGGACTTGCATAGGTCACTACCCCCACGTTCTCCTGAGTGACTTAGTGAAAATGTGGGATCCTGCAGGTAGTTCTTGATAAAGTCCATTGTCCTAGCTGCAATTCTGCTTGTTATCAGGACCTCAGCAAAACCTTCTTCCTGGAGCTCAGGTGGCAGGAGAGGTGGGGAAGGTACTAAAATGCATCTCCATAGGGAGTCAGCAGTCATGATTGCCCACCCTGGCCAAGTAAAGCTGAAGCAAATATGGCTCTGTGCTCCAAATAAATCATGAGTTTTCCAAAAGGTCAGACACTGCTTTGAGTCGCCAGTGCAGCCTGAATGCCTTCAGAATATATTACCACATGAAAATAATTTTATCCAAATACTCAAGCTTTAATATTCTTCCCCAGCTGAACTGTAAATAAAATTATTTCCTAAGAGCACTTATTTGAGCTTGATTATTAAATACATTGCCAAAATCTGGTTGGTTAATATACTGCCTGCTACTTGAGCTGAAGTATCTAAAAAACAAAGAACGAAGTAAACGAAAAGGAAATCAACATTTTGCTAAATTGCATGTTTTTAAAAATCCTATAATTGAGGCTGCTACTTCATTTCCATTTGTAAAACAGATTGAGTTCCCCCTCCATCTACTAATGGATTTGGTTTATCTTGGATACTAATTGCAGCATTTGCATGGTTTGCACAGACTGCTTGTGACAGGACGTTAACTAAGAGAAGTCAAACTACTACTGCTGAGCTCTGGGGTGTAATTTAGGAGTGATACTTGGCATCAAGCTCTGCTGAACTTCAAGCCCTCATTCTTTTTCCTATTACTTCAAAGTCTGGGTCAGTCAACCAGCATAAACTTGTTAATTCACCAGTCAGATTGTACACCACAGGTCTCACTTAGAAAGTAGTGAGAAGGCTCAGGTGGTGCTAAAGCAATACCAAACAGTCTGGATGATTAATCTTATCCATGTCCTCTTTGACCTAGTGATTGGGCTGGAAATGTCACCAGAACAAAGCTGCTCACGAGATTTGCATGTATGCATTTCTGCCATGTAGGAAATACCTCTTCTCTCATTCTTTTACATTATCATTAGGAATATAAATGTGTTCTGAAGTTCTGGTGGAAAAGAAAACAACCTGTTGTTGACCATCCAAAGGAGGAATAATCATTTCTGTAGAGCCTGCTATGTAAAATCAGTTTACATGCATCTGAATGAAGCAATTCAGATGATTCTAGGCCTCAGATCTGATGGTAAATAGCGGAAAACCACTGCTTTCAAGCCATCTAGCATTCAGGTCCTAATTAGCAGTAAGGCCAGTCAAGAGCTTGGGTACAAACTTTTTTTTATTCCTGTTTTTTTTTTCTTTTTTTTTTTTTTTTTTAAAAAAAAAAAAAAGCTTTTTAGAAAACTATGCTCAAGAATGCTAGGTGCAGACCTCTCCCTCACCTGTGCCCCAAAGCTTTCACAGCCAGGACACACTTTTCATGATGTATGTGTACAGTGTTGTAATGAAGAGTGTCTGCACCTTGCCCAGGCTGCTTAACACCACTTCAATACCGGCGACAGCAGAAGAGAGCAACCTGAGGACTCGCATTCTGGTTTCCATTGTTGCATTTTACATTTGCAAACAGAGGATTTATTTTCTTAAAGGCACTTTTGAAAACAATCCGTCATATTCCCAGGGAGTTAAGTATGGCAAAGAAAGGAACAGCTACAGAGTAGCCTTTGTAGAACAGGTCTGTGGGCTCTTTGCCATTTGCACAGCAGGAGAGCGTTGTAATAATGACACCAACATCTACCAGATGTCTTCTAGAGGATTTTGTTTCAAGATACATGGCTGCTATTTCACAAGAACGTGTGTGGGGGGTTTTCTACTCTAATATACATGATTTGTTTAAAAAGTTTGCAGGTGTTAGAATTTTTATTGAAGTCAGGGAGCTGAGAAATTATATACAGTTGCTGAGGTAATGCCTTCTCCACTCAGACTGGGAGTGGGGAGTACGGGCAATCTGTATTAAATAAAGGGCAGCTGTGTTGCCAGCACAATTTTATGCATATGAAAACTAATCTTAGCCATACCAAGCCAGGCCTTTGTTTTTGCAAATCCTTGTAGAGGACAAGAAAATCCACAGATTTCTTGCCATTTTCTCCTAAAAGCTGGTGGGGACTTACAAGCCAGACCTTCCTCAAGCCCTGCAGATGCTGGAAACCCCACACTGCCTTCCCTGTCCTCTGTCTGTGCTGGCATGCTCTGCTGGCTGCTCCCTTCAGCAGCTGCACTCAGGCAGCTGTGGGGAAGACCCGGTGGGAATTAATGCTGCTGCTGTTCAGATATCCATGCAGATATCTATGGGGTTTGGAGGAATGGAGAACAGCTGCTTCCTTTGTCATCACCCAGCTAATTCCTGTGACATGCAGCCTCTGTGGAGTTCAGGTACAGAAGTATCCTTGCTCCTGCTCCAGCTGCAGGATTTTGTTCTCCGAAGCCAGAGAAAATGGAGGAGAGCACACATAGAAGCAGTTGTTCCCATGGAGCTATTCAAGGTTTCTTTTTTTCTGGGCTCAGTTCTGCCACTCACTGAAGCCCCAGTGAAGCCTGTGGAGATATTTTTGTATAGGTAGGTTGTAACATCAGGATATGAGGTTGAAAGGGCAGGTCTGAGTCAAATCTCGGATGAATTTTGAGTATTTCCTTTCTACGTGGATGGGATCCAAAAATGTATCTCGGTTCAATAAACCTAACTTATTTCTGATGCTCATACGAATAGCCTTTGAATCCTTTGCATCTACAGAACAGAACTGGTTATTGAAGTTCTTTGCAGCTCTGTTTCTGAAGTGGCTACTACATGCAGAGTCAGTGGATGAAATATTTGTGTGGCACCTGAAAATGGTACTCTTCTTATGTAAGCAAGAAGACCACCTATTTTTGCTGTGTGTATATCTGTAAATGGAAGAAAAAGCTTGCCGTGCAGTGGCTGAGAAGAGCAGTTTCCCTTCGTGTTCTCCAGTGGAGAGAGGAATAGATATGCCCATTTTAGGCACTGGAAATTGTGGAGATTTGGCCCATAGAGATCTTCAAGAAGATTGCAGTTAACCCCATTGGGGGAGATGCATAAATATGGCTGAAGTTAGAGTGAATGGTGTATCCTGCTGGTGGGAAGTCTTCTCCAAGGGCCTGGTGAGCATTAGGAAGCTACACCTCTGGCAAATGCACAGATGGTTTGGGGGTGACCAGCACTTCCAGTTTGGGGCCCATCTGGTAGAGTAGAGCAGCTTTTTTTTTTTTTTTTAAGGCCCCACTGCACAGGGGATACTCCTGGTATCCTCTGTGCTTCCATATCCTTGAACTGAACAAGTTCCAAGGATCTGGCTGCCTGAAGTAAGTTTTCTTGTATTTCCCTGAAGGCTGTCTTTTCTCCTTTTGCAGAATTTCATTCAGCATAATGATGTCAAGGGCACCATTTTCAATTTTCTCTACAGAGGCAAAATTAATACTAAGTTTATGCCATACTGTAGCAGAGCAGAGCTTTAAGCACCTACCAACAGTATGCGTATTTCACAATAATGTAATGGCTCCTAAAACTGAATACTGCTAAAAACAGCACTGCACTCAGCTCTAAATTGCAGTGATGCCTGCCTGAACTGCAGCACCAGTAGTAACAACTCTATTGTTACTATTTATGTATCCACTAACACCGCACCAAGATGACCATTTCATTATTATGATGAGAGTAAGCATGTGAAAACGCTGTGGCTGTGGCCGCGTCCGTGCGTGGGAGAGCGTGCGTTTGCATCTGTTACGGTGCAGAGTGGTGTTCCTCCTGGCCCGTGGGGATTCAAAGGGCCTGTCAGCGCTGGTATTAGCCATCCCCTTTGGAAGCAGCTGTATGGGGGATCTCCAAAAGCATCTGAATTACTAAGCGCCACTTTCAAAAAGGATGTTGGTGGTTGCAAGGTGTGTGGATGGGTGCAAAATGTGTTGCTGCAGGCCAGCTGAATATAAGCTGTCTCCAGCCATGTGTTTGCCAGCCCTGTGGACAAGGCACTGTGGCTATTTTGGAAGGAGCTGCTGGAGGGGCAGGAGTATCCGCTCAGGCATGGTACTCTGTTAGCAGAGCCAGGTGACTTCCAGTTGCCTTGTAGCTGGCTGGCTCAAGACACAGAGCAAACGTGACTCTCTGCATCTATCTGCCTGTATTAAGCACAATAGCACTAGGGGCTAGGATGGAGCTGAAGACCCCTCATTAGCACTGGCTTAGGTGGTGGGAATGCTATTAGACAAACTTTAGCAGTTTGCCTATTGGACCTGACTGAGTGTGACCAGAACAATCCTCCTCCACTGAGGAGATGCAGGCATAAACAGCTCTGTGTCCCCTGACAGCTCATCTGAGATGTCCGCTTTGCTTCCAAAGGTGTGTTTGTCTGTATCAAAAATCAGGACCAAAGAATAGCACTAGGACCCGTGACCGCACTTTGGCCTTCCCTCTGCTCTAACCGCCGAGTTGCACAGAAGAAGCAGTCTCTGCCCTTCCCCGACCACAAGAGCTGCAGCTTGCTTATGTGAGCTGCACTGGGGAGAGGGAAACCCTTCTGTTTCTTCCCTGCTGTGGTCTATATGGAAGCCAGCCATGACCTTGCCTGTGAAGGACAGGTTCAACCCCTTGAATTGCTTTGCCTGAGGTACAGCTCTCATACTTGGACACCACCTTCTCAGATATTCATAAGGATGTTGTGGGAAGGTTTGTTTGCAGAGCAGTGGCTGGTGCATCCTCTTTAAAAGAAGCAGTGATATTAATGACCCAGCTCTGACAAGGGTTGGACCAGAGGATGTCTAGAGGTGTCTTCTAAACCGAATTATTCTGTGATTGTGAAGTGATAGGAACATAGTATGGCCTGCACATGAGATCTTGGATTCATTGGATTCTGTGACTTAAAATGAAGCGAGGTTTTTGCTTGAGCTGTTTAAGAGGTCAAAGAAGCAGAAAAGGCCACCCTGCCCAAACTGCAGCTAGGGCTGTGCATTGCTGCTTGTTCTCAGATGCTGAAGTCTATACTGAAGTGACTCATCTGAAAGGGTTTTTGCCACTTATTTTGGGAGACTGTGGCATTCTCTATCAGACCTTGCACCCAGGATCTTTTACTGCTAGGAAAGATTCTTTTTTCTTTTCACCTCTGTCTTCATAGGGAAGCCCCTCTTCTCACAGCTTCCCTCCCTAAAGAACATCTCTTTCCTCAGAGCCCTAGCTAAAGATGAGATCCAGGCAAGCAAATTGGGGTCTGGTTTCCTCAGTCTTCAAGCCTTGCGGGCAAATTTTTGAGATCAAGGATTTTAGCTGAGTTACGACTTAAGCTCAGGCCTTTCTGTTTATGCCTCACCCCTTGCAGTGGATATAGCCACAATTTTTATTTATTTATTTATTTTATTTTATTTTATTTAAGAAATAAGTATGGGTGGAGGAACAGAGGAAAGTTTGTCAAAACAAGAAGTTAAAACTGATTGCCAAGGCAATATATTCAAAGAGAGCATTTACTGCCTTAGGCCTATGATTTTGACTCTGTTTACAGAGGAATAGAGAGATTATAAGAACATGTGTGTATGAAAGCACACCATACGTTAATTACTGTGAATGCTTTGTGATATGCTCTAACAAGAGCTAATGGAGCACAAGAAACCAGTGGAAAATGTTAGCAAGATCTGTCAGGATGTTTGTCTTACGAGCTGATCTGGATGATCTCATACCTTCCAACATTTCAAAGAGAGCAACAAATGCAAGGTATGAGTCGGGTTAGCTAAACAAGGCAGATAGTCTAGCACTGGGTGATGACTATCCGAGCCCTTGCACTTGCGGAAGGAGTGAGATGGGGCAGGAGAGGCTTAGAGGATGGCTGGATAAAGCCACAGCACGAAGAGACAGGGAAAGCTGAGTGGTCACAGGGATCCAGTGCGCTTGCTGGTATGGCTGTTGCTAGAGCTGAAAAATAAGGAGAGAAAGTGCAATTTGAGGGCATCTGGAAAGCATGAAATGATCCCTCTCTCTCTACTGTTCTGAAACAACTTAAATCAGATGTAATTTGCTGTTATATAACAAGCAGAGTGCAGGGCCTGGAAAAAGAGCTCAAAATGCCAGGGCAGCACAGCAGAGCCACTGACCAAGAAAACCGCAGACAAGGGGACAGAGGACACGACACAAAGCATGTGAGGAGGCGCAGCCGTGCCAAGGCTCTGGAGAGAAGTCACATCAACGTGTGCGGAGGAAAGGACATTTCCTCTGAGGAATTTCCCCACAGCCTTTCTTTCTGCGTGCGCCCGTTGTCCGCACCGTGGCTGTTGGAGACGATGCCCAGGGGACTAAGCAATGACAAACAGTCCAAAAATTGTAACTTCATGATGTCATGGGGAGAGGTCATCCTGCTGTCTCGATTTATAACAGGCTTCGCTTGCTGTGTCCCAGGGCTGCTTTGACTTTCATTCATGCTGAAGATGACGAAGAGCTCTGCTTAAACAGCATTACATTACTGGCACGAACCGCTTTTAGGAGCAGGAAACCGCTCCCTGTATCCTTGCTTGATCTTTCGCAGTGAAGTATGTGCAGTGCCCTTGTTGGCACTAAGAGCCTTATAGGAAAAAAAAAATGTTAACAAGCAGACACAGATGTTTACCTTTAACTTTTCACTTTCTATGTGGACTAGGGAAACTGGAAGAGAAAGCAGATAGGGAGAGGGGCCTGCAGTACAGGAGAAGACGATCTCAGAAAATCTAAGAAAGTTGTGTTGGACTATGAATCTGCATTTCCCTTTATTTTTTTTCCCCTGTGGCTTTTATTTGGCCCAGCAACTTTTGTGTTCAGACACACCATTCTATTAAAAGGAAAATATAATTGCATTTTTTTCTTCTGCCTGGGCTTCTCAACATGATTAAGATACAGAAGACAAATGACTGGACATAAGGATGATGTAATGTGCACACACAAGCCAAAGTCACTGTGGCCCAGTTTAAAAACATGGCACTCTTCAGGATCTATTTGTTTCTCTTAATATGGTGATTTGTTTTTATATATTGCTCCGTATAATCATCATCACACTGCGTATTCACTGGCTTTAGGTTCAATGTAATATAAATCTGGAATTAGTCTATTGAAGTCAATGTCAGATACATTTGCTTTAACGATTAAAGTAGGTCTTAGTCTCATTTATCCTACTGTAGATTTAGAATAGCTCTATGAAAGTAAATACAGCTTCTCTCTGAGCAGTACTTTCTGAAAGGCCCTTGCTGTAGTCCTTGGCTACATCTTTGACTGTTAGGTTAAATTGCACACTACACGGTAACTCTATTGTGGCATCTTGCTCTGGCTTCAAACTAAGCTTTGCTTTAACCTATGTTGAAAGCTGCATGCGTTTCACCTAGCTGGAGGGACAAAGACGGCTGGGTTTGAGCCATACCTTCCCCTTCTGTGCTCCTGGCTGTACCTATTGGTGTCCCTTCATCACGTTAGTTAAATCAGCCTCTTAGACTCTGGGCAGACCTTGGATCAGACTGCACGGTAGTACTTTTAAACACAAAAGGTTTAAGCAGCAGATTTATTTGTATTGCTAGGTCTAGAAAACAGCTTTTAAATGTCCATGTGATCCCTTTTTTTCTTTTCTTTTTTTTTTTCCTTCTGCTTGACCAAGCAAGTTATGTGGAGATGAGGTTTTCAGAAATAGGCTATGGTGCTGACTACCTTGATTTTCATGGATGTCATGCTAGACTCTTAACTCGCAGCTCTCTACTACTAGTTCACATTGCATTTGAAAAATATAACATGTGCTTAGTTAATACTGAATTTAGGGCTGTCCTTAATGTCCAATAATTATTCTTTACCACGCTTGTTTTCAGTAGCTCAGGAAGAAAATGAACAGAAAAATATTGAAGAGCAAAAAAGTGGGCCTGATAACGTTTTCAGTGTTATTGCTGTTAATATGTTTGACATCTGCTAGTCAAAGCTGTTGAATCAGACATTTCAATTCTAAATCCCTGTGTTTTGGGACTAGACAGGGACGAGGCACGGACGTCCCGTCTCCACCATTGGGTTCAATCCCTCCTCTCGCTCCGTCTCCGCTAATTGGCTAGCGACTGACACGGGCTGTTCTCAGCCCCGGACAAGAACTGAACGCTGTGCATCAGCCCTGACGCTGCCCCGATCGCCAGCCCGCCCAGCGCGTGCGTATGGCTAAAGTGCCGCTGCTGCCAGCTCTCAGCTGGACTGACACTGTGTGCTACAGCCTTAACTAGGCAGCAGCATCTTGGCCTCGGAAATTTCCCCCCGAAAAATAATTAATTGCCAAATCGAAGCTGAGGCTTAAGTTCAGAAGGCTCTACTTCTTCATTACAGAAATATTATAGCGTTAGTGTGTACATCTGCTGCGGACAGCAGCTCTTAAATTAACACCACCCCGTTCTCTGCCTGGCTGGTCTGTGTCACGCTGTTTGGCTGCCGTCCAGCGTGGCCACTACAGACCCAGGCGTACGCTGGCCTGGGGTTCCCTCTCCTCTCAGGCAGGAAGGAGCGTCTGAGGCATCGATATCGCAGCTCCCCTATTGCCCCAGGCGAATTACCTGTCTGTATTTGCGGGAATGTTGCCTGTGAGCCTTGATGGATGAATGAGTAACATCCTCTGCTGACCACTGTCGCTTCCTACCAGGGTCACACGGGAACTCTTAGCTCGCTGGGAGCAGCGCTGCAGCCTGCGCTTGGTGCTGTGGTCGCCAAAGGGGGTCTAGGAACAGGTAGATCCTCAGCTGGTGTAACCTGGCCTCAGCACCACTCTGGTGAGCCACATCTGCCAAGGATCTGCACCACAGGAGACCAGGATAATATATGGGGGCTGTTGCAGGTTTCTGGCTAGATGTCAAGAGCGCTATTAGAGCAGGTCTACGTAATCCCTCCTCTCGGAGTGACTAGGAGAATGCAGCACAGTAACGGACTCAGACTGGAGAAATAATTACCCTCCATTGCTGTCCTTCCAGGAGGACCCTTCTTTTCTCCTGAGAGGTGTCCAAAGTGACCAATACATCACCGGGGTTTCAGTTTCTTCTCGCTTTCTCTGTGCTGCCCGTCAGTGCCTATTCCAGTGGGTTATCTGGGTTTTCTACGTCCACAGTGTGACAGAAGGTGTTGAGCAACAATATTAAGTGAAAGGGGGGGTTCTCTGACAATACGCTGAAACATTGTGCTGCAAAGTGCTGCGGCTTTTTTAGCAGCTTACAGAGATAGCCACAGTAACGAGGTACAGCCATGAAAAGCAGAAAAACGCATGGGGATGGGACTGATCTTCAGCCCCACATGCTGGGAAGCTGATGCCGCAAAGGGAGATGTCATGTACTTTCCTATCTAAGCTAAGTAATGTGCTCTAAGCTCTCGGTTGTCATACCTAGCACCTAAATCCCAGGATGGGGAGGGGTCTGCCTGCACAGGTGAATGAGAGAAGCTCAAAGAGCATGGTTAAGCTTGGAAAAGCCATCCTCCAACTGAATATTGAAGACAACGCTGAGGGCCAGGGAAGCAGTGGGCTAGCAGCCAAGCCAAGGTTGCGAAAACCTCTGCAGGCTGGACAGGAGCCATGGCAGCTTGGAACGATTAAAGTATGGGCAAGTGTTGTGGGGGGCATGAGCGAGAGGGCTGACACAAATCATGGGTTATTCACGTGTGCTAAGTCAACGTGGGTAGCAGAGGACCTGGCCTGTCCTCAAGTTGGCTCTTATATGGGTGTACGTGTGACAATTATCAGAGAACGTGCGCGTTGCTGTGCCCTATAGGCTCCATTTAACGGGCACTGTCTGATTTGGGGTAGCAGAGGGTGCACATCTGCTCCACGCTCTTGGCCTCCAGCACACTGGGGGCCACCTTCGCTTGCAAACAGCAAAGTGCTTTCCTGTAGGTTCTGTTGGCGGTTTCTGTCTAATAAGGAAAACTAAAATGCAACTCTTCAGTCTCTTTCAGTTCTAGACTCTTGTGATCTGGACTAATTCTGAGGATCTGGACTAAAATTCAGGCCAGACTTTTTTTTCCTCCTTTTTCAGACATAGACTGTGGACTTCAATGGGTGACCAAAATCCACCTCATACTTTCCAGTGTTTTTCATAAACTTTTTCCTCAGTTGTTGTACAGTAAGTGCATTTCTCTTGCTAGCTATATGCTTTTGCTTGATAAGGTAGCTAGAAGGAAGCCGTTTTCTGATTTTCAGATACCATAATTTATCTCCAATGCTAATTTTCATTGGCAGTTTAGGAAGTTCTTAGAAAATGATTCAACTTCCCCCTTAGTAAGAGGCAGAACCCACACGCAAAAAAAATAAAAATAAAAATAAAAGTTCTTGAGATGTAGACTGGGGGCTACTGTTAATTTTTTTTCCCTGAAATAACAGGAAAAGATTGTTAGTTATTTCTATGAGACTTAGTAGGAAAAAAAAAAAAAAAAAAAAAACACAGGTTGCTGTGGTTTTGCTTTCCTGATGAAAAATTGAAAGCTAAAGATTTTGGGGCAAAACCTTTGAGTTTTGAACTGGAAGTTCTGATTTGGAAATTTCCCAAAGGGAAGTGGGGCAGTTTTGCTTTGTTGGGGAGGCTGCATGTCCTATGAGGCACGGCGATACCCTCTATAGCGGGAATAAAGACATCCCCAGTTGCAGTGCATCATCGGAGATGAGGTAGGATTTCAGAGCCCTCCCCATAAAAGAAAGGGGAAACGCATAGACTACAGCTTTAACATTTTACTGCAGCAGGATTTTTGATTTGAAATGTTTGGTTTTCTACCCACTCCAGAACATTTTAGTGTTCTATTACTTACATACTAGGCAAAAAATACTGATTTTTTTTCCATAGGAAAGAAGGTATGTTTCACGAAAGATTTCAGTTAGAAAAATCCCATTTTGTCAGAAAACACTGTTCCCACTCACTGTGTGTATCTCTTCAGAACACACAGAGAGCTTTTGGTCCTTCTCTAAGAACACCCCAGAACTGCAATATTCTACCAGCTCTTTTCCAATTAAAATTCAAAACACAGACTTTCTCTCTGTTCCTTTTCTCAGATGACATTTAAACCTGTCAGCAGTTACAACTGGTGTCATGTAATCTTTGTAACCAATGCAAAAATTGCTCTCTTGCTTCATGATGGCTTCTAAAAACAGGAGGAGGAGGGGGGAAAAAAGCAAGAGAACGAGGATGGCTAAGAATGGGCATAAATATTCTGAAATGCCCTTGTGCTGCTTTCCTTGTTACTGATCTAACAATTTCCGCTGTTCCTCCACTCTGAAAGTAAAACAAACCTGGTCAGTGATAAGTAATAAAGCACAATATGCATGGATGACAAATACATTGTCCATGTTTTCCGACTACTGGTAAATGTGTCACTCCCTGTCCCCAGCCTGCATCCAATATAAATATCATTACAGACAAGGAGAGGGTCCTGGGACACGTCTGTCTAGAGCAGACTTCATCCTTGGGACCAGCTGAAAGATTTTCTCTGAAATCAGTGTGGTTTGGGCAAGGCCTGTGCGGTCAAATGTAGGAGTAACACAATGTAATACAGAGCAGAAGAAACAAATAACTCGTTATAAATAATATGATCTTCTCTTATCAGAATCATGGTAATCCTGTTAACTAACGGGGGTGTCCCGAAAGGCTGCCTTCTCCTCGCAGACTTGGCCCTACGGCCTTGGTCCTAGCCTAGCCACAGCTCCGATGGGCTCAGGAGAAGGACTCGGGTACTTTGGGGGCCAAGTCTGGGGGAGGCCAGGTCCAGCCCGAAGGACTACGTTTCCTCCTGGGGGAACGGGGATCAGAGGGGAAGGGCACCAGCAAGTCCTGGCTTTCTGTGAAGCCCATCGGCTCTCAGACATATCCCTCTTGGCTCCCTTGCATGTCCCTAGGTGCTTTGTTTGGCAAGGCAGCGTAACGCTTTGCTTGCACTAGACACAACTTTTGTTGTGCGTTTGCCCTGATTTCCCAGATTTCTGGGTCATAGCTTGCCTTTTTCTTATTAATTGAAAACCTGACGTGTTCTCACGGATTTTAAGAAGTATATGTGCCACATATGCAATACACAGATAATTTCAGTTTCCAGAGCACTAGCAGCAGTTGCAAGAGGAAAAAAAAATCACTCCATGGAAGCACCAAAACTGATCAAAAATTGTTGGCCATTTTATGCATGGTAGTAAAGAGAGACAGCGCCCTTAAACCTTTGGGTAAGGTTTGGGGTTCTTGGACTTGATGAATTGTATAATTTGTGAATTTGTATGTGTTTTCACTACCCTGAGAGGAGAAGCTTAGACTGCAGCACTTTGCACAGCTTCCTATGGGTCTGACATTAGCCAGCAGTGAAATTGCACCTTGCTGTCAGGAAGCAGCTCGGGAGCCGGGACATTTGCACGGAGGAAACAGCTGAATGATCCTGTCAGCTGCAAAAAAGGCCTTGAGAATCTGGCAAAATGTACTATTGTTGCAAGCAGCAGAGAGAGCTTGATTCTGTCGCATCCTATTTGGCTCATGATGAGAGACAACTATCCATTTTAGCCTTGGACAAGATTTCTTCCACATATGGTCTAGGTATAGGCTACTTGACTGTGTTTCTGGGTAAATCTACTCTAGACAGAAACAACTTATTTGTCTACATACAAAGCCAGGGCTGGCATGCATTAATATGGCTTTACCTCTGAATACACGTGCACTGTGACTGCTTTGACTGCTTTTGTCAGGTAAGGACCAAAATTTGGCCACTGGTACACAGTAAGCATCATTGCTTACGTTAAGTAAAAAAGGTGATATACAGACCTGTTCAGCTGTTTCCATTTATCCATGATTAATATATTCAAGTCTATAGTCACTTGTTTTTGTAAACTTCACAAACAAAAACTTCATGTTGCTGTTTTGGAACTAAGTTCAAATATGGGAACAATTTTATTCTCAACACCAACATTTCTGATGCAAGAAGTGAAAGGCATCCAGAAATACTGCGCTTCCACTGAATATTCTTTGGTCCCAAGATACAGCATTTTTAAAGCATTACAGAAGCAAAAACAATCCCTGTGCCTTGAAAGCTTTTTGTACTGACTATGTTTCATGGAAATACTGACTCAGGGCCAAATGGTTGATTATATCATATGATGTAACAAGGAGTTAGAAGGTTTAGCAGGGACTTAGAATAATGTATTTTGTGTGTGTCTGTGTGAAGTGAAGTGGGGGGGTGGGCTCAGCATTTATTAGAAAGCTTTAAGTCTTTTGTGTCTATATGTTATTCACTTGCAAAAATATTACAGGCATTGTTGAAAGCAGCAGGGATTAGATATATGATGAGCTCTTAGCTGCTGAATTGAACTCATGGTCAAGATCTTTTCAGTTTGCTTAGGAAAGGCTGCAAAATCATCCTTCCTGGGGTGCAGAGGAAGCAAACACAGAAGGGGAATGAAGGATGGAGAATGCTAATGTAGCAGAAAAATTTTTACATTTTACTTTATCTCATTGTCCTGACAGTGAGAAGAACTGTTAATTGCAAACATGAACTCTGAGAAGAGTAAAAATCAAAGATGACCCAAGTGCCCGGAGGCATAAAAGCAGCTATTGAATTGTTCTGCTTGTTTAATGAAATGGAGCAGCACGAAGACGCGGCTCATGTATGGATTTATATATACAACACTAGCACTCTAACAACTTACAGAGCTCACTGCAAATTATAAGATGGTAAAGCCAAGCTGCTGTGGGACAGACAGAGCTACCAGTCAGACCTGCGGTGGTTCATTCCCACTTTCTAATAAATATATATATATATCCTTCATGCCAAAAAAGATGATACCCTTTCCTTGCAAATGCCCCTAATTCCCAATAGAGCTGCCGTTAGGGGGAATGCCAGCGGTCTGAGGGCAAAGGCACCAAGCTCCCCACCCCCTTCCCACCACCGCCGCCTGATGCGCGCCCGCTCCGCTCACGCGATGGAGCGGGAGTAGCGGCAGCGCAGCCCTCGCTGCCTCTCCCCCCCACAAAGCAGATGTGCTTAGCCCCGTGTTGCTACATTTCTTTGAGCAGGCTACGGGCATGGAGGGTGAATAAGGCTGTCTCATCATGTCTCTTCCCACCTCAGGTGACTCATATGACAAGATGAAATGCAAGTGCTGAACTCTGTTCAATGCTTGCATCTGAAACAGTGGGTTTCAGCGTTGGAGCAGGTCGTTAGTTCCTTAATTTTATGGATTTTCTAGTGCATTTGATAAAGAAATAGATACTCGGCAGCAAGTGAAAATACCACTTGAAATATTGGACTTAAAAAAGAGCATTAAGGTTGTTGTTGTTTATCCATTAGAGAAATCCTGTGGACCTCAGTGGAGGTATAAATTTATAAAATTATTGGGGCATAGAAGTATACAATGGTGTCAGCCTGGGCTACTGTCAAAGAAACTACTTGAATATGTGCCCAGTTTTAAAAATATGAGTAATTCCATTATCTTCAGATTGACTGCTAATGTGACCAGTGTTGAATATAAGTTGTGTTTGCTTGGAAAGATGATCCTGAAGGTAGTGAGAAGATTTACAGGCAGACCTTGCTAAATGTTGCTTCTTACGTAGAGAGTAAATCCTCCCAGCTATGAGCTTGGTTACCAATATGGCCCGTGAACTATGAATCAGGACACAAGGGCCCCGGTATCTTGGCTGCTGTCATGCATTACGTACTGCCGTTCAGAAGCTGGAATGCAAAGCTTGTATTTTCACAGTGCAATTCTTCCAGGTAGCTTAAATTGCTCTAAACTGGGGCTGCAACAGTCCTGTCCTCTGTAGGTGCAGTCATGCCCGCTCCCTCGCACCCGCGTTGGGCTGCGAGCGAGATCCTGCCCCGGGGACAGCGGTGCGACCCTCGGCCTCGCTAAGGGCGGTTGAGCTTCCTGCCCGAGAGCGGGGGGAGCTCGGATGAATGAATGTTTGCGGGAGAGGGCACGCTGGCAAAGGCAAGGACGGGAACGGCGCCCGTGAAGCTGCCCCTTATGATTAGCGCTGGCCCATGCGTGGTGTGCTCCTGCCCCATCCAGATACTGGAAGTCCCTCCGCAGCTTCCTGCTTAGATCCGAGCTCTCTGCCCTGACGGGTAGAGCAATTTGAGCCTCTTCTTTCACAAGTACCATGTTTGCGCAGAGTAATTTGATTATACATTCACATCAATTTGTGTAAAGTTGGCAGCATCCTCAGTGAATATTTTTGTGCCTCCAGTTTCTAAATGGCATTACTGTTAACAGCAATGTATCATCATTAACAGCAAGACTTTAGAGGCTGCACGAGCAAAGTGTGATATTATTTAAACCTCTGAAAGTACTGTGTGATAATTAATCAGGCATGGGTTGGTTATGTTTTCACATTACTTGGTGGAGAAAAATGCAATGCGATGGAGTGAACTTTTAGTTAAAATTCTTCGGTTAAGCCATTCCCCCGAGGTCAGGACAGCTGTTTCCCGTACGCACACCACAGCACTGCAGGCCAGGAGCGCTGTGCGAGTCTTTTGCTTTCTGCTGAAGCATCAGGCACTAACTGTTTGGTGCCAGAGGCAAGAATCCAGACCAGAGGAACCAAAGGTCCGGTCCAAAATTGCAAATCCTCAGCCTTTGCTTGCCCAGCTATCGTTAGGGTTTTGGGTCTGATCCTGCTTTTGCCACAGTGCTCCCTCCAATAGCGCAGTTTTGTATTAACAGGGGACAGAGTTGGCAATAGGAAGGAGTAGCAGAAATATGCATTTATCTTGCTGTCCAGTAAGCCACATAATAAACAGCAATGCCAAGTGTAATCCTACTTCAGTTAAAACTGTTGCCTTCGTTAGTCACCATTCGTTGTTCAAAATACAGCTGCTTAATGACAGGATGTGGGAAACGAAAAGGCAATGTCCTCGTAGACTTTTTAAAAATAAAAATTCCTGAGCAATGGAGGGAAAGAGGGAGCTTGCACAGAAAAGCCTGAATTTGAACACTGCGATGCAGGCTAGCCAGAGTGAGTCTCCCTTCAACAAGACTCAGGAGACAGAGGTTTCGCTCTTAGTTTTAAAAATAACCTGCTGTGTAAACTAGTGCAGTATCTGTGTCTCCGCTTTGTTTGCTAACGTTATATGCCTGTTGCAGCTGCCTCTGCTCAGTGCCTTGCAGGACGGCACCTAGGTTGGATATTAAGAAATGAAAAGCAAAAGACAAATGCTCTATATCTGCATGGGCTCTGCAACAGCCAAGTCCCGGCCTGTAGCTGGAGCACGCTGCCACGGGCCCCGCACCCTGCTGCAAGCGCGCGCAGGAAGTCCGCGTGCTGGCCGGGGGGGCGCAGCTGAGACGGGGGTCGCGCCGGTCTGCCGTTTGCCATTCCATTTTAACAGCGATCTTAATTTCTGTACAGGCTACAGTGGGGCTCTGCGCCTTTTTTTGCATGTTAATTGTTTGTAGTTGACAATGCGTAATTGCAAATCTTTGCGCTCAGCGGGAACTCTTTTATCTGGGTGAGCTGCTTATTATGTAAGCGAATAGGGAAGCTGATGGGTTTGGTGGGAGACATGTTTCATGCAGACTTTAAACAAATTTCTGGCCTAGAAGAGCAGGCACAGCCTTTGCAGAACCACCAAGTCCTGGGAGGTGGCCAATAAATCTGCATAATTGCTAACCCATCCCCTGCTTTACTCTCTCTCCTCCTCTACGTATATTTATTAAACCTTGTCTTGAACTACGTGAAATCAGCGTGGAATTTGCCTGAGGTTCCTCTCTACCAGTGCTGGCTCAGGGCTTTGGAAGAGTATAAGCAAAATTGAATGAGGTCCTGGGGCTGGGGCTAAACCACTCCTGCTCATCAGAGGGAGAGGGAGAAAGAAAGAGTGGAAGGGGGATGGAGAAGCCCAGGGAGCCGAGCTTGCTGCCCTCAGCGCTGCCGGAGGGATGCAAGGGGCGGCTGCAGGCAGTGCCGGCACCACTGGAAGCAGCGGTCGTGCTCCACTCCGAAGCTGAAACCCCCAGCTGTGGCCTTCCCACTTACCCAGGATATTCCGTGTCTTAACATCGCAGATAAATGTCTTTTAGGATTATTTGATATATTCTAACAATAACTTACTAACAGCAGATCACTGCCATACTCATCACCGCTCTCCTGGTCCAAGAGTTGTTCTATTCTTTGCATCCTTTGCAAATTTCTATTTCCAACCAGCCTACTGTTATCTCACTTTTGCTATTTTAAGTGCTGTGGCACAAAAAGGCTGACTCACAGAATGCCTTGTTGTAGGAAATACTGGCTCAGCTGAGGAAATAATTCTCAGTTCATTCTTCCTCCATGTGCTTTAGGTTTGTTTTTTCCCCTATCTTTTTATTTTTTTATTTTTTTGTCTCATGTTATGCCACACATCTAGTACCATGAAAGATCAAGCGCTATTTCTAATACACATAGCAGTGGTCTACCCAGACAAATATCTTTCCATATATACCCTGAAGTGTTTTATGTACCTGCTAGCAATGTTACACAGAATGCTCACACAGCTCGTAAAATTTGGTCTCTTATTGGAAATGTTTTGTGGAAATATGCTGCTTAATCTACTGCAGCAATTCACAGTTAATGTTGCCACAGTGTGCATCAGAGGTTGTGAAGATTACAGCTGACTTGGAGAAGTTTGATATGTTATCAGAAGTCCTTGAGAGCAAAACTAAAAGAAATGGATGTTCAATGAAATGTAGATAATTGACCACCAGAAAGGGAAAATACAGCAGGCGCAGGCAAAGTCATTTTCTGGTTGGACTTTTGTTGATCCAGTCAGATCATTCTGACTGTTGAGAAGAGAACCTGCAAACACTGTTTAAGAGCTAAGAGACTATATAGAATAAATCCTGGACCATGTCAGGGTGTTCTTTAATTGAGCGTTAAGCGCATCAGTGATGCGCAGTGAAAGACAAGGCTGCAGATCGAGGATGAAATCCTAGCCTAGCTGGAAAAAAAGCTGCAAAACCTCTATTGACTTCAAGTGCTTTAATCACTGGAGCAAGCTGTCTAATAACCTACTGCAGGGTGTGCTTTGGCACTACCATGTAGTTCATTCATTTTGCATTTAATATGCCAAAAGTAATGCCTAAAATCTTGTAGATGTGGATATAGCATATTTATCTACAGGAAAGCAGCTGATACCAGTAACATAAGAAAAATCAAAGACTTTTCAATGTATCTATTGATAATTTTTTCTAAACCTTTTGACACTATAGCAAAACCTAATTAGAAGGTGGTTTTCAACAACTGCTGTCCTCAGGACATAAAGTATAGCCCTCATACAAATAACATTATCATCTTTAAAATACTTTATAAACACTAATTTACCCTCACAATTTTCTTGTGAGATAGATAATTATGTGTTAACAATAATATCATCATCATTAGTAGCTGTATTAGTCTTTTTATAGATGGAAGCTCATGCACTGATAATAAACAGCTTGCTGAAGGCCACATGAGGAACTGTGATTAGAGAGCAAATATTCCTGGCTCCCGGTCCCCTGCTCTCATAAAGAATGAGAACAATGTAGGTATAATGAAAGAAAAGCAGAGCTCTAAGTATCAGCAACGAAAAAAAGAAACCTCTTCAAATTTGCTGGATTCTTGGGCTGCCAGGAAGTTTTAAAATAATACATGACAGAGACAAAGGCAAATATATAATAAATATTGTACCTTTTGTACTTGCACCTTTATTTACTCTGCAGTAATTACACCAAATAGTTTAGATTCTATTATGAATCATGATGACATTTAAAATACCGGATTTTTACAACCACATCCTGGCCCCGTGAGATAATCCATTTTGATCTCATACTAGAGCCAGATAAGTCTTGCTTGGAACTCCAGAGGTGTCTGATATCTCCTTGTACCGCACCCTTTTTTGTAACATTGTTAAAATAAAACAAGTCTGGATTTGCTTGGCCATAGTAGGATGTAACATCTGAGTTACAACTCTGCAATGAATGGAGTTGTGCAATAGCTACGCAATTAACAGGGTCGCCTTAGTATTTCTATTTGAAAAGTAATATTTTTCCATTTTAAGAAGTGTGGATATTTACATATCCAATTGAGGGGAGGGAAGCTAAAACAATCCTTAGAGAGTGATTAAAGCCAAAAAATAAATTTGTTCTCGTCTGTAACTCAGCTCACTGTGTTTAATTACTACGTGAACTTTGAGGCAGTGTGATCTTGCGTTCCTGGGTGTGCATCCAAAGAAGTTGTTTAATAACAACCTGCCTGCTATCACGGTACCATTTGTCAGAACACAGCATCTCGGAGAAACAACCCCAGAGTTTATGGGCGTTGAAACTACGGCTGTTAATCTATGGTAACTACAAATGCTTAGCATCAGTCCCTGACGAGGAATGCATTGGTTTCCACAGTCAGGTTTATTTCCGTGTTTATTCACTAATTTTTCTGCTCTTTTCCACAATTGTGTAAAGCATCCGCAGATTCTCTCAGGGCAGATTCTGGGTGGCAATGGATAATATTTGAGACTTTCACCAAGACACTAATCGTGCCGAATCATGACCCATGGGCGGCTTTCCCTTCCGTCTCGGTGTCAGGAGCTGCGTGCAGCTGGAGACCGAAAGCAAGGAAAAACGCTGCGATCTGCTCCCAGTGGCAGCCCCAGCCTCCGACCGTGCCGGGCAAAGAGAGGGCTGGGATCAGCCACAGCAAAACTCTTTGTGGTCCCTCTCAAAAAAAAAAGGGGGGGAAAAATGTGACCTTATGGAAGTCACTTATGGAAATGGCTGTTCTCCTGTAGGAAGATGAGGTAGAAGAGTCCTGGTTTGAAAGGGCCTGAAGAAGCTGGCATTTCTTCTCCTGTGTTTCTCTCACACTTCCTTTAAAAATATGTTCCTCTGGCATGGATTTGAGAGCTCTCATTGGTGTGACACACTCACGCACACATCTGCATTCCTCTTAAAGCCTTGGGATTATAATGGGCCTGCGGGTAGTGGCCAGTAGTTACAGAAATGATGATAAGGCCAGTTACTTTGGTAAATATTTTAACCCCATCGCAGTTATTACCATTGTAATGTTTAGGCTGTACTATGTTTGGGGGCTGGGTAAGGCTGCTGGTAGCCTGTGAAAATAGAAAAAGGAAATCTGCCTTGTGTCAAATGGCCAGGCTGAGTGGCCCATCCCCGCTTAAGTTCTGTATAACATAGGGACGATACCTGTTTCACGTCGTACCAACACTGCTTTACAGTAGCACTAAACATGCTCCAAACAACGTAGTTTATATCAAATAGCCCACTTCTGAAATTTCTGAAATGGACCATTGTTAAATTGGCTTGGATCATGCGCTTCATTGAAAGTGTATGAATAGCTGGTCATGCTGTTCCTCTGTTCTTGCTATTTATTCTGGGACGCAGAAGTCTCTGAGATCGATAAGGGTAAGTGTATCAATTAGAGTATTGTTCTGTGATTGAATCCACTCTGCCTTATGGAGAGCTGCAGCATATTCATTTATGTGTATATACTTTAAAGTGCCTGACAAAAAGAAAAACTAGTGCTACAGGTATATTAGTCATCAATATACTGCATATTTTTAATTGTACATGGCCACTGATCAATGTGTATGACAAGTTAGTGGCATAGGGTGTTCCCTAGTCAGAAACAAGTCCTCTCCCAGTGTGTCCTCTCCTGCAAACACTTGTTGCGAGGAGCTTTAAGAAGGCTAAAACTAGTCCCTACAAAATGGTGAACTACCATTTTCTTTATTTGGTATGTACAATATAAAGACAAAGCAGTTAGAGGGCTTTTTTTTTTTTAATTGATATCTTTCTCACATTAAAAGAAAAAAAAAAAAGGTTTTACAATATTAAACCCACTAGTCCTAACAGTTTGGTGCCCCAGATTTTGAACTCGCCGACACGGGGAAGTCATTGGGAAATTGCTAGGGTGGGGTGCACGTATCTGTGCTCTTTCCCACTGTTTTCTGGCGTGGCAGCCTTATTAGTACTAAAAGTTCCTTTGCGGTTTATGTTAATCCACCTTGGAAGGTGAACTGAAGAAAGCCAGCTGGGGAGGGAAGGGGGTGGCGTGCGCGGGAGCCGACCCGAGCCCAGCACCCCAGCCCTCCTCCAGCAGGCGAGCCCTCAGCCGGGCGCTCCCGAAAGCCAAGCGTGTGAGTCGTTCCATTTAAGCCAGCAAGATTTCAGTTCCGTTCGTTTAAATATCTAGTTTAACTGGGGCTTGCCTGACTATCAAAGGCACCAAGGTAATTTTTTATAAGAGAAAGGATTTGCCCCAGTGTTGGCCAGACTTGTCCCTGTTCTCCCTGTTGCAACACGTGCTGACTCACTGCTGCTTCTCACCCACTAAGTGTGCTCGCATTTTGCTGGTGCTGTGTGAATATAGGATGGGGTCCTCCAACTAACACCGTAACTGGGGGAGCCCTTGCCTAAACGAGAGCTAAAAATGAACAAAAGCATTCCTGCTTTGCTAATATTTATTTATGCAATGCCATGTATGGAAAGTTTTATTCGGGCGTGTGGTAGATTGCTTGGTGGACTGGGCTTGAGCTTGCTTTTCTGAACTCAGTAATCTAACTCCTATTGATGTACTGGTACATAATTGGGCCTTTAGACCGGTCCCAATCTACAAAAGATTTATGGATAGATATTATTATATAGATTTAACACAATGCCATAGCTTTTATTATTTGCTGGAAAATGTTAATAAAAAACAAGTATTACAGATGCATTTTAATCCCTGAAGTGATTTTTGAGTAGGATGCATGAATTATTAATTGTTGTTGTTGTTGTTATTGCAATGCATACCTATCTCACAGGACATTGTGAGGATTAATTAATTCTTGTAAAGATGTAAAAGGCCACGTAGGTGTCAAGGGTTATGACTAAAGTGCTTTGAAAATGGAAACCACTCTGTGAGTGCCAAGTAGTATTATTTATGGAGTCCAGGCAGTGTGCTTGGTGCTGTGCAAACACTGGTCCTGTTACTTCAAATATTTGCTTATCTGTGCTTAGCAGGCTGAGCATTCACCGTCACAAGTAATTTCAACTATTTTAGGGATGTGTCTTACAATATGGCTGGGAGAAGACTTTCTAGTAGGTGGGGATGACAGAACCACTGAAAGCTAGCAGCAGTGTTACTGAAGCATGTTGAAAGCAGGCTTTTACTATACATGCATAAACCAAAACCTCAGGCCGAGTCCAGTTCTTAATCCAAAAGTTACGGTTTGGTCCTATCTTTATTAGGAGACTTTGGAAAAAGAAGCATGCTAACAAGTACTGTGTAGAAGTGCCTCTCCTGGCTCAAGACAAGGCCAACTCCCTCAGCTCAGATCGCTCACTGAACAGTCCTCCATAAATCATCACCTGTTCAGCTACCCTGTATTACCTAGCACCCATTCTTGCAAACCTCTAGAAGCTAAGATCTCCCTCCTCTCTGCTTTGAAAGTCGCCCCAGCAACTGTGAGCCCAGCTGTACCTCTGGGCAACAGAACTACGAAGTTGAAAGCTCATCCCCCAGAATAATGCCTTTCTGCAGTCCCAGGAGGTGTTAACAGAACCAGGGCCTTATGAATGAACGAGAAAATAAAACCAAACGGAAGTGTTACAATTATTAAAGCGTAAGTCTGACGGAATGCACTTCATGTAGTCTACAAAGCAGAACACACTCTCAGGCAATCACCTAGTCCCAAACATACTAAAAAGTACAGCCTGGCACATCAGAGCCGTGACTGAACATTTGGTGAACACTAGACCACAGAATGCTTCAGCCAGAGAACTTCAGTTCAGCATGTTGTCACTGCTCAGCAGATGGATGTGAAAAGAGCGTTTGTAGTTTCTGCGGGCCAAACAATACACGCTTCACGCGTTTCCCCTCCTCCACTTCTCTCACAAGCTTCCTGCACGTTACACCTCCCGTTCCTATTTCATGGGCTTCTTGCAGCTCCTCCCATATCCTGTTTCGGGTCCCTGGTGTCCCACAATCCCCTATATTAGGTCCCTTATCTTCTTTCCTCCTGCCTTAGGCTATGCGCATACTCCCATTCCCCATTCCTCCACCCACTGTTATTGCTTATCTTCCTTTACCTGAGAAATAAGTCATTCAGAGTATCAAGAGGTTAAACTCTTTCAGAAGCATGGGCAGATCTGAGATGATAATGTAGGAAGGCGTAAACGGTTCCCTTGACAATTTCTTCCCTTCTTAAATTCCCAACTTTTAGCAAAATGGTAGGGTTTGTCCCTTGATGACAACAACTTTCTCTGAAAATTTTGGGACTGGACTGGATCTGGTCTTCACAAACTGTCACATTTTTACGCTGGTAAAACAGCCCGTATGCCCTCATATTGAGAAGAGAATTTTGCCCCTTAAACTTGGCCCCTTAAAATCACTACAGAAATAAATGTTTAACGTCAAGTGGTATGAAATTACAAATAGGCTCCCTTGCTTTCTATAGGCTTCAGTTTTCTCATATAATCCATCCCTCTGCAAGCAAACAGATTGAAGGCCCAGTGCTTTCAGCTAGTTTAAACTCAGATTTAAACGCTTTTGCAATGCAAAAACCTGTTTTCTACAAATATTGTTCTTCATAAAAGAAGCAAAAGTACATAGACCTGACCCTGAAAAAAATAAGCACTGTGGAGTGATCCTATACCCAGAGACTCACCCATCTGCTTTCATTAAGGCTTTGTGGAGCAGAGGGGTCCCGCCTGCTTGTGAGATGAAGCTCAAATAGGCAACAGTCGCCTATGTTATCTTCCAGTCATTAGACTGAAAGCGAAATCCACCCTCCCCTCAGTCTTGAGGCCACAGCTCTGGAGTTAAAATAATTATTCAGCCATTTCAAGCTTTGTTCATGGGGGTGGGAGGGAAAGAGAGAGAGAGAGAAGCAGCTTTTTGGGCCCATCTCTCCAATTCTGTTCTGCTAGATGCAGTAAAAGAAACCTCTCTAGAAGCGTAGCGATACGAAGGCACCATTCGGGCAGCGTCAACCTGGGCTTGGGAACGACATCTTACGTCGCAGTCAGACCCGCACGTGGTTTGTGGTCACTGGGGCTCTGCAGGAGTGCCAATGTCCGCACGTACGAGCGTTGGATCAAAGCCCAAGAGCGTGAAACGCTACTGCAAAAACATTTTAAGATGGGAAGGACTGCCTAGTGATGAATGTGGTTTAGATTAGCAGAGTTTACTTTAAAGAAATAAACAAATCTGTGATATAAATGATAGATAGCATTTAAATTCTAAAAATGAGCAGCACACGCGTGGGACAAGCCATTACTTCTCCAAAAGGATTATTTTCGTTAAATAAAATTACAGGGTTGATCTGGTAAGGAGCATAGCTGGGGCGCGAGAGTCAAGCTGCGCTGGTCCCCAGCGCGAGCACGGCGCTGGATGCCGCACGCCCGACAGCGTCGTCAGGAGCGGGGCACGGCAAAACCTCCCGAACGTCACGTTAACTGCTGCATCCAGAGAATCGCTGCGGCAAGGAAGCGCGATTCGTGCGTTTCTTAAGAAAAACTCCAGCCGCCGAACGCTGCCGCAGCGCCCCATGGCGCAGCCCGCGCGGCCCCCTCGCCCCGGGCTCGGCCGAGGCCTCCCCGCCGCCCCTTCTCCCTCGTTCCTCCGCGCCTTCCCGCCCTGCGCAGCGTTAGCTGCGAGGAACCGGCGCCGCGGTGGCGGGGCCCGGGCAGCGGCGCTGGCGGGGGGCGCGAGGCGGCTCCTTTGCGGGGCCGTCCCGCCGCCGCGGCCCGTCCTGCCCCGCGTGGGTCTCTTTTCATCTGCGAAGTTTTAATGCAGCCCGCGGCGAGAGGGCCAACGCGGGGCTCCGCCATGGGGCGCCTGGCCTGGCCTGGCCTGGCCTGGCCTGGCTTGGCCTGGCTTGGCGGCCGGGCCGGGCGAACGAGATGGGACCGGGGGGTGGGCGGGTGGTGGGCGCCCTCCCGCCTGGCGGGGATGCGGGGCGGCGTTTCCCCGCTGCGGCGCGGGGTGCGTGTGCGCGCCGCGGCCTCCCCTTCCTGTCATGGCCCCCGCGGCCTCCTCCTCCGCCTCCCCCTCCCCCCACGGGCACACGCACCCCCCGCGGCCGCCTCGCGCTTCTCGGCGCCGTGTGTGCGTGTGTGGAGGAAGAGGAGGAGGAGGAGGAGGAAGAAGGTGGGGGGGGAAGGGCCGGGGCCGCCGCCGACCCCCGCCCGCGGCGCGGCGCGGCCGGGCCGCAGGTTTGTTTTGCCGTGCGGCGGCCCCGCTGCCGCGGCCGCTCCTCCTCTCGGCGCCTCGCCTCTGCCTCGCCTCGGCGGCGCTTCCTCTCGCTCCCTCATTTCTGTGCGGCTGGCCACCCCTCTCCCCAGTGCTGAGTGTCTGAGAGCCGTTGGCTGCTCTGAACCGTTTGGCTCCTTCCCTTAGTAACAGCTTTTACATTCTGCCTCAATTCCTCTTCAATCTAAATCACACACACACACACACACACACAGATATTACTTTTTTTCCTCCTTCCTTGGGACTTAATCTCTAATCCCCCCCTTTCTTTCCCCACCCTCCCCCTCCCCCCCTTCAGTCTCTGGCTTGGGATATAATTGAATATCACAGCAGTATTTGGTGGTTATTTTTTTTCTTCCTCCTTCTGTTTTTTTTTTTTTTTCCTGTTTTTTTCTTCCCTCCTCTTGGTGTGGACACCTCAGCTAAAAAAATATTATACACACATATATGTGTATATATATACACACACAGAGACACACATATGTGTGTATATATATACCGAGCTGTATAAAAAAAAAAAAGGAGAGAAAAACAAGGGTGAATTTCTCTCTCTCTCTCTCTCTCTCTTTTTTTTTTTTTTTTTTTTTTTTTTTTTTTTTTTTGCCTCCATTCCAAAGGAAGGGGGGGGAAAGCAGCCACTCAGCCATCAATTGCAAGGTAAGGACTGGGGTGTTTTGCACCAGAAACCTCTCCTGGGCCGAATAAAGCGCTTCCAGGGGGGTGCTGAGGAGGCTTTTTGGGGGGGGGGGGGGGGAGTGTGGGGGGAGGGGGGCCGGGAGGGCCGCGGGGACGCGCGCCGGGTGGGGGAGGGAGCGCGTGTTTGTGTCTGTGGCGGTTGGAGGAGCCGCGTGGGGGATGGGCGCGAGTGTAACGTGCATATATTTTTTTCCAACTTGGCCCCCTTTTAATGTGGTTTTTTTTTCCCTCTTCCCCCCCCCCCCCGGGGTGGGGGTAGCGGTGGTTCGGGTTTGGATTTCTCCCACCTTTCCTCCAGAAAAGTGCTGTGTGGGGGAGCACGGTTTTGGCATGCACACACCTCCCCCTCTCCAGTACCCTGCCCTCCCCTCCCCCCACTGGGTTTTATTTTAAAGGATTTAAGGCAAAAAAAAACAAAAATAAAAAACCAAATAAGAATTGGCAGCAAATTAAATAAAGGAGCCATCATGAGGCAGGCTGCTTTATAACCTATTTTTAGCCTGATTTGTGTAAAGAAGACTCCTTCTCCCTTCCCCCTCCGTGCATATTTACTTCTTCTGGGGGAAACGAGCGGGGTGTTGGGAGGCGGAAAAGAAAAAAAAAAAGAGAGAGACTAGAACAGCCACCTGAAGTGTGTATTTATTTTGCACGCGGTTTACGGTGCTGGTGTGTAAGGTACATTGCTGAGAAAGCTTGGGCAGAAAATGTGCTTGTGCCTCAACTCCTGCTGGCGCGGGGGAGGGGCGGGCGCCGCGTCCACTTTCCTCCGGGTGATTCTTTAATTTCCTTTCTTTGAACTGTGTCTCCGTTTCGCTGGGAGCTCGGGAGGGATGTGTTTCCTTTCTGTTAACTGCCGTCGAGAAGGCAGTCTTGGATGGGAGAGCATGGTTTATATTATTTTATTATTATTTTTTATTATTGTTATTTTTTAAGCAGTGAAGTGGTAAAGTTATTGTTTATCCGTTTCCTGCTAAGTTCTGGATGGAGCGTGATATAATGTGCGGTGACAGGGTGAGGGCCGCCTGCAAAGGCAAAATGTGGGCCCAGGTTTTGGGAAAATAAGCTTTTCTACATTTAAGAGAGCTGTGCCTTTCTGGATTTACTAATATCAAAAATCCTGGTTGCAAACTGTACCTTGCATCTTTTAGAAAGTCTTACGGAGTTGAAGTATAGTTGTTTTGATAAGTGTTGTATTTATGCCTTTAGGAAAAAAATGTGGTTTATTGTTACTATTATTGTACCTCTTAAAGGGTTAAAGTTATGTTGTTCCAGGTGAATTTAATCTTTCATCACCAAATTTCCTTTTAAGGCAAATTGACTGAATAAAAGTCACCTTTTGCTTATCTTTGCTTTATCCTCTTAAAAAGAAAACAAAAAACTTTGTGCTTTGTGGTAGAGGCTTGTTGCTGCGGATTACGCGTGAGTTTTTAAGAAACCTTGGTTTGTAGGTTGCTGTGTAGGAAAGTGAAGTTTGCTCGTGAAGTTTTTACTACTATCCAGTGCGCTCAACTTCCTTATTTTCCTGTCTCTGTAAATCAAGCTCTTAACTGATTTATGGAAGAGATTATCAAACATATTTCTTTATCATTAAAGTATGGTTTAGACAAGAGAGGCATGATCAGAAGAATTAAGTCTTTGTCATATAAAAAAAATTCTGGGCTTGTCTGACTATCTTTACTGTCCTGCAGTATTAAAACAGATGTCTGGTAATGTTAAGCATATTAACAAGTTTTGTTCTTGGTGGTGGTCTTACCATTTGGATACTCACTGGAGCTTTAGTTTGTGCATCATTTGCAAAAATTGTGTGTGGATTTTGACTTGTACCTGAACTTTTAGAAATATTGGCAGTTTTTGGCCCTTGTTGTACTGTAAGCCAGGAGACTTTGAGGTTTGTCACTATGAGGCTTATGCTGGATTTGGCCTTGCTTTGGACACATTTATGTTAGCAGTCTTTTCAGGATACATTTCAATTTAGTATTCATCCTGCAAACTCTTACGTATAGCCTAGAAGTTAAGCAAGTGGGTAAGTGTTTGTGGATAAGGGTCAGAGGGTTTTTGCTTTTAGCCAAAATTACGAAAGAGCTTTACTGTTAAGGTGATTGTGCTTAGTGTGCAGTTGGTGCCATGTAAATGATAGTAGCAAACTTTTCTGTGGTTTCTTTTTGTGATTTTTGGTTTTGGTTAAGATCTAATAGAAATGGTAATGTATTGTGTTATTTATCTCAGATCACTTGAGACTGTATACTGTCACTGTCTTAAGTTTTCATAGTTAAGGGAATGTGAATCTGCCTCCGTGAAAACAGACTTCATATGTAATTGTGTCTTGGGAACTTGGCTGCATGCCTCCCAAACTATTATTGAGAACACCTGGAAAATATTTGGTTTTCCCTCTATGAGGGAAGGGAAAGGGGAAGGAAATGTAGTTTAAATATATGAGAGGAGTTGGGATTTGGCTTTTTTTTATGATTATACAAAGGTTTATGATTTTTGTTCATTTAAGTATGTCTAGCCATAATAGGTGTGCATAGCAGGAAGAATGCAGTAGTTCCAGTTAGAATGTGTTGCTTATGTTTTTGTTTGTTTGTTTGTTTGTTTTCCCCTCCTTCAAACAGGTAGTTATGAGACTTTTTTTTTTCCAAATACTTCTTTCAGTTTTACTCTCTCTATGGTAATTATTGATGTTTTTATATTGCTTTGAAGTTGTAAGGCATCATCAGGTGCTAAGTGCCCCAAAACATTACTTTGTAGTCATTTTCCCATCATGGGACTCTGATGCTAAAAAGTGTTATAGCCCTAAGCTTAGTCTGAACCTGGATGGATTGGGAGTAGGAAATGGTCAAAATTGCTTATAATGTTGTTTTCAGGTAATATTTTCAGTTAGGAAGAACAGATCCAAATAATGCAAAGCAAACTGAGTTATTTTACCTAACTTGATTTTGCTTATGGAATTTAATTTAACAGGGAGTTCTCGTTTGAGTCAGAATGTGTTTGCTGTTATAAATGTTGTAGTGGCAATTAAGACCCGCATCCTACAAGGATAAAATCATGTAGAAGTTGTCAGGAAGTCCTGTAAAGAAACGCGCACAATTTCATGAACATCAGTAGTCTAGTTTAGTTGAATAAGCTCCACAGATGTCTGTAAAGTTGCTCACAGAAGTATGTGTGTTTTGTGTTAGTGATGGGCAATAGGATCTGAGTCTCTCAAGATATTGATGCTTTTTTGGTATCGCAATGCTATTGAACATTCTGGAGAAAACTGAGGCAGTGACTAGCAACGCATCTTTCCTTAACCAGCTCTGTTCCCTTGCTCATCTGGCGTCACTGGGCAAGGTGAGGAGAAGGATACACAAGGTTCCCACCAACTTTTCCCCTTCTGACCTGAGATAGGGAGGTCATAGAACTGGTACATTTCCCACTTTGAAGTGGAAAGCAAAGACAAGGTGGACTACAAGACTGTACTGCGTGTCGGTAGTGCAATATTGTGATATTGAAATAGCGTATCATCTTGAAATACCAGTAATTTATCATATAATTTGTATTGCGTGTGTTGAGGATTGTGCTACTGACATGTGATACTAGAACACTGACCTTCCTTAGCATGTTGTTGTGTATACACACCAGTACAGGATGTAATGACTACTTAAAATCCTAACCCATAAACATCTGCTCATAAGAGTAATTGTGGAGGACAAGAAAAGTGAAAGTGTATGTATATGTGTATGTGTGTATACAAACAAAAAAGTGAGAGAGACATTTATTGTCTGATTTTTTAATATCAGTTTAAATGGTTTTGGATGAAGGAGCATCAGAAGGTTTTCATTAGGAGACAGGTGATTAGTAACTCTTACCATGGTGTTTGAGTTGCATTGTAGCATTGATAAAATATTTTCAAATTCATAGGTGATGAAGAAGTATTATTTCCTATGTTCCTGCTATTGATTTAGATATCTCTATGCCAATGCAGCTTTCTTAGTGTTAACAGTGTGAAGTTAGATGGTCTTAATTTCTGTAAAGTAGCATAATGAAAAGAATGACTTTACTAGAAAAAGGTTCAGCTGGTGATCCCAAGCAAAGTAGATGGAGACTGCTTTATTCATCTCATAATTGGTTTCCTCTGCGATAAAGTATGACAATGAAATGAGGAATAAGAAATATCTTCTTTCAGATGGAACTGTAGGGGAATATATTGGCTCTTTCCCCCCCCCTTTTTAATTTCACAAAATTGAATTAGCTAACGAAGTAAAAAAAAAAAAAAAAAATCCAGTGAAGGCAGCTGATAGTTGTCAGTTCTTGGGAGTTGATAGGTTGAGGTGGTTTAAAAAAAAAAAAGCAGGAGAGAGAAATTAATCTAGAAATCGCTGTGCAAATTTGTGTGAAACCTGTGAACTAACATCTCCTCTTTAGGATCTGTCTTTTGTTACTTAATTCGAGGTGAGAAGGCCCTTTTCTTCTCATAATGGAAACGAGACTGCATCATTTATATGAGATGCTGTGGAGTTTTAATGGTTACAGAGGGCCAGAAGTTGAGGTCTGTCTTTGTTTCTGAAAGATCTGTAGAACTGTATGTATTGAAATACATATCCTCTAAAACATTGATTTTGAATACTAGTGCCACAGAGGTTCTGTGACATCCCTTAGACTCGTTTTTATATCACTAAGGAGCCTTAAAATTCTTCTGCGATAAGAGATAAGCAATTCCAAGGCAGAGGATGTGTAACTGTGTGTGTGAAGGTACACAGTGGCTGGATGCATAGGATCTAATTGGCTTGGCCAACTATTGGTTAACTATTGGTTGAGGGGCTGATTTCTCAGAAGAGTTGTGAAGATAGTTACTTGCACTTACTTGTAGAAAAAAATAACAAAAATACTTGAGGAATTTGTGTAACTTTCAGAAAAACATACTGAAAGAACTTACTTCAGGAGTGTTTAGGAGGAGTTTGGCAGAATTGTCTGCTCCACTATGTGGAGCATCTTTGAAAGTGTCCCATCTTGAGTCTCTGAATGTATGTGCTGGTGGCATAATACAGTGCCGTGTAGAAATACTAAGATTACTTTTAAACAAGTTAGCGTGAATACCAGAAACAGCGTATCTAGACATAGTATCCTATTCAGACTAATAGATCTATTCTTTGGGAAAAGTAGCAGAAGAGCGTGCGTTAACCTGGCTGCACTTCAGTTGGTTTGGGTGTTGTCTGCGCATGGTCCTTCTTCACTGTGCTGCGTACACCTCACACAGCTCTGAATTTCAGAAGCAAAATGTGGCATGGGAGTGGATAATGGCAAGTGGAATACGTATTGTAGTTCTGCTTGGTGCAAATATGACTCTTTTTAAGAATACAATTTGGCATCTACATTTGTAAAGTAAAATACTGATACAGTGATATTTATAAAGTTGCTGAATCCCCACAATTGCATTTGAAGTTGGCAGTCACTGTGTGTGCTTTGCATTTCTAAAATCAAGTCTTAAGTGTAGTTTGCTCGCTTTTTCAAACTTCTGTTAGACTGTAGTTTCTGTTTCTTCCAGGAAATAGTATTAGTAAATGGCAGTGCTGTGTACTCTGACTTATGTTTACAGTGCTGTTGTAATTCTTAGTCTCCATGTTGCAAAGGAGCAATCTTGTTTATTAGTGATATTTAGCAGTAAAAAGAAAATCAGAATCATCCAGAGAGCAACCAGGTATTTTTCTTTCTTTTATGATCTAAGATTCCGTTCAGTTTTTTTATGTACTGTATTACAGAGACACTCTATACAACCCATCTACCATATGCAAACATTTTGAAGTGTTATTTCAGATACCTGGAGTTACATTGCTAGGAATTTTTACTCTAAATTTTGGTTGATCTGATTTAGCTGAGTATTAGGCCTTTCCTTCATTCTCTTCCTCCCTCTCCCTCCCCCCAAAAGCAGGGAAATAGTCTTGCTAACCTGGCAAGGTGGGCAAGCAGCTGTCTTTGCAGCAGATGCCAGTGCTCCTTTTAACCCGTTAGTGGGTTTGGAGAATGATTTAATCACTTTTCCAACTTCATTTAAAGCTGCCACTGAACCCCACTGACATCACAGGGTTTGTAAATTTTTATGAATTAGAACTGTGAAACTGACTCTGGAAACTTTCCTATTCTATATGTAGTTACATGGCTGCTGGCAAAAGCTTTGACTATAGAGGACACAGAAAAGATTTCTGTACAGTGTGTTTCTGGAGTATTTTTCCAAGGTTATGAGTTAAAGGTCAAATATTTACTACTCATGGAAATGTAGTGCTAAATACTGTGCCCAGTGCCAAAACCACAGAAATTGTCAAGGTTTAGAGCCCTAAATATAACCTACCCTAAAAGTTACATCCCTTCTACATAAACACAGTGTTAAAAGTTCAGGCTCTTCACACGGGTGACCTATCACCAGCAAACTCTGAGCTAGGAATTCTTCTGATTGCAGGCACACGTGAGGTGAATTTCAATCCCCTGATGGTTCCCTAAAAGCATCAGGCAAAGAAGAGACAGCTTGATTTCCTGGAAGAGCTTGTCTAGGCTGGCTAAGAAGAGAAATAACAAGTTTTATAGCTTTTCCCTGTTTTTGGACAGGCTGAATAATGCTCGAGTTTAAGCATGACTTCTTAAAATATATTTTTGCCTTGTAAAAATAGTAATAAAAAGGATCAAAAATTTTTTTCATCTATCATTGGTATGGGTCTAACTTACAGTCGTGTTGGAACAAATGAGATTTTTTGCTGTTGGTTTGAGCAGTTGAGGGGGTGTTAAGTATGTTTGATTTTTGCATTAAAATATCCGATGACCCTAGCTAAGATGAGTCTGTTAGCTGACCCCACTTCCAGGTCTATTTGGCTCATAAAAATGATGAGAACTTTTCATCTTCTAGGCTACGTCCAAATTTATGGGAAAAATATTTTTGATATTGCATAGGCCTAAGGGGGAGATAGCAAGAGATCTGGGTCAAAAAAGTAGGACATGCAAGATTTAGAAGCTGTTGAAGTATATTTATTTGTCCTATATTAGGTTAAAGGAAGTATTGGTGCTTTCAGTTTGGCAATATGTCCTTCAGTCTGCGGTGTTCTGTGAAGAGAAGACAACTATTAAACAATGAATCATAGCTAATTTTTGTATGGATGACAACAGTCTTCTCTATTGCAGAAATCTTTGCTTAGATATTAACACAAACATACATTCCTAAATAAAGACTCCTAGTAATAAATTTTAATTAGAAAGTGCTTTGCAAAAATACGGATTTTTCCATGATGATATTTGTGAATCTATAACATATCACTTTGGGGTTACATTTGTTCATATTTTGCTTTAAAATTTTATTTAAAAGTATTAAATTATGCAGGCATGGATAAAAAAGTGAAGAATGATGATGTCAAGCCATCTATTAATGTTGACATCAAACAAATTGTGCTAAAATCTTACACTGTGTAGCAACAGGTTAGCTGTTTCCCGTAGCTAATGCAACAGACCCGTGGCTTACAGAAGCAGAGTCCGTGCTCGCTGTGTAATCTGAATGGTTAGCTGATGTAGGCATGGCACCTAATTCTCACTTTGTTTCAGAAACACAACTAAATTTCCTCAGTTTGGTATTTCTTGTTCATATTTTATATTTCTAGCAATAAGATGAAAAACTTAGAAATATGTAACTTTAGTAGGTTAAATGGCCATAAAAGCTAAACAGAAACACTAAGAACAGTTCAGGTGAGCTTACTGTGGTAGCAGAATGAATATCTAAATATAACTGATTAATATAAACCCATTTTTTTTAACAGTTTTCACCATTACAGTAAATATTTGTTTCAGATGGTTGGGTTGTATGAAAAATGCTTTGCATTTTTGTTACTGTCTTTCACAGTAGATTCTGAATGGCCTTTGATTACATTAGAAATATCAATGTGTTTATCTTACTGTTGGCAAAGTCCATGTTAGTTGGTTCCTGTACTGTCTACACATGCAAGGTTACTTTGATATGGATTACTTATTGCTAGTTCATCAAGGACCTTTGTAAGGTTCTTTCCTATAATAGATAAAGTACGTAGACTCCTACAACTTAAATTCTAATTCATTTTTTATCTTGTTAAAAAAAGAGAAAAAGAAAGAAACTCTCTTAACCTGGATATAATCCAGAGATACTACTTTCTGGTAAACTAGATGGGCATTACTTTTATCCTGAAAATGAACCTTCTACTTTCAGTTGGTTTGGGCTGGTTGTCTCAAGCATCCAACCGAATATTCTCATCAGTGTTCTCTTGTAATCCCAAGGCCTGAGCTAACCACAGTTGCGGTCATGTGCCTATGTGTACTGGGGAACAAAATTTTGACTTGTGAAGATAGTTTTTTTACATTGACAGAAATGCTAAGAAGAATTTTTAAAAATGGATGAAAGATGAAGGGTTTAAGAATTTACTGTAGTAGACAGGAAAAACATTTTTAATATTCTGACTATTTTTTTAACACTATTAACAACTTCACACCGGAGACTGCTAATCTGTGAGCTACTGCATTGGACTCCAGCTAATGGAACTACTATTATATAGGCCGAGATTCTCTGTTGTTTTAATTTACCAAGATGCTAACATCAAGGCTGGTGTATTTTGAACATTGCTAAGGAGCTCCAAAAGCTGCATTTACAGTGTTAGAATACTGAAAATCCTATCTGTGTGTGTATCTGTTAACATGCTTCCCGCTTTCCCAGTTGCAGTGTCTTAACTACCCACTTGTGGAATGGAGTTTTCTTCAGCGTGAAAAGCAAGAGGCATACTGTTTTTACAAATGCATTTTCAGAGATAAAAATAATCAGATTTCATTTGCATTAATGTTAATGTAAATGTTGAAAGTTTTCAGCTGCTCTTTCAGAATGCAAGAGTGCTATTAGGCCTACTGCTGCTCGACGCTATTAAAATAACCCCCAAAAGCTACCTGCCTATTTAAACACAAGTGGTGCAAGACCATACAGCTTTATTTTTTCTTTTTAAAATTGCCCTTTCCAATTGGCAGGATAATCTTGCCCTTTCCTGCGATTGGTTGTACTTCCTTGTGTTTGCTCTAACGTGAATGTAGCAAATTAACTTGACATACCTGGAAATTTTGTCACTATTACAAGAGTTTGCATCATTTCATTATAGTCCTTTCCCTAAACCTTCATTTGTTTTTATGAACTCCTGTTTTGGTTTTCATGTTTCTTTGCTTTCTTTTTCCTTTTGTTATTTTGGACTGACTTGTGTCCTCCCTGTCCGTTCTCCTGTCGGTTCTTTAAACCAAATTAGTGCCTTTTTCCTCATTTTGCTTTAACATTTTTGTTTCTCTGTTTTCCTGTCTTTTTTTCTCTGTTTTCTTCCCCAGTTATCACTGTATTCTATTTTTAGTTCAGCTTATATGTGTGACCTGATCTTATGTAGCCCTACTGAATTAGTGGGAATTAGACTACTCTCTCTCACTATGGATTTGGACAGTGTTGTACTATTCTGTAGCAAAGTGAAACCTGCCAAAATTATGAGTAACTTTCGTTTTACAGCTTGTGCTACTGACAGCAGGATAATATACAGAGGTGAGAGGTGCCTCTGTATGTCTGGTGTATGGAGGGAGGGATAGTTGGGACGGTTACACAGGAAAGGAAACAGAGTTGACAAATTTTGGCAGTGCCTTTATTTGATAAAAATAATCTTGGCTTTAGGCATGAAACATTGATCCAGCTCTTGATGAAGTCAAAGAGAGACTTTGGGGGGGAGTTGGCACAAATGTTTAGTAAGAATGTGAGAAACTGAAGAAGACTGAAATGAAAACCTCAGTGAAGGTTAGATTTATGCTTTTTAAAATAAGTGATTTTATACAATAAATTTTAGTGACACTGTGACTGAGAATTAACAAAAGCAAAGTCAGTCATTGTGAATTCAGTCACAGCCTTATCTTATTGTTTTTATTGTGGATGGTGTTGACAAGTCACATGCCCCATTGTTCTAGGTGAACAAATATAGCTTTGATACTGCAAGCTGATATGCATGGACGGACTCCTTTGTCCTGGCACAGATGAGTTTGCAGAATTGTGACTTCAGAGTTGAAAGACAGTCTTTAAAGAGCTTACATTTTAAATTAATCTAGAAGCTGCATAATAGATGGTTTTGCTGTCACTTGGTATTTAATCACCATTTTTATTTAGTGCATTGTTGTCCAGAACCTAAGAAAATAAATGGAAGAGGTTAAAGCATCAGAAACTCTCCTACTTTGTTGCTCAGCTAGACCTATGGGTAACAGGCTTGTACTCTGCCTCTGAAATAGATGGATTTGTGGCTGAGGGAGCACAAGATAGCTTTTGAGAAAGTTAGTAAAAGTTTTTTGCTTGAAAGTCTTTCAAACATAGGTCTTCTATCACAAAGCTAGTGACCCTTGGGATGATAATAAGAAACCTCATTCCTCCTGAAGTCACAGTTTCATGGATCACTTTTTCATAAATCACTTCTGAATTACTTTTCCTATTCATAAGTTTCTATAGTCAGAATGTATATAGTGTAACTAAGTTGTATGCAATAGAGACTTGTTTCAGGCAGCAATTTGGCTTGCGGAGCCTGTGGAAATAACCATCTAGTCATATCTGGGGGAGTATCCCATTGAAATTGCTGTGAGTTTTGCCTAAGGAAGAGCAAAAAGATTAGTTTTTTCTGCCTACAATGATTTTATTATGTTGTTGTTTTTAGCAGATGTTAATAATGGCAACGTAGCTCATTGTCTGATTCGGCATTTTAAATTCTTGGAATAATTTTTTCTTCTTGCTGGTTTGTCATTTTGGTTGAGAACAGGATCCTTTTTCTTCAGAAGCTGATGCTAGTAGTGTATTTTATACCAATACAACAGGATTTACCAAAATGACCTTGAATTGTGAGAGCTCCATATTGGGTATTACCAGGATGCTGTAATATGCAATGGCACTTAAACTGGTATAAATCATCATAGCTCTGTTGGCTGCATGTTGACAATATCAAGCCTGTGTCTCTCTACCCTCTGATACTAGAAGACTTCCTCAGTTTTGGTGACTTGCAGACAACCTCTAAAGTACTGCTTTAATTGCAATATGGAATGAATGGCAAGTTTTTGGAAGTTTTTATTTGTGGGACATTGTTTAAGATTTTCAAACTTCTTTTGAGCACTACTGCTGTTTGTTTGGACAGCCTCTTTATAGGAACTGCTTGAAGAAAAGGAACTACAGACTTGTGATTAATTCCTCTTCTTATACGTTCTCTTGCTGAATCTTTATATGCTTTCAGATATCTACAGAACTCCAGGAAATTCCCCTAAATTTTGCTTTTTTAGTTTGACTACTATGCATGTAAGATACTTATTTATTTTCAGTTTATTACAGTGAAGGTTTTCTATCCAGAAAATGATGTATTGACTTCTGGTTAGGATAGAAAGCTGGTGTTGGGGATTATCTGCTATTTCTGCTACTGTACAAGCTTAGCAAGTGGATTAACAAATTTTCTCATGCAACAGTGATTTAATATTTCACAAGAGTTTTTTGCTGTCAGTTCAGTGCCCAGAGATCTTCTGATGGAAGGCTGTGTAGAAATGTAAAGTAGCTTTAGTTTTATTTTTCAAAGTCTGTTTACTTGGAGTTTGTAGTTTAGGCAATTGTTTCTTTTGTGTTCATAGCTTCTGTGCTGTTTTTTCAGTCCAAGAGGATTGTTTTCTTTTATGTTGGATGGTCCAACATTGTCCTTCGCTTTTGGAGATAGTTGCTGATAATATTCATACACGATGAATAATCATGTTGAAATTAGGCTACTTGATCCCTAAAGTTAGGCATGCGTGTGTCCTTAGTAATGTAGAACTGCAATCTTGTATGAGGTTTTAATAGATTCCTGCACTTGCTTCTTCCAGTCCTCAGTAGCTTTTTTGAAGTGGAGGGGGGACGGCCCCACCTTTTTAGTGGAGCCGCTTCACAGATCAGTTTTAGAGTAGGGCTATGCAAGCAGTTGTCATGACTGAGGAGATGGGGGTGAAGATGCTGGAACTCTTTAAGCTGGCTTTGCTATCAGTGGAACAGAGAATTAGATTTAAAGCTACAGATGCTGTTCAGTGAAAACTTTCTCTGACTGAGAAGCAAGTTTCTGTCCTGAGCTACAGTTTGACCCTGAGTCGTGCTGGTTTGGGGATTTATAGGATGGTTCTGCAGACAACATCTCTGGAAGTATTTGCATTAAAAACTACTATTTTTGGAGGCTGTTAAAATTCAAGTGGCTTTTGAACCAAATTGAAACAAATCCACAAACACTTGTGTTGTCACCATTTAAGAGGGCAATAAGTTATATTTTATCATAAGAATGAACCCAAAATGAGTAAGAGTAAGCCATGAACTTCTTATCTTGCCTCATAGCAAAGCTAGTATGTTAGTTGACCACAGTGGGCCAGTAAATAGCTAAGCTAATGTGAGAAAAACCTTTCCGTATCTGTCATAATGTCTTGGCTGCTTGGATTTACTCATATATAAAACGGACTTAAATGATGACATGGCCTTTGCCATGTGATCACAATCCCACTTAGTCGGTTCTTCATTAATAACTTAATAGAGTGCGTTTTGTTTGCGTGAAAGTCTTTTGTATGCCCTTTACTGAAAACCAATAGTATTTTTCTTGCCTGTCAAGAGTTGCATGCTTCAGGCAGGTAGCACGTTGCAGGTTTTGTCACGAGAACCGCCTGCGTGAGATGCGCAGTCCCTAATACAGGACACTGCTATCTTACGAGAGTTTAAATCAGCAGTATAGATGGTCTTTGAAAGACAAATCAGAATCAGATTGTGCTGCTGCATGTGCACAGTTGGACTACTTATGATATCAATGACTATCTCTCTCTTTTTTTTTTTTTTTTTTTTTTTTTTTTTTTTTTACTTTGGGGAATCTCTAGAGTTTGGGAATAGTACTTAAAGGAATAATGCTTGCTTTTTTGCTATTAAATCATACTTTTAAATAATCTACAGTTTATGCTTGTGGCTTGTCACTTATTTTTACCTTACTCTACACCTCTACACCTAAGAGTACAATTTGGTTAATTAAAAAAAAATCTGAAAAAATCTGTTGAGCACTTTTAATAAATCCTTTAAACTTTATAGGAATGTATTCACACTTGGTAGTTAGCAGGGCTTGAAGTTGGAAGAGTGAATTTACAGTGCATTCACTTTTCTTTTTTTTTTTCTTTTTTTTTTTTTTTTTTTTGGAATGACTCCAGAATGAAAGTGCCTTATTCCTGCTTAATGTAATCCATTTTCAGCAGACGTAACTGTTGGTGTAGGCAAGCCTTAATTGTTAAAAAAAAAAAAAAAAAAAACTTTTATGTATGATCCTTGGATATTTTAAAGATAGCTCAGTGAAGCCTTTAGTTGGACCATTTTCTCATATTCTTTTTGAGGCAATCTATGTGTTCTTTGCAAGAAATATATTATCACTCTGTTGAAATCAATTCAGATTCTCTGGAAATGATCCAGCCTTTAGGAAAGAAAAATATTAGCGTTTGTGTGTGTTGGGAAAGGGTTTCCCTTTATTTCAACATTTGCAATGTTATGTTTAGCAAGGAAGCCATTTTCAGATGCATTAGGGCTCTGTGGAACTCATTTTGGGGCTAAAAGTTTTATAGTCTTGAGTTAAGCTGAAAAATTTACATCTCATGTTTCAGATTTTTTGCTTTAAATAACTGTGGATATGCACATTTATTTAGTTAAAATCTGAGTGCTGTGGATATTTTAGGAGAACAGAAAAATGAACCATTTAAAACGATAACAATGGGTAACATTTTCTGATCAGTCATGTTTCAATTTCTGAAATGTTTTGTTGGTGGTTTGTGTTGAATTTTGTAAAGGAAGTAACCTTTGCTTGGAAGACCTAAATATTTGCAATATGCTGTTTATTTAGTTTATGAAGTTTTGTGCAGTTTGAACAATTTTTTATTTTAATCTTGAGTTTTGGCAAAACACACTCCAGCATATGTAGTCAGTCATAAACAAGCTAGGGAGCCCTAATGCTTCAGTCCTGCAGCTATATCAAAGTTTGTGAGGTTAAAGTTAGAAGTGTATCTGAATGCTGTTTGTACATGTGCATCTTGGACTTGCGCTCTGCGGAGGCTTACAGTGTGCTTGTACAAAAATTCTCCGCCGGTAATTGTTAAAGAAGCAGCCTTTTAAAATTGTTACAGTTTTTATTTGGGGGAATTGCAGCTCTCTGGGCTAGGTTTACACGTGACAGTGAGTACTGCAGGTACCGATACCCTGTGGATGCATGCCTAGTAGAGCTGGCCAAATGTTTTCCAAAGTGAATGGGGCTTCTGTGATTCTTGTGTGTCCCCCCCCCCCCCACTATTTAAACATGCTTCACTCAGGAGGCTTGGGATTGGGCACAAGGCTGGCCCCTCAGATGATGTATGCTCCTCAAAGCTACGTAAGCTGGCTCACGTAGAAATCAGTTGTTAAAGTCTGCAGGTTGGCTTCAGAGGGGTTAAGGTGAGGTGCAGTGAAGAAGAACCCCAGGATCAAGGTGACTTCTTTCAAAGCTGCTGAAAGGTGCCAAGATGCCTAAGGAACTTGGTGCTAGGTCAAGTTGTTGAAGCTCTTGTTACTTGAACTGCTCCTAAGGAAGTGTCACTGGGAGGACAGTCAGGACAGTGTCTAGACTGGGTTAATAGGATAAGAGGCTAGAACCTTTCCTGGAAGAGAAGGATTAACTGATATACACTCCAGCACAGCGATTCTCCGGTGAAACTGCTAAACTTGTGTATGTATTGTTGATACTTGTTCTTCATTTATTTCCTTCCTGTGACTTGTCTTATAAATCAATGATATTTTTCTTGAACCTATCCAAAGCACTTTAACTTATTCAGTGTTGGTTTTGTACCAAATGTTATCTCTGTCAGTCTCTGCAATCATAGAGCTATGGTTTAGAATTGACTTTTTTTTTTTTTAATATTGACACACATTTTGGATTATTTTTCTAAAATATTTTGTTTAGACTTTTAATATCTTAATGACTGAAAGCCTCAGCTCATCGTATTTGGTGAGACAAATTCTTCTTCAGGCAGAAATCATATCTGAAAACACATTCCTCTAAAGTTTGTGAAGGGAAACCTCACTTTGGTAGCTGTTCTGAGTTGTTGGGATTAGCTCTGAATTTCCAAATAATGTGATTTTTCCCTTAAAAAGATCTCCCCCCACTTCTTCAGCAAGCCCTAAAGTATTCTTTGTGTGAATGTATTGTGTGATCTCTAATTATATGATCATGTACCATTCCACAAATAGTGCAATATAATAGCATAGAATTATTTCCAGAATTTTGTAGAGGCTTATTCAGTAGACTACCTTAGATCCTGATCTTGCAAGTTGTTTTGTGTAAATCAACTCCTCCTCCTCCTAGAAGCACTGTTTACTGTAGTTCTGTGCTAAAGCTTGGTTTCAGAGCTCGTTATAGAATCAGGGCTTCATAAGTCATTTTTTGAAAGTTGCCATTTAATTGTTCTTATATAGCATGTGCATATAAAGTAGCATAGCAGAATAACACTGAAATTGCTCACCTAGGTCTGCAGATGAATTATCATAATTAACTGCTTCTTCCCATGAATTGCACCTAATGAGGGCTGTGCTGTTGGCTGAAAATAAATTGTATAATGCATTACTGTTGACTAAATTATTTACATATCTTAGCAAGATAGGAGATGGTGAGAAAAGTCAGTAAACTGAGTGCTGAACCATTATGGAAATTAAATGAAAGAAAAAAAGAAGAGTCACAGGTAGCATTGTGTGGCATGCTTTCCCCTTGGTCAAGTGAGGAGTAATGCAAATTCCTAATTTGTGATTTAGTGTTGACTTTGTATTTATCACTGAATAGTCATATTACATAACATATACATATAGAAGGCGGAGTTAGGTCTGTATATGCAAACTTAAGCCTCATCCTAAGAAGACTGTATCTGAGGGGTTACGGGGCTTTTGGTAAAGTTACATAATTTTCCTGCTGTGTAACTATTGTTCCAAAATATGTCAAAAGCAAAATATCAATTAGCAAAATGATTATAAAAAATTGTTCTGTGTTTACTGAAGAAGCATCATTTATGGTTTTCTGTGCTGTGAGGCAACTAAGCATTCTTGGGCTATATACATGGTTTATTTTTCTTAATGTCCTTTTCAGTCAAGAATGATTTTTAAAAAGTACCGTATTTGGATGTGGTATAGTATTTTTGTAACATGGTATTCTGTAGGTCCTATCACTTCGTATTTATTGTAACAGATGGTTCAACTATGTAGAGATTGCTTATACTAACTTATCAAAAAATCGTACGATAAATGTATGCATGAGTCCCTTCTTGCACAAGTGTTGGCAACAGCAAAATAATTGCGATTGATTTAAGACAGGCTCAGCTAAAACAAGGGTCGTCTCAGCTGGCGTTTTACCATAGTGAAAGCCAGCATGAGGTATAGGTCTTGATTCCAGCTCTTCTTGGGTTTGCTTTTGTTTGGGACTTTAATTTGGGCCAAATCTCTACAAGCATCTTTTTCTGCATGTGTTAAATTGAAGCCTTAGTATTTTAAATGGGGAACGGCAGGGTCTGCCGTTGCATGTTCAGGTTGTCCAGTGCTCCCTTGTAGCAGGGCTTCCCTCGTGAGCGGTTGTGACTCTGGATGAGGTCAAAGTTTCGAGTGAGGTCGTGGCCCTCACAGAGGTTCGGTTGTTTATGTGATTGTTTAGGGTTGTGATCCCAATAGGAATGTGGTTGCAATGAGGAGAAGCTTTGCAACAACAGCTAAGCTTGGGAAATTGGATTTCAGTCTTATAAATAGGCTGAAATATTTTGTGATAATGTCTGTGTCAAGTAGATTGCTCTTTATTCCAAATAAATTTAGCTGGAATAGGTCAGCTGTTGTGATCAAGAGGTCAAGGAAAATCAGTATGCCTTTTGCCTGTTAAATTTTTTTCTTGAAAATCTTTCTCTCTTCTGTTTTAGAAGATATGAGAAGCTTGGCAAAGACGTGATCTTCATCTCAGAGATGGATTTTTTTTTCCCCCTTCTCTTTTCTTTGTAAAACCCATGTTTGACATGGGCAACCTTTAATTCTAGCATTTCTGATGTAATAGATAACTATCCAGCCTAGCAAATCGTTTAATGTAGGGGGCTTGTGTGTAATATTATTAGGAAGCTTTAAATAACAAAATGTTTCTAATTGGTATATAATCAAATGCTTAAAGATGGAAGAATAAACTAATCTTTAAAATAAAATGTGTTAATATTCATCTAATATTTGTGAAACTACATAGCAAATTATGATGGATTTTTTTTAATGAAGATAAAAGGATTGAGATTCTTAAGCATTAACTGGTATAACGAAGAACTCTGACTCAATGTTTTCATCACTTTCATGTACCATTTGTTTTCTCTAGAACGCTTTTGATCACTATTGCACAATATAATTTCTCTTCATGCTGATGAATGATTAACACTACTGCAAATGTGTTCAATGGAGAAAATCTCACAGAAGAAAAGACTTGTTAATTTTGTCTATTCCATTTCCATTTTATAAGAACTGTCCAAGTTCACATTATAGAAACAAAGTGGTGATTTCTGTGGGAAAAGTTTTGGAATTGCTGTGAGAAGGAACAAACCCCACTCTGGTTATGGTTATTATAGTCATGCAGGCGTATAGTAAATCCTTAAATCACTGCTGAAAGACAGCCTTTATGGCTCTTTTTCTGTTGTTGTTTGTGACTGAACTTCTGAACTGTTATTTAGAAGAGAGACATAACCAGAAAGGACAGCAAAGACCTTGGAAACGCTCTACCAGAATCTGAAGTCTGAACTGGGATGTTGCAAACATGTTTCTTCCTTGAGGACCAAGAGGGAAGAACTGAGCTGCAAGAATGTAGAGGAAGGGGAGGAGTTATATTGATGGTGTTTTTTTCCTTCTATCTCGCAAAACATATCTTGGAGCCTGTTAGCTGCTAATGCTCAGAGCACTGCTTGCATAGAATACCTTATTTCATACAAGCCTGGGGATACAAGGTGGGAATTTCACCAACTTCCTATTTCTGTTTATGTACAATCAAACTCTTTTATGAACTTGATTGCTTTGCAAAACATTGCTACCTGATGCGGTGCTGGTTACTGTATTGCAACAATCTTTTGGAGTTCTCATTGCAGATCAGGCAGGACTTGGTTGTGCTTGATTCTGTACAGTTAGTTCCCTCATCAGTGAAGTTATAACTTCAATGAAAAAATAGAGGCATTAGGTGAATGGATACAGAGAAGTGAGTACTGTGTCCAGTTCTGGGCTCCCCAGTACAAGAGAGACATGGAGCTACTGGAGAGAGTCCAGCGTAGGGCTACGAGGATGATCCGAGGGCTGGAGCACCTGCCCTCTGAGGAACGGCTGCGAGAGCTGGGCCTCTTCAGCCTGGGGAGGAGAAGACTAAGGGGGGATCTGATCAATGTGTACAAGTACCTGAAGGGAGGGTGTCAAGGGGACGGGGACAAACTCTTTTCAGTTGCCCCATGTGACAGGACAAGAGGCAATGGGCAGAAATTGAAGCACAGGAAGCTCTGCCTGACCGTGAAGGGGAATTTCTTCCCTGTGAGAGTGACGGAGCACTGGACCAGGTTGCCCAGAGAGATGGTGGAGTCTCCTTCTCTGGAGCTATTCAAGGCCCGCCTTCTGCAACCATGTCTAACATGCTCTAGGTGACCCCGCTGAGCATGGAGGTTGGACTAGATGATCTCCAGAGGTCCCTTCCAACCTTACTGATTCTATGATTCTATGAAAGCGTGCATTGAAATACCGAGATCACACTGTCTATTTAGAGAAATGGTTGTTTCAGTGCACTATAGTATAACTGTTTTCAAATTTGTTCAGCTTTTTGTTTGGTTACATGGAGAGTTTTTTGTATGTTGCAGAAGAGGAAAGTTTTAAAGAAAAGGTTTCAAAGGGAAAAATGAACAAATTTTGTGAGTGTTAATGAGACCCCTTGGAGCAGTGAGAATCTATTACGAAGCATGAGTAGAAGGGCAAGGCTTTACATTTAGAATATAATTATGGATGTGGAACAATTGCAAAGTTGCAGGTGAGAAAATATTCTACTTTGTGTCATAAACTGTGTAAGTCCCAGTTGAGTAAGGATGGAATTCATCTTGGCTAACATCTGTTCCTTTTTGGAATAAGTGATTTTTAGAGGAAGCATGAAATTTAAATATGATTTCTGTTCACCTCAGTCTCTCCCCTTTGTATTTTTAATATTTTTTTTAATTTAAATTCAAAAATACAAGGATGCCTGTGCAATCTACTGGCTCCTTACATAATTAATCATATGATAAATATAATTTAATTGAACTTCAGCATTATTGAGATCTCTTCCATAGGAAGTTGGCTAGCTGCCCAGCCATCTGACATCATCTAGGAACCACACACTCAGTCTTTAACAAATGTCTTTGGCACAGTGCTGTGAAAGTCACTATGGTTGGATTCCTCGGATCTACATGGAAATAAGCACTGAAGTCTGAGCATTTACACTTAATGCCTTCTCAGGCATCTCCTTCTCTTTAAATACCTTCCTTTATACGTTTGAGTAGCCCTGCTGACCACAGACACAGGGAGAGCAGTGCCAATCTTTAGTCGTTAAGCATTCCTTCATGTGTAACCCGAAGTTTCCATTCAGCCTTCCAAACTGTTATGTGGTGTAATAAGCTGGGATAAGGACTTAGTTGTGGCCAACATAATTCTTGTTAAACAGAGACAACGAATGATGTCTCATTAAAAAAAAAAAAAAAAAGTAGCATGGCAATACAAAAATAACGTTTACTACCAGTTCTAGAGTTGTATAAATACAGATGCTAGGCATGCTGAGTATTGCTTTAGTAGAAATAATTGAGATCTCTTTTACTCAAGTTAATAAATCCTCTTGCTAGGAAAGAAAGTATTGGAATAATGTGTAGAAGCAAAGGAAAATCAAATGATCAATATAAATCAGATGATGGGAGACTTTTCTGACTGTTTTCATTAGAAAACTGTTGCGTAACATTATCCAATATATTGGGATTTTTATCCCCTTGTATTTGTTCTAAGGACATGACAGAATAGAAATGTCTGCTGAAATTTTTGCAAGTCTCTTCTATCTGGCAATTAATTACTCTCTGACTTTTTTTTTTTGTTATTGTTTTTGAGGGAAGGTAGTAGTGGTGAGTGTATTGTTTTGGCAGCGGAGAGGTGTATCTGCAGAGTGAGAGTTGTCCCGGTTGAGTGCAGAGCTCTCTGTGCTGTTGGGGCAGTTGTAGAACTCCCAGATAACAGAAGTTTTTTATGTCTTTACCTACCGTATCTGCAGAATTTGTTCTGGAAAGACCAGTTAATGCTTCATGATAGAGTGATATCTTTTCATACAGTAGACATCTCAGTAAAGTTTGTTTAAAAACTATTAGCTCCTTTTATATAGTTGAGTTCTAAGCTACTAAGGAACCAAGTCACATTCTGGATTTAAATGCATGAAATAAAGTAAAAGAGTAATTAATTGCCAGATGTGGGTATTTCAGTAGATATGTCTATTCTGTCATGCCCTTAAAACAAACAAAAGGAGATAAAATTCCAATACATTGAAAAACATTACGCAACTACTTTCTTAGGAAAATCTGGTCAGAAGACTCTCCCGTCATAATTGGTCACTGGTGTCCTAAATGATGTAGTGTCCTGTATTTTGATCAGTGTGTTCAAGCACAGTTTTTACCAGCCAGAGCAAAAGAAGAACAGAAGATGAAAATACTGTTCACTCTCATTTCAGAAATAAATGCCAACATTTTTCTTTTTAATGTCAAAGTCGACTGAAATTATGGGAAATTTATCAATTATATCAGATATTTTTCAAACTAGTTTAATATAGTTCTTACTCTTATCAGCCCATTGCTTTTCTTACCCTTGCTTAGGTGTACCTAATCCTTGTTGTGTCTCATGTTTTCATGTCTTGTCCTCATTTAGTATTGCTAGATTTTTTCATACTCTATTTCTCTTTGGAAATTTGCATGCTGTTCTGTTGATCCCCACCTATTTCTCATTTCATGAAATCATACTCCTGGTTTTTGGTTTGTTGTGCAAAAACGGTAAAATAATACTTCACTGTATTCGTTCAAACTCCTAATTACTGCCTGAGCACATAATTGGCTATGACAGCAGTAGTGGTTACCCAGCACCTGTCACTGCTTTCTCTAGTTTCAGCCTTTCTCAATAGAAACCCATTCTTGGTCTGTTTCCATTTTAACAAACAGCTCCCCAACCCATTTCCAACTGAGTGGATTCAGCTTCCTTCAAGTCTAATGCCAAAAATAGTGTCTCTGTGAATGATCTACCTATTTCTACATTTTTCACAGTACTCTAGGCTTTTTTTTTTTTTTTTTTTACATATGTTATTGGAACTTTTCATTGTAAAACTCCATTGTTTTGAGGATAGCCTAAGCAGGTTGAGCAGGACAAAAACTTTAATAGTTCCTGAGTCATGCCAGCTTGATCTTTTTCATTAATTTTAAAAAAATATTTTTATGATGTATATTTTGAGGCTATATTTTGAAGACTGTCCAGACACATCAGAAAACTTTATGACTTAATGACTGTAGTTGAATATCTGTTCTGATATTTTGTGGACACAGATGCTGATTTTGTGTGTGTTTGTATGTGTGTGAATAGTTGTGTTCTGTTTAATGTGAACTGTAGATATTATTTGCAAACAGTATGATTACTGGAATGGAGATGACATAGGAAGACTGATGCACTTCATTACTTATGGGGTAATTTTTATTTTGTAATTCATTATATTGACTTAAAATTATTTTGGTGAAAGATTCCTTTAAGATTGCTTTGTATGAAGTATTATTTTACATTTTTATAAAATGTCCCAACTCCTATGATTGGCATGCAATTAATGAAATAAATTATAAGCAAATAATTATTTAAAAACTATGGCAATAACATAATGTAATTAAAATACTGGCCTCATCAGTCTGCTGAAGTGGAGTCTTAATGGTGTTTTAGATATGTTTGCCTGTGTCCTGCTTTCACTCTGTTCAGTGTCAAGCTTAATGGCAACTTGGGTCAAGTAATCGGAGCAACAATTTGTGTTGGAAATGTGACCTAAACTAGCTTTCTAGCAATACTGTTGGGCTACCATGGGAATTGAAAACATATCTAGAAAATGGAATGTAGTGCTCTATAGAGACCACTCACGTGAAGAGCATCAGATGATTTAAACCTGTAACTGTCCTCATGTCAGAAAACTTGCTAACTGTCTGGTCTGTACTGGGCAGGGCTACAGTTTTGATCCTCTCTGTTCGGTGAAGAAGAATCAAAAACCAGCAGCTAGATGAAATTGAGTTATGCCAGGAAGCCTTATTCAGATTTTGGTACACAGAGGAGTAAGGAAGGCTCTCCTGGACCATGGTACTAGGTCAGATATTAAACTATAGCCAGCTCTGTGCCCTTCTCGGGTATCTTCAGGTCCAATTTCCTCATATCTGTCTTCTGAGGCCCAGAATAATATGTCTTATCCTCTGCTGGTATTAATCATTTTAGGTACTGAAGTGTAGATCTGTTTATGACTTAGAACAATTGATCTTTCAGAATCACACTTCACTTCTTATGAAAATAAGCAGCTCCTAGAGGAGAAAAGAATTCTCTCTTCATTTGCTGCTTGTGGTGATGAGGCATATTTCACAGCCTGAGAAGTCCCATCTTGTCTCGACTTCCTCAGTTTCCTCAGTCCATTCTGATGGCATGACTTTGATGGCTCCAATGCCAGCCTTTACTGGGAGAAAATCTTGTAATGTTTTGGGTGGCTGTAGACAGATCTGATAAAGAGACAATTTCATAAATTTGGGGAATTTATCAGGCTGGTATTGACAGAAATACAAGTTGATACAGATCTTAAGTAGGGAGAGGGTAGGTATCACTGAAAGGAAGGTAGCTTGTAAGAAGAATGAATTGGCTTTAGGGATGGCTCTGGAGTGAGAAATTATCCAACAAAGGCTGTGAAGGTTGATCTTTTGGGGATTATGGCTGGAGGATATGAAAAGTATTTTACTTTCATTAAACTAAACTGTATTTGAGTGTTTTCTTACTTGTGCCTTATCTCTACACCACAATTGAAGGAAATTACTTTTTGTCCTTTTAGATTGCAGTGGGTGTGTCCATTTAGCCAGAGGTTTTTCTCTATTCATATTTTTTTTTGTTGTTTTTGAGAAAAATGGTGCAGGACTTAACACAAAGTGCCCTTGGTTTCAAAGTAGGAATGGAAAGGTAAGTTCTCAGCATGCATTTACTTGCAATGGACTCACTCAGTTGAGGACAAAAAAAAAAAAAAAAAAAAAAAGAACACTTACTGGTTTCATTGAAAACTGTTGAGTGCTTCAGGAATATGTGCTGAAATTAGTTTACCAGATTACTTGCTAGATGTTATTGGGTAACCTGGGTACACAGGACTTACAGTTTCAATGCTGTATGTCACTTGGTGGATTTTTGTAAAATTGCTGTAGATAACTAACGATCTTCCATTTCTGAAAGTCAGTGTAGGATTGGTTGCCTATTTGTCAGCACTTCAGACGATATGTAAGAGTTGTTCTTGTAGAGGAGTCTGTTTCCGTGTTTCTGGAGACAGTAAGTTAGGGGTGATGAATTTTGTTTAGTAGTCTCTGGTTGTCCTCATCCTTGCTGAACAAGACATAATAGTCAAAATTTAAGACAGCAAATGGAATCAGGGGAATCCCTTTTGGGACCTAATGTTGCATTATTCAGCAGTAGCCTCTGGCCAATTAAATAGTGGTGGTATTGATGGTCACGGCATAATGCTTCAGTTTATTTGAGGTTAGAATAAGAGTGTGTGTTCATGTGTGTGGGGGAGAGAGTGTCCGTAGTTGGTGTATAATATATTCATCATAGTAGTCTGTTGTCATTTGTATTTTTGGTTTCAGACCTAGGCATGTTATAATTGTGCTCCTTCACGGAACATGTGGTCAGAGTTGTATTTCTGTACAGGCATATTGCTTTCGGTGGCCTTCCCTGAAAAGTAGGGAGCAAGCTGCCTGGGACTCTAGGCAGATTCAGAACCCGTAACATGATTCTGTGTTAGCCTGCTTAACTGCCACGTCAACTGGGGCTCCGGTTAATTACTGTGTCCTTTCATTTATTTTTTTTTATTTCATTTAGGAAGTACATTCTTTGGATCCTGCTAGTGAAAGAAAAACTCAGGAGGCTGTGCTGAGTGGTGTCAGTTATTTACCTAATGCTGGAACATTCAAAATGAGATTTATTTTCCTTTCCTAATCAGCAAGATTACAAGAATTCAGTACTGATTGAGACCAGACTTCTCCTCCTAGATCAGGGGCTTGTTACTTTATAATTTTCAATTATGTCTTTTTTTTTTTTTTTTTTTTTAGCAGTTCACCCAAAGAGTTAAAAACAAACAAACAGAAAGGCTAGTGGGTGAGAGTGGGAACAGAGGAGAGTGGTAATTGGGAAGGATTCTGAGCCTTCCCCATGTTTTCCAGCACACACAGCTTCGTATCTGTGGGGGATTTGAATTAGTTTTACTTCTTGTGACTTCTGGTTCTGCTTTTTTCTTGTGCAGCATATGGCAGGATATTAAGCAGGACATGTTCTTGATCAGTGATGACTTTTTGCAGCATTTTGTTGAGCTTGTTACGGGAAATGATAAGCTTTGAGTGGCAGTAGGAGACTTTGATATTTTGCTCGTTATCTTGAGCAACAGTTGCAGACAGCTCTATCGTTTCCCAGGACAGGTATTGAAGAAGCACAAATCTATATGCTGTGGTTCAAAATTTCTGCAATAGTTATCCTTAGTACGTGGCCAATTGGAAATGAGAGTCCTGTCCATAAGGAACACACGTTAATCTTTGCATTTTCTTTCACTCTTTCATGTGTTAGTCCACTGTAAAGACTCTAGGTAAAGTAACCTAAACTACCTAAAAACAAGAGTAAAACTAGATTTAGGCCAGGCTTCTGTGTTCATCAGCACTGCATCTGTATGCTAATGCCACTGTATGTGGCAGTATACTTTTGACTATCTTATTTCCAAGAAACTAGCAAGAACACGACTTGATGTTGCCTGTGGGAGAAGAGTGGGTATCTGATTAAACATGGTATATGCCAAATCAAAGCTACTCCTTTTTTTTTTTTTTTTTTTTTTTTTGCACAAATTCAAACTGGTGCCATTGTTTTGTACCAGCTCCCCACTCTGTCTGGTATGGTGCATTTGTATTGTGTGGCACTTCACTTTTTTTTTTTTTTTGAGAATTCCAGTTGAACCAGGTTAACTGCTTTTTCAGTGTGATTGCAGGGAGAACAGGAAGAGGTGATGGAGTTAGTAGCAAAAATCTTGCACTACAAGGAGCAGCATTTTTAGGAAGTTCACAACGTTACTGTTGTGTAAAGTGTGAGGAGAAGAACATACCTGTCAGCTAATATTAGAGTAAGATATTTCTCTAGGATCTTTCACAAGCCAGTCTGTGTTTCAGATGTAAAAGGAAAGCATGTTGAAGTTTGTCCCGGCAGTCCCTTCATGATGAACCAATTGCTATTGTGGATCCCAGTGTGTTATTCACTAGAGTGCTAGGTGAGATGTACTTCACACTCACAACTTTTGGGTCATGTTCACTAGAAGTAGTTTCACTGTATTCTTTGCATGTTTGTAATCTATGAACATAACGTTGAAGACTTTAGACTCTTGCAGATGAAAGTAGCATCCTCTGAAGTTCCAGAACAGCTGAAACAATTTCTATCAAATTTGAGGAGACATGAGAGGAAAGTTTGCTTCATATAGAAACAAACTTCACAATGTGTTTAGAAGTGAGCTTCTGACATACGAGTGCACAGTTGTGGTAATTTTAAAGAAACAAAAATTGTTTTGTGTGAGTGGCAGACTCTTGCAGCTCTGTGTGATTTGCTCGTTGGATCTCCTGTTGACACTTTGCAATCTGTTGTTCAGGCTTGTATTGAATGGGTGAGTGTTCACTGAAGATTCTCACTCACAACTACCGAAGGCACTTGATTGCTCTTACATGGCCTGTGGCAATTTTAGATATGCCTCTGGAGTGATGAAATAGTCATTAAACTAGAGGAAACTCAAATATAGCTTGCTCCAGGCAGCTTATTGCAGGGTTGTTTTATTTATTTATTTATTTCCTGAGTAGCAGAACGAACACACAACAGTACAAAAGTTCTAAAAGCCTTTTTCTTGCTGTTGTTGGTTGTCTCCCCCCCCTCCCCATGGTTGTATTATGCAATTTTTGGACTGTTACCTTACACTAGATACTGCTTTAGCAGAGATGAAAATAGTAACCCAAACAATACCATCTGCCAGGGATTGCTCTGACACCTACCTCTGCTAGATCAGTGTTTGAAACTTGGTCTCCTGTGGAAGTTTTTCTCCTTTAGCAATGGGATAGTCGATGAGTCTACCACTCCTCAGTGATTCGATCCTAAATGCAGGCTAGGCTTTCTCCCATGCCCAGAGCGTTCGGGAGTTCTCCGCAGGCGTGTGATCGGAGGCAGTGATGTTAACTGTTGGCATCTGCTGGGCTGCGGTAACCGGCTGATTGCAGGTTGCTGTGAAGTAAATTATGCTCATTTAAACTGGAAGACACAGCCAGCTACCATGCAGTTGTTAAGCAGTCCTTGGCTTCCCAGCAGCTTGAGCTACTGGTTTCCGCGCTGTGACATGTGGTGACATTCGAGGTGAGGATCAACATGTTGCAAAATGGAACCCAAACTGCCGACTGTTGCCAAGCTTGGCCTGGGAGGAAGAAGAAAGTGGCAGCAGCCCAGGGAAAAAGCAGAGAGAGGTATCCAGCATGCTGGGTGGTAAGATTGGAGGACAAGGAGAGAGCGATGAAGGCTTAGGAGGGAAAATGGCTGGAAAGTGTCAAGGCAGTAGACTGGGATGGCAAGGGAGGAAGTAGCTGGCAGGGTAAAAGCTTGTTTCAAATTGACTGGGACCATTTGGTTTATGTTAACACATTTTACTTCACAGTTTGGGAGGAGTACAAATAAACTAGGTCATCTCATGCAGGCCTTGTTAAGAGAAACATGAAAAAATGGCTAAGAATAGTAAGAGAAACTATGAGAGACATCAAAGATAATTTTATTTAAATGATTTAAAATTTTTTAAAGAGATTATTTTTATTGGATTTGCAATGTTAACTTGGGCAACGTGGATTTTTTTTTTTCCTTATGCTGCAGTTAATGATGATCTTGCTTCTTTTGGAGAGTGAAAAATAACCGTGGTCGATTGTGGCTAGGGGTTTGGAAATACCTGTGAATCAGTAAGCAGTAGTTCTTTAAGCAGATGCAAGACATCTCAAAGAAGGATATAAAATTATTTAACCGTAGAGTAGTGAAACTCTAAAACCTTTCAGTCTTTCTACCAAAGTTCTCGCAGGTTTGCACTTAAAGAAAAGCAAAACCAATGCTAGAGAATCTTACTAATTTCAGTTCTTAGGCCACTTCAGATCTGTACTGAAAATGGATTTCCTGATGACGTTAAAAATAAGAATTCATTAGGATCTTACTGCTGTGGCGTGGATGTCACAGGAAAGTCACTCGTTTAGTGAATTAACGGAGGTGTGTGCATGTTGAACTTTCTTAAACAGCCATTGCCTTCTGCTTGTAGCAAGAATTTGATCACTTTTTTCCACAGTTGCAGAACAAGGAATTGGACTAGGAGTCAAATCAAACTCTAACAATAGCTGTTCTGTTTTTACACAGACACACACACACGGGATGTAGTATGTATACACTTCATACTGCAGTGCAGAGGAACCAAGTCTGTGACTTCCCTGCAAATTCCTGGTTTGTCACAGTTGTCTTCATCCTTAGCAAAGTTCAACCCTTGAGTGAGAGTAATTTTTTTTTTTTTTTTTTTTTAATGGTAGGTAGACTAGGTGCAGAGATTGAATAGCCATAGCAACTGAGAGGAGGTTGGACAGACATCAGTTTAACTTGCTATCCGTCCCCTTCAACTGGGTTTTGTGGTGTGGAACATCTGTCTTGTCAGTGCTGCCAATTTCTTCTGCCAAGACACTTTCACCTGTGTGCTTTTCACTGAACTCAGCGTCTTACGTCCCTCGGGTAGAACAGTTCCAGAACCCCATTCTGCTAAAGAGCAAAATGCTTGCTCAGGTTCACTACTGAAAGAAAAGTAAGGTTTTCTCTACAGTCTGAATCAGTAGCAGAAGAATTTTATTAAACAGACTAGAAGTCTTCAGGTTGGTGGAGGGAGCCCTGCAACAGTAGAGTGAGATCATGTAAACATCATGTAAAATCGGTAGCATTATGGTGAAGGTCAGCACAGGGTGATTATTGTTTCTGTAACACAAAGATTGAAGGCATCCACTGAAACCAGAAAGTGATACTCAAAAAAAAGGGCATTTCTTTTTGGAGTGTGTGATTAAATGGCAGAATCTTTTGCCTCAGAACATGATACTGCTAAGTGTTTATGTGAATTCAAAAAGCCATTATAAATATTCATAGAAGAATCCTCACCTGGAGCTACTGAACATAGTTTTTGTAGCTTACATGGAAAATAATACTTTTCAAAAAGTGATTCAAAGGAGGTTTGTGAATTTGGGAGTGCCTCTGCTGATGAGGACTATGTGAAAAAGCATGCTGATGCTCATTTGAAAAGATGTAAGTGCCTGATTAGCTCTTTGGAGAGAGGCAGAAGTTAGTTCTTTGATACTGAATCAATGATAAGCAAAGTGCAAAGACCCTTTATGACTATTAAAAGGGAAGCTAGGTAGGTGTTTGAGGAATTAGGCAGTGAAGCTGCTGAAGGAATACAAGGAAGTGTGGCAAGATAAAAGATAATGTTCTTTTCAGAAGTCTGCTAGATAGATCAGACTGAGGCAAGCTTGCTTTTTGCCAGGACCGGCATAAGCTAAGGCACAAAACAATAAAAAGTCTATATAAGAACTCAGGTTTTATGAATGTACAGAAAAGGACATGTTTTAGAACTGCTGTGCGGTAAGAATTTGCACAGTTCAGATATAATTTAGCTAAATTTGTAATCTATGCATGGATACAAGTATAAAGACCAACAAATGATGTGCAGGATTTTTAATAACTGACACTTGTTTTTCATTTTGTATATGTATGTATGTGAGCACATTGAAAATGTAGAATCACAGTTCCTGAGCTTATAAAAATACTATCAAAATTAAGAATACCATTGGTCTTTATTTCCATTTGTTTAAAGTATAAGGAGCCCTGGAATACACGTTGAGACTCCAAGAAACAAAACTAGTCTCGCTTCTGGAATATGTAAAGAGTAGACTTTCAGATTGTGCAGATTTGGTTGTGTGCTTTTTATTCAAGAGCAATGAAAACTGAATGATGGTGCTTGTCAGATTTAAAAGGGGAATACATATCAGCTGATGTTCCAAATATCTACTTTAATTAACCCTTTTTTTTATTCCAAAGTGATTGTTGTCCTAATAGTATGTGCTGTGATCTGCCAGATATTGCAGAGGTGCATGTAAAAGGTTCTTTTTTAAACCTTAATTTGTGGATGTTTATGATTTTTATGTTAGGAGATTAGAGTTTTACTGTGGGAAGAAATTCTGTACTAAGCAGGTATTTAGCTGAAGACAAAAGAGGAATTTTGCAGGTATTTCAAAAATCTAGGAACACTGTAAATACTCCCTTACCTCCAAATTATGTATAGGGTGCTTACGTATGTTTTAAAGTATCTCAGAATATCAGAAAGATGGGATAAGTTGAAGGGAGGGCTGTAGTTTAAGCTTGCGAGGGCACTTACGGTAAAGTTTCCTTCCTCTTTTTATTCCCTCCAGATGCTCACAGTTTAACCTCTAACTTTCTCTCTGTGCAGCTGCTGTAGTGTTTCCCGCCAAAAGGTCACTTGCTGCGTGTGGGGGGGTCGTGGTAAAACCACCGTTGGATGCGTTTGGTTCCCTTGGCATCCAGGGGAAGTGAAGCAGTGTTCTTCATGTCTGCAGTGCATTTTTTTTTTGTGCTTTCAAAATGTGCTTATAGATTAAGAAAACATTCAAAAGGGTGTGTATGTGTGTGTACACATATATATCTATATACATAAAAATGTGTTTATGTGAACATGCCTCTTCCGATTTGCTTTGGTTTAGAAATGGCAATTACGTGTTCACAAACTGCCTATTGCATATGCCCAGTATATGCTTTTTTCAGTATTTTGTAACAGCATGTTCTTCCAAATGTATGTGAACATTTGCTGTCTCTAAAACATTCAGATTTTTGCAGACTGAAATTAAATTAGATTTACTTTTGTGTGCGAGGTACTGCATTCATGAAAAGTCAAATAGCAATGACCTTATGTTTCTGGGACTTTGCAATTACTTGATTTTTAACGTGCTTGGTAAGGAAACAGACCTGAATACAAATTCAAGGAGCTCCTTTGGCAAGTGATTGTAAATTCTCATTGCAGTCATCATATGACACCTTCTTGTGAGCACAGTATTTATTCTTGCAGCACGTAGCATATAGTGTGTCCCTTACTGTGCCAACTATGGCTTAATTACAAACATAGGAATCACAGGTTTCAGTTCTTCCCTGAAGCCTCTGTGCATCTGTTCTAAAATGCACACACTGTCCTCAAATAGAAACAGAATTCATAACTATCTGTAACTCTGTAGGACCTGTGCATGTTGATGTCATTCCTCTACCAAGGCTACCTCATTGCATAAAAGAGCTGTTAAAATAACATTATTAAGGTTTCAAAGTCAAATACTCAAGAGACGGTGAACACACAGAATAAGCCTTTGGAAGACAAGAATGGCAGCAATTAAAGAATATTGCTGGCTTATGTTCAGCTATTTTTTTACCCAGACTCCCAGGTCCTTTTCAGCAGAATTGATCCCTAGCCCATAGCATTGCAAGGGGCCCTTCCTGCTCCAGTGCAGGATTCCTCATTTGTCCTTATGGACTTCCATCAGGTTGCTGTTGGCCCGTTCCTCCCACCTGCATCTGTCCCTCTGGATGGCAGCCCTGCCTTCAAGTATATCAATTAGTACCTTCAGTTGGGTGTCATCTACAAACTTGATGAGAGTACACTCCATCGCCTTCTCTATGTCATTAATAAAAATGTTAAACGGGACGGGTCCCACGAGCGACCTCTACAGTACTGCTCCACTTGTTACTGGCCTCCAGGCTGAGTGCAGCCCACATTAACCACTACCCTCTGAGCCGGAGCATCCTATCAGAGTTTTACCCATCTGGTTGTCCCCCATCCAGTCTATGACATTGCAGCTTGGACACATGCGTATTGTGGGAGGTAATGTCAAAAGCCTTGCTAAAATTGAGGTGAACACTTTCTTCTGCTCTCCCCTTGTCCCAGTTATTTTATCATAGAAGATACGATTTACTTTTGGTCAGTCTCCGAGTGTTTCCAGTTACCTTTTTCTTTGTGCCGAAAAGCGTGTTCCAAGAGGACTCGCCCCATGACTTTTTTCCCAGGGACCAAAGTAGTTGTCTGAATTATCTTTTTGGTCTTTTTTAGCAAATGTTGCCCCCATTTTTAATCTTGCAGTTACAAGGTACCCGCTCAATCTCCATGACCCTTCAAAGATGATATTGGCCTCACTGTGACATTGGGCAGCTCTTTTGTCAGCACCTTTGGACGCAACCCATCTGGTAACATGGGTCAGGTTATTGCACGTAATCACTGACGTGAGCCTCAGCCTTATCTGTCTGCTGTCACTGAATTGTCCACCACATTGAACAACAGTCTCACATTTTTGTCATTCAGCCTTTTACGTTATTTTCAACATTAAATTCAAGGAATTTGTTGAAATTTTTCTGAGAAAAGAGGTACTGAAAAGTTACAGTGTAATATAACACACACACACATATATATATATATAATAAATACACTAGTTGTTCATTGTGTTATAAAAAGGTGAAGCTGAATTTTCCAAATTAAGTGCTCAAATCGTGACACTTGGACTTGTTTTTCAGGAAGTGGAAGGCCACTGAGTCAATGTGAAGGTGTTTTAGATTGCTCCCTAAAATCTACTAGTGGCTTCTGAAAATTTAGTTCTCTTTGTCTTTCAACCTGATGAAGTTTTTGAGAAACTTCCCTGCAAAAATAACAATTCCTCTCTTGGTTTGTCTAACTTACTTGATACTGAAATTTTTAAAACACAGACTCTAATAGTAAAAACAACTTATTAGAGACAAGTATCAATCTTTTTCATTTAATGTTAAAGCAAGTGTATGAATGTTTGAGCTGTGTGTGTTTGATTACCATACAGAAAAAATACTTGTCATGTCCATGTGTTTCATTCATATTAGCATTTTGGAAAACCTAGTATGTCTCGTTAGACCAGAGTTTTACTGTAAACCTGATACAGCATGTTCATTTGTATGGATTACTGCAATGGGAATTTTTCAAACCCATAATGTGGGGGTCATGATAATGTGTTTACATAGTGTAAAACTTCATCTTGAATTATGATTGCTAAAATAATTGATCATCAGCCTTGCTGCTTTGCAGAAGAACCGTTCAAGAAAGCTGAATATAAACAGCGTGTTGGATAAACAACATCTCTCTTTCCTCACAACTCATCAATGAAACAAAAACTGTGAGAAGAGCATATATTCGTATTGCCAATTACTGTCCAAGGAGGATAATGATACAATCTTTATGACCTACTAGAACTATATGGTTAAAATAAATTCTCCATTACATTCTTCTCAGTGTTAAAGTGCAGTCTTTCTGCTAACAGTTATGTTGTGCTAAAAATAAAACTAGACAGGTCTGTCATACATAGTTTCTTTACTCTCTCGCTGTCTGTACCCTTGGGCTCTTTTGGTTTCCCAAAGGCTTTGGGAATTTAAGAAGTCCATAGATGCAGAGCATGAATGAATAAAATGAAAGTCCTTGTCTTAGAATTTCTTACTGGTTTTGATTATCTTGGAAGAGAGTAGAAATATAGAATTTTTGTTTGTTTTAAACAATATTTATGCTATCTCAGAAACCTATTGTAGAGTATTGAAATATAAAACAGGACCCTTCTTCTATGGGAGTTTGAAGAAACTGTTACATACCATAGCACATATGAAACACAATATATAGAGAAAGAGAAGGAAGGATTTTTGTTGTTGTTTCATTTGCAGAAGTCAAGCGTGCATTCAGGAGGTTTAAACAGCTCATATTTTGGAACTGTAATCTTTGAGAGAGGCAACCAAAGAATTCTGCGGTGTATGTGGACAAGGGGGAAAGACACAACAAAGAGTACTCTGGTCAGACCTGAAAAGTACAGTAAAACTTGGGCTCTCTTTTGACACAGTGTATTTTCCACTCTGGATAAAGAAAGAATAATGCTAACATGGGGCTGAAGCCGTCAACAATGAAATCAATGGAAATCCTTTAGAAGATGATAAATTAGTGTCACACGTTTACACCTCGGTGTCCTTGCTTTCCTGACTCACTGTAGCTATTAAGCGTTCAAGTGATGCAACTGCAGCTGGACCAACAGATTACAGGGGGGTTTGGATGCAGGCTGCCAAGGCTGGGAATGTGGATAGCACGGGACAGGCAAGAGGAACAGGGACTACCCCCCCTACACACACACCTTGTTCCTTTTGCTTCTCTCTACCAACCGTGGTAAGTCTGTTTTTGTGCCAAAACGATCAAATTGGTATGACTGCGTTCTTGTTTTTGATGAGCTTCCTTTTTTCTATTCCATAAGGAGCCCTGAAGGACTCCTAGAGATCACATTTCTCTTCTTACGATAGTGGGTGCCTTTAATCTTCTTCCCAGTTCTTCATTATTGCTTTTATATGTTGTTTGTCTGTGTTTCTTCCTTTTGGCAATTATAACCTTAATTTTTGATTATTTTTCATTTCTGTTGCTAAAATCAGGATGTAAGCAGTAACTTTTTTTGCATTTGGTACTTTATTTTGTGGGGCAAGTCCATTACTCTTCTAGCATATTAGTTGTCCACATACGGTAATTATACAGTCTCTTAACTGCAAGCTATTTTTGTTTGATAAATTATCTTTGTTTGCAACTGATCTTTTTTTTTTTTTTTTTTTTTTTTAATGGATTTTCTATTACATGGCATCATGGCATAGTAGTCTCTTAGGAGAAAAGAGTTTTCTCCTGGTGTTCTTAAGAGTTGTTTTTTTAGCTTTCCTAAATCGTGTCCCATTCTTCAGAACAGTCCTGTAAGTTTGTGTGTGCAAGTACATCAGATTTTGACAGATTCATTTGGCCTTGTTTGGAAATTTCTCAGGCTCTGAACTGAAAATAAAGTGAATCTGATGGCAAGCTGGTGGAGCCAGGGGCAATTAGGTGCCAGTCCAGTCTTACTGGATTTATTTATGCACTTTCTGCTTAGGGACTCCAGCGTCTGAGCTTGAGCATTTCACAGAAGGAATGACTTGACAGAATGCTAATCTCCGGTATCTCCAAACCAGGAATAATCTAAAATGAGACTTTGGTGTAGTGATCTAAAGAAGCTGAAGTTGCTGTAAGTGAAGTCCTTCCAAAACTAGCCAGAGTTGTGTTTGGGGATTGAAGGATGCTGTCATCTCTGGCTTCTCCAATCAGTGGTATTTGGAGCAAACCAAATTTTCTGAAAGCTCTTTTAAAGAAAATGAGTTTAAATCCTTAGAGATTGCATTCTTTATTAAAAGTTTATTTGAATTGAGAAAAGCCTGAATGACTACTAAAAAATAGTTTCTTTGGCATGCATTCTTTTTACCATGTGCCCTATTTGAAGGTATAGATAACATGTTTAGAAAAGCTAGATTTATAACATGTTTGGTTTCTTCATATGAAGACCTATTTGGCTTATCTCAATGTTTGCTACTATGCAGATTACTATAATTTTAAAAAGTATTGGATTTCTGCACCTTGGTATCTTACGGGCTGTATTTATTTTGGGGGGCCTTCACACTTTTGAGGTACCTGAGACAGTGAAATCTAAATCCAGAAGGAGGATTCTGAGATTTTCTGTGATGTATATTTATATTAATATTGATTCTTTACTTGTTACCAAACAAACAGGAGCAACTTTGTCATTCTTCTGTTATTGTGATTCATCCTTCTGTCGTTGTTTGTGGCAAAAACGGGTGGTCTCGGTTTCGTATTTGGTGTTCCTCAGCTATTGATGCTTCAGAGGGGGGATGCAAAGGAGGAACCGGAAAGAAACTTCTACATGAAGTGTATAAGGTAATTGCCTGATACCCAAAGTGAACTTCTTGGGAAAGCTTGCTTGCAGAAGTAAGAGCAAGTGGGGCAGTGCTGTGTATAAAGTCTAGAAGTGAAATACAAAAAGATGAATTTTGAATACATATAGAAAACAATTTACTATATGGGAACAGTTAAGATGGACAACCTTATGTGGTAGCTGCCCTCTTATTCTCTCCTTCCTTGTAAATGTAGTTACTTCGAGATTACTGTAATCTGGATACAATTTAATGTTTTATTTTGATATTGAACACATTTTCATATTTGCTGAATTAGAACTAAAATGATAAAGCTAAACTGAAAAAGAATAAAAGATTGTTTTTTTTTTCTTACTGTCAGTAATACTGAAATATTGACCTCTGTGTTTGAGTTTAAAGTCTATGGTGTGTTAATATGAATCACTGCGAATGATGCACAGAGGCTGCAAAGTTGACTATTGCAGAGCAATTCAGGCTTATGAATAGTGAATATTTGACAATCCAATATACATTAAAATTCATTAGGAAGCCACTGCATTGTCAAGACAGAAGAAGGAGCAATTCCAACACCTGAAAATTTCAGAGCTCAGTTTGTAGGTGCTTTACATTGTTCAGTGGCTCCTGTCTGTCTTGAGGTGCTGGTTTGATTTCCCCAAGTGCAGAGATGAGTACGTAGCAGCTAATGCAAGCGTCTCTCTCTTCCGGTGTAAATGCCGGCGGGAGTCCCAGCCTTGCCGGGGAGCCCGGCCCTGCCTCGGAGGAGGCTTCTGACACGTGGCCGGGAGGGCAGCGGTGCCTGCTGTGAAGACCCTCTCCTTGATGTTTCGTATCACCTCTGGACCTGTCCGCTCTGTTGGGCGCTTAGACAGTGCCCTTAGGTCAAGGAGCTTAAAAGCGCGTCTGCCACGCGCAGGGGAGCGCGGTTTGGAGGCTTTCAGGCTGACCCGGACTCAGCCAAGCAGTCTGCGAGGGTTTGTCCGTCCGCTGCCTCCCGTTAGGCTCGCTGGTGGTGGCGTGTGCCCCCCTGTGCTGGCGGGATCTGGCCCTCGTGCTTAGACTGTAGCTGTGCTGTGCCTTCACCTCGCACGCTGAGGCATTTACACACCGTTGGGACCTCAGTACCGTCACAGTACGAGTTACTGTAATAGATGGTATCACAATATAAATAATACTCTCTTTTATTCAGCAATATAGAAGTTATGGTCTCTCTGGAATACCAAAATGTAGGAGTGCTTCGTCTGCTGTTTGGCTGATAGAACAAATAGAGTAGTTAAACTTTCTTAAATGACTGTATTTCATGCTTAGTGCTTTACCTTTAAAAGGACAAAACCTTAGGATGCAGATATGACCTTTCTGTTTTTCTTTAATTGCTTTTCAGTGACTTGTATCCAGAAACAGCAGTATCATCTGTGTGTCAGTTGCTGCATGTCTTTTCTACTCTACTTAAGATCCTTTTCTTTCGAAAATACTGAACTATATATTGAATGTAGATCCTTGAATATAGGGCATTAAGTCAGGGTGTCTTTTAAGCCTTACTTTATACCTTTGAGTACCTAATACTGTAAGAAACATCTACTAGGCCTGGGATGGATTGCTGTGAAAATGATTTAAATTAATGTGCAAAAAACCCTTGCTTAAGTAATTGATTTTATTTTTGTTTTTGATTTAAGAAAAATCAAACATCTAAAAACTGAAATCCATGAAAAAAATTCTGATTTGATATATATATTTAGTAAAACTGGTACTTAGGCCAATGAGGTGGATTTAGTGTTTTGCTATGCTTCTGTTAGGTTACTGAGCTTTCACTTATGCAGAAGTTTTCATGCTTTTCTAATGGAGGTGCAAATTGATAAATGACATGTCAAACTGCAATTTAGATGAAAGTAGTTATCTAATGCACAAAATCTTCATTTGCTTTTACTGTTGCAGTGTACCAGGTAAAGGAGGAATATTTATGAAAACTTTTGCGTTTAAAAGTAGCCAAAGTGTTACTTTGTTAGTAGTGAACAAAATCAGCTCATTTCAAGATTTTGGAATTAAAAAGGTTTTGTCTTCTCATTTTTTTTGAAGGTAAATTTCTAATCCTTAAATGTGCAAAGTATGTCCAAAGTACTGAAGCTAGCTAGTTGAATACCAACTAATTAGGGTATTGAAAATATTCTCTATGCACCTGTAAAAGCTTACTGCTCAACGCTTCTAACAAATGCTCTTTGCAGCTATGTCCGTGATTTCCAACAACTCCATCAGTACTTTAGCTTTCTTTAAAATGTATGTAGTAAAATGTATTACTTGAATATTTTTGAAATTATTTTAGTAACTCACTGAAGATTCTTGTCTAGATAGCCAAAATTGGAAATTGAATGTTAAAATGTTAACTCTGTGTTAACAGGCAGTATATAGTTATAAAATTACCGAATTCCATTTGCTGTGCCTGGCTCAGAGGTGAAGGTTAGGGGATGGTTTCTGGGAGCCCCTGGGCGGTGAGTGTCTGGTGAGAAATCCAGGTGCTGCTGGCAGTTCCTGCAGGGACGGGGGAGCCAGGGAAGGCAGCCCTTGCCCCCTGGAAGGGCTTTAACTTTTTTTTTCAGCCCATCGAGGTAGTGACCATCTCTGGTGTTTGAGAAGTTCCCTGGGCTGAACTGGAGAAGCAGCTTTTTCCTTGCTGCCGTCTGCATGGCGTTGGCTCTGTAATACTCTACGGAGCTGTGCCTGTCCCAGAATTGTCTTGTTCTGGTCACAGATTTTGTTACTCTTGAGCTGAATTGCGACAATTTTGTATTGGAGATTGATGCTTTAAGATCAGATGGAGACTGAATTAGCGTGCAGTTCAGTAGTCGCAGTCTAAGGCATTACTGAGAGCGCACAGTAGTGCTTTCCTGAAAGTGCTATCTGTGTGTGTGTGGTTTGGAGTCAAACTGAAATGCCAGTTTTACCTTCTAAAGCTGTAAATAGTTTAATACTGGGTTGTACTCTGACCACTATTGTTATTTTTCAAGAAAACGAGAGTCTTAAATTGCTTTTGCCTGTTTGTTTCTAGCAATCCGTAAGTAACTCTATAGAAATTGGAAATAGTGATGCGTGGTTTCCTGTAAAATGGTTTTGAGTTCCTGTGTTTTAAAGTTTTTTCTCTCCTTGAAGGATCTTCTGTGTGATTTGTGTTGCGGCCTTTCCCTCCGGGGCGCGTACGATAAAGCCTGTGCCGAAGGGCGTTTGCGCCCTCCTGTACTCAACTTGGCCGACTGTTTCTGTTGACAGCAGAGATTTCTCTCTCTCGAATCTGGTCGATGTTTACCAATGTCTGTTAATGTCAACCTTAACATTCTTTGAACAAAGACAAACTATTATCATGAAAGCTTTATTTTCTTAATGAGAATAGTAATTAGCTTGCATACAAAAGATGCTGTTGTGTTGCTTTGTTGTTACTAGTAACTCGGTGAAGGATTTGGATTAAGAGTAATAAAACCCTTTTTTTCTTTTTCTTTTCTTTTCTTTTTTTTTTTTTTTTTTGGCAAAGATGAAAAAAATTTGTTACACCCTTTAAATAAATCAAAATAAAAAGCTAAATCCTTAAGCTGAAGTTGCAAGCCAAGAAGTAAACCTCTCTATATTTACGTTTCCCATCATATGTGTGCATATATTGAGTTTCATTATGCTGTGTTGGTAGAATTCACTTCTGTTCCCTTATCTTACTACTCTTTATGGCTATATATTTTACACTGGGAGAGTTTCGTATTTATTTCTTATGACTGTATTTCTTACTACTTTTTTTCATTATTAGTGAAAAAAAGATAAAGCTAGTAATGTTTTGTGAATAACTGCATAAGCAAATTAGTTAAAATTCCACGAGGAAATTATCTCAACTTGACGAACAAATACTAATTGCTCATAAAACTTACCTTGTTCAGTATAGAAATGTTGCTAGCAAAATACTATTCTTCTGCTTTTTGTGGGAGGAGGAGAATCAGTGTTTGTGCTGTGCACGCGAAGAAGCACACTAAATGAGAAGTACGGTCCAAGAGGGTCAAATGGAGCTTCTTTGGCAAGAATTACAGGTCCACATCAATCTAGTAGCAACATGCTTGTAAAATATGGCAAGGGGATTTTTCTTTTTGATAAAGTTAGTATGGAAAAAAATAGTGTGTGTTAAATGGGACAGAAGTGCTTGTGTCCAAGACATTTTTTCAATTCCAAGCTTTCACTTGTTCCTTAGGCAGTGAAAAGAATAATGAAAAGATAAAAAAAAAAAAAGTCTAAATTAAAGTGATTGTGCTTGTACATCTTTATGTAACAAAGCACACATACTGAACCTTGTTTTATCTGATCTGATAAACAGTGTCTTCTGAAGCACAGCTGCAGGTAAACATAGATTGCTAACGCTCGTGGGCTGATGGAGGATGTGTCGTCATTGTGCTGGCTGGTTCTGTGTGTTTATTATATAGTGCTGTATAGATCCGATGTGTTTATTATACAGTGCCATATGTATCATGTTCTTCCTTTTTAAAATCCTGTCACGGATACTGAAAAACATGGCTATCTGCTTAAAAAAAATCACTAGATGAGACTAAAATAATAGCTACAGTATTCTGTTTGGAAATGAACTGAAGCCCAGTATTTGATGTATCTGACAGAGTAGAAGTATTTTTGCTGTGTGGAATATTTTTTATGAATGTGTTTATTTTATGTTTCTCACTGCAGCTTGCAGTCATTTCCTTGATTACCTAGTGTGTTTCAGTGTGACCACAGAAGAAAGTAGCAAAATGTTCAGGCATCCTACGTAGTCTCTGTGAATAAGAAGAACAAGAAAAATGTACATTTAAACCAGAAACAGAGGCATAAATAGCAGAACTTTTTATATGTTCTTCTTCTTATTTTTTTTTTTAAGGATGACAGGTAGTTGATTCCAATGGGCTAGTCTGTGGACACATTAGTAAGTCAGTATCAGAGCAACAAAAAGCATGCAAGGAGGAAACAACTTCAGTCATGGTAGCCACCTGGCTTATCCTAAAATTAAGATACAGGCAAGCTTCTCAAGCTGCTGCTACCCCCCCACACACCCTCTCCTTTCACAAGCAGACCCTCACTAGAGAATTTCCAGTCGTTGATGTTACTTTCTCTGGTTCTAGTCCAGTAAATCACACTGGTAAGTACGTATCATCTCACGAGCTATCAAACAAACAGAAACTTTTCATGAGGTCCTGATGGCAGTTGCAGAGAAAGTCTGCAGGCAGACTCAAAGGCTGAATTCACAGATGAAATTCCTAAATGGTAAAATCCTATCTCCAGCCAGATCCAGTCTGAACCTGGAGTTTTACAGGATGCAGAACGCGGCCAATTTTAAGCTCTTGGTGTGAAACTGTTAGATAAAAATCAAAAAACAAAAAAAGGGAAAAGCCCTGTTAGGTCAAACACTTTATATTGTATGTCAGAATTTCTCCCTCCAGAATCTTTCGCACTCTTGTTTAAAATATCCTGAGCAGTGTGGATTTGTTATTTCCTTCACTATTCTCCAGGTGCATGGTTTTGTTTTGTGGAAGTTTTTCCTGTCACTTACAATCTGCTTTCTGCTATACCATTTCAATAGGTTTCTGTAATACCTAGATCTCGTCTTGTCTTTGGCTTCTGCACATGCTAAGTTGCTCTCTCTTCTCCTAGTGTGAAAATGCCACGCTAAACACGATTCCCCATTTCAAATCAGGCAGACCTCTTGCAGATGAATACTTTCAATAGCAGTGGTTTAAGTACTTTATTTTTTTTTGGTGGCAGTTGACTTGCACCCACAAAAGCGACTCTGTATTACTGACCACCTTATCAAATGTCACTGGCCGTGGCACCCTAGAAAGATTAGAAAGGGAACGAGGACTGGAAACAGTGGGAGACTTTAGTTAATCTCATGTAAACCAGGAAGCTGTCATATCATAGAATCAATAAGGTTGGAAGGGACCTCTGGAGATATCAAAATATAATACGGAGGCCAAATATCTAGCTGTTTTCTGGAGCAGCTGACTGAGGAGTCTACAAGTGGTGTAAACCTTGACTTCACCATGAACAGAGTGTGAGGTCTGTTTCAAAATTTGAAGTTTAAAAATCAGCATATAACAGCAACAGAAAGATACAACTAAAGCATAAAAATCCACACAGTTCTGTTTGATTTAAACAAAATTACATTAAAGAGTGGAGACCTGTTTAAAAAGTTGCCCAAACACTCTATTTAGAGTTAAATTCTTGCAGGTACTGTGGATTTTGCTAAAAGACACAATATTAGAAGTACAGGCCGGTGCATGCCGGCTGGGAACACTTCACAAAGGACAAGGAAAGTGGGTATGAATAAACAGCAGCTTAAAAGATGCTTCTGCAAACAAGAACGCATCCTAAAAAGCTGAAGTCTTGTGTCCAGTTGAGGAAAATGAAGAATCATAAACTATAGCTGATTAAATATAAAAACACAATAACTAGGCCAAAAAGGCAGTAAGTAGCAGCTAGCAAAAAGAATCAAAAATATCTTTTTTTCAATCCTTCCAAAATCAAGATGACTCTCGAGAAAGTCTGTCGGGCTGGCTGATGAAGTGAGTAGTTGGAGTCTGTAAGTCCATTGCAGAGGGAATGGAAACCTTTTTTGTGGGGTGGTACTCGGAGAAGCTGAGTGAAATAGTTACTGAACAAATTGACAAAAGAATAGCAGCAAATCACCAGAACTAGAGGGTGTTTTAAAAGAACTCGAGGTGAAAGCAGCAGCATTACTAATCAAAGTGCATATCCACTCTTCTAAAGCTTTCTTGGTACCAGAACATGGGAAGGAGGCAGTGGCATGCAATTTCTAAAGAAAGTGTTCTAGGAGAGATCTGGAGACCTACAGGTGCATAAATCTGGTATCTGTACTGGCTAGATAGATAGAAGCGGTAATAAAGGGTATCAGCAGTAGACTCCTGGATAAATGTTATTTGCTTAGGAAGAGTCAGTATGTAAAGTCTTGCTCATTAGAGTTTTCTTAAGGAGTCAGCAACTGTGGATAAGATGATCAAGCTGATGCAGCCAGCTTGGAACTCTGAAAGCTTTTCTGAGTCCTTCACCACAGACTTAAATGTAAGCAGCCCTGGCATAAGAAACAAGAGCCTTGCGTGGAAAAAAAATTGTTTGAAGGAAAGAAAAGAGGATAAGAGTAAATGGTCAGTCCTTGCAATGAAAGGAGGTCGCAAGTGGAGTGGCTCCGCAAGGACCTGTGCTGTTCAATCTACTCATAAATGTCCTAGAAAAGGGTAAGAGCAGCAAGATGAGAAAGGAGTGATGTTATGCTATTCAGTACAGCAAGATTAGGAGCCAGACAGATCTTGCAAGACTGACTATGCAATAAAATGGCAAATGGATTTCAGTGTAAAGTGATGCACGTGGGGGAGGAAGAGTCCAACTTTGTGTAGCAAATGATGAGCTCTGAGATGACTGTTTCCAGCCAGGAGCGAGAATGTGGGTTATGACAAACAGTTTCATAAAAATGAAACTCAGCATTGGTCAGAGCAAATTGATTGTTAGGAGCTGGCAGAAAGGCAACTTGTGTTTGGAAAAGTTATGGCATGGAAGTGGGGGTATAGTTAAGTCTACAAAGTCATGAGAATTGTTGGGGGGGGTCACTGAGGATCACTTTCTCTTACAGAGATGTCTAGTTAAGCTAATAAAAGACAAGATATATAAAATAGCGAAAGAACAGCTTGTGTCTCTTTACACAACAGAGAGCAGATCTGTAAAACTGCTTAGCTGTTGTAGGTGCTACCATGGGACTGGACGAGTTAATGGAAGACAATTCCTTTGAGGTTACTAGGCACAAGAAACCAACCAAATTGTGCTCAGAAAGTCACCTCAGTGGAAATCAGTTGGAGGCTACAAGATTATTTGAGAAAATACCATATGTATTTGCCCTGTTTTCATTCATCCGTTATAGGTCTGCATTTAAGCTGCTTTTGGAGAGAGGATAATGGGCCAGGGAGCCCTTTGGCCTCATCTGATATCGCTGTTCTTAAATTCTCGTTCAGATCTCTTGGAATTTCTCTTGGATAAAATCTTTTATCTCATCTAAATGAAAATGCAAGGGCTGGGGCTGGGGGGACACTAGTAGGAGTCTTTTTTTTCATTTTATCGTTGTTTGTTGTTTGGCTCTTTGCAAAGCAGCGTAATAGGTTATCTAATCACTCTTCATTTGTTGGTAGTATAAACAACTACTATGTATAGTTCTGTACACATAATAGATCAGTTTAAAAGGGCTATAGATTAAGCTGTATTTGCAATGATGGTAAGAAATTCAAGAGAAGTATTTTTTTCCAGTGAAATGAGAACACTGATTTTTTTTTTCTTTTTTTCCTGGAAAGAAAATAAATTAAGTTTGTTTGTTCTTCTTCCACTAGTTTGGAATAAGAAAAAACATTAGGAAATAGGAAAAACAACAACACAAAATGATAATGTAATATATTTTTGAATTCTAACTTTTACTTCAGAATAGGTCATCTAAGGTGGGAGGGTGGAGGTATGTGTTGTAACTGTAATTGTATAACTGTATACGTGTAGGTAAGCCCTATTTTGCTTCTCATGGGAAACACATTCCTATTTTAACTTACATAAGGGCACTGTTATGCTGTTATAAATTAATCATAGCCTACTGACACTTCTTTTTATAAAGCCTCTATACTGTGGCTTTGATTCCTGGTGCTTGTCAAATCCCGTGAATATGCTGTCATTGGTGAATCAGATACTTTTGTTTTCCTTCGTTGCGCCTAGGTCCTGTTGTTCAAAAAAATAGGTGAAGAGCAAATGGCATGATCAGATTACTCCGGTGCTTTTGTTGATTAATGACTTTAATCCATTTATATAATAAATGCTATTCTTGACCGTTCTGTTAAAGTAAATGTTTTGCTGTTTATCTGTACTGTAGGCTACTTGTTTTTTGGAACAAGTTTCCATGACTTTTTCTCCATATATGATAAGTATAATATCAATGCAGATATTTTCCCCTAATCAATCTGTGTGACAGACACCAGAACTGAGAAGCTATGTTTATCTGAATGATTTGAAAAGAAAACAGAGTAGTCTTTAATACAATTCAGTGTCAATGGTTACGCGTGGTATGATTCACATTGCCTAGCAGGTCGTTCTGTTTTTGTTGTGAGGTTTTGTGCTGGGGTTCCCATTCTTGTCTGGGCTACTGAGCAAAAGCTGTTTGGCCCCTTAGGAACAGAGGTGTATTTTGTTGACATAGCTGTAGGGACAGTTCAGTTTCCACGTCTTCCTTTGTGGGCTGTATTCTTTCCTCCTCTCCCGGGTTGGGTCAGTTCTCTGTTCTTCTGACTCTTGAGGGAACGGAGCAGTTGAAAGCTATTAATTGACATTTTTAGGATAAAATAGGTGACAAGAACCCATGCCTGGGAGCAGATAGGTGAGGGTACTGAAATCTGCTTATCTGGATGGCTTATCTGTTTCTGAAGTAGGTTTACACCTTTCCATCTTAATGAGAAGCACTTTTTTATTTTTTTTCTTTTTTCTTTTTTCTTTTTAATATGTAGCCTGCTCTGTAATTTGTCACAGTTCAGGGGTGGCTATGTTGCTATATTTAGAATAAGTTGGCCCTTTAACAGGGGTAGCTGGACAACCAGTGCATGAAACAGCTACAACTCTCTCTAGAAATGTCTTAACTCCTTTTAGCTCAGGATCCTCATGTAAATCCACGATTTTGCACTGTTAAAGACATGATGAAAGCAGAGCAGGGACAGAGGCAGGAGGCTTCCTAGGAAAGAAGATGTAGGCTACTGGTGTCAGGATGTGGAGTGGAATAGGGGCTTTCAGAGATTAAAAAAGGGGGTGAAATTCCTTGGGTATTTGTTGGTCTTTGGCAACTTGAACTGCTGCTGAATCACAGAGTTTACTTGTACAGAAAGAGCTTGTTCTGCAAGCTATTCATGTGTAAATATGAACGGGACACCGAATTTGTGGGGTAAGGTTGTGCTGTTGTGTGAGTACACGCAGCAAATATCGCTTAGGAAGACTTTGGGGGAATGGGACGGTAAGCAGACATGCAGAAGCTTTTGAAGAGCACTATTTTGCGAAAAAATATTTAATTATTTCATGATAATATTTAATAGATGATTTCAGGGCAGTCAGTGTTATGTTTTTTTCGTGAGATGCTTAAATTTTTCTCTGACTTTGCAAAAAATAGTAATTGTAATATAATGCTTTCCAGATTCTTCCAAGAATTATTAAGTGCTTTATTTTAGGAGAAGTTCATCCAAGAACATCTGGAGTATATGAGCCTGAACCTCACCACAGACTTCAGTTCTGACCTCTGGTACAACTAAGTTTTCAGAAAAATATTTTCATATCTATGGATCTTGAAGTAATTTTTACTATTAAAAGTAACTCAGTTTTGGCTGCTGTATTAGAAGAATTCTTGGATCCCAGTTCTTCAGACTATGCTAATATTTTTTCATACGCCCCACTAAAACCCAACTGCATGTGCAGGTGGATTTTGGAATTCTTTGGTATATCTGTTTTTAAACCTGATACTTTGCTGTGAGGGCAATTACTCTGCAAGGCACTTCAGCAGCAGCAGGCAGATGGAGAATAACCAAGCTTCCTGACACATTGGCCGATAGCGAGAGAGGCAGGACTTAACAGCGTTCGGTGTGTTCGGGTTCAGTGGCCACAGCGTGACTTCTTGAGCCTGTTGACGTCAGGCTGTCTGCAAATACTCCGTCTTGCAGCAGAACCCAAGCCCTTTTGCGTTGCCTAAATGTTCTCTGTTGCTCATTAGCTTGGTGTAAGGCAAAATACAGATCCAGCTTTTACTCTGGAAAAAATACTGTGTTTGACTTCCGGTAGCTCAAAAAAATAGGGGTGCTAGTGGTACCAGTATTGAGAAAAATATACAGGCATATCATATCAATTCATAGTTTGAATAGTAGTTACACTCATTAACTTTGAAAATAATAAATGTTGTCATGTCCTCTTGTTATCTTCAGGGAATTTCTTATTTAAATGGGCTTTAGTTTTGATCCAGATTCCAAATATGATTTCTACTTGAGCCATGTGTCTCATCTCCTAAAGGATGGTACATTTGAGACAAGAGTTTTGATGTATTCATAAATTAAACTCCTTGAGAACAAATCAGTCTCAAAAGGAAATACAGTTGTATTGTTGTCTCTTTTTAATGAATTCTGATGGCTGCCATAATTCAGACTGCTGCTTCTGCAAGGCCACCATTAATCCCAAAGCAGAGGAATAACTTGCCCTGAATATCTTAAAAAAAAAAACACGCAGACAAGGCAGGCACTGTTAGGAGAAATGGAGAAAGAGAAGGTATTTTACACAGGGAAACGGTTTGAATGCTGTTCTAGTTCCCCAAATCAAGACTGACTGGAAAATCCTGGTAGCCTTGCACCCGTAAGTTCCCTAGAAACGTTCTACCACGTTGACAGAAGGACGTGCCTGCCTGTGTTCAGCCGTGCAGGCTGATCTCGGTGAACGGGCTCTTCCTACCTTTACGAGAGGAAACTTAGGGGAAAAAAAATCTTTTCTGAAGCAGTGTATTTTTTCTTTATATGTCTTTGCTCAATGTTTTATTTATGTATCCAAAGTGCGTAATAAACTTACAGGTAGGTAAGTGGCCCCTAGCTGTTACAGAATATGATTTCCCCCCTTTTTTTTTTCTTTTTTCTTTTTTTTGCTCTTCTCAGATTGAGGTGAGAGTCTGCTGAGCGGGCAGACTGTTTGATAGGCTGCTATTTTCAGTCTTTTCTCTGATTAATTTTGCAGTGATTAATTTAATACTCGGTTCGTTTGCCAGTGAGTTACTGTGTCTGCTGTTTCCAGACGATGCAAAAGCAACGGAAATAAGAAATTACCGTAAATATCTGCCATATATGTGGTAGTCTATAAAAGTAGGATTTTGTGACTATACTAAGGGAAAAAAAAATCCACTCCCTTACAAAACAATATTTGATCATAGATGCGATGCTTTTTGTGCAAAAATTCTATAAAATATTTCACAGACACTATCTTTTGTGAAACTATATTTTATTCTTTTCAGTAACAGTAGAATAGGATGCTTTACATAAGAGATTTAGATCCAGAGTTTTAATTTGGTCTGTTAAGAAGCTAGATGTAAAACGTAGAGATCAGTGGAGAGTGATTTCATTTCCTGGTGACTGCTCGGTAGGTTTTGTGTCAATGCCGAGGACAGTCTCACTTCATGTAACACCCAGCACTTTCAGTAATATCTATATATACCTTTCCCAGGTCTAGGCTAGGTTTAACATTAATCTCTAGAATCTTTTTACTTCGGCGTTATGTGAATTGGCTTGCTTGCTACTAATGCCTCCCGTGCAAGTGGAGTAGTGCTGCAGCGTGCTGGTTCTTGGCTTCTTCCCCGATGGTACGAATCAGTCGATGGGAAAGGCTCGCTCTGGTGCTGTAGGTTTTTAGTAGAACTGGCTGAGATGGCTTCTTTCCTTCTCAGCTGCAAGCTAGCCTCTGTGATTTCCTCAGTTTTTGACTTTTATTACGGAAATTGGTGTTTTGTTCTAGACTTGAATGTAACTGCTACCATGCTACCATATTGTTCTGCTAGGTAATTTCTTTGGTCTTGTTTTTCCTGTTTATTGTGTCGCAGTGAATCCTTTTTTTGAGTACTTTTGAAAAACTATGTGGTTCGTATATCCAGAAGATCTTTTATCCCAATGAATGTTGCTTGCTTACCCATTTCCCCTTCTTTAACCACTTTAGGTGTCCGTTTTTGTTTTATTTTAATAGTTGGTTCACGTATTTATGTATACAGACGTACCGTGTGTTTGGTGTGTGAAAGAGAATTTCTGCTTTGTAGAAGGCTCTTTAACTGCTATAAGGGATGAATATATACATTATTCCCCTCCTCCCCCCATGCTGTTCTCCCTTCGGGTTCTCAGAGGTGCTGTGCCTGTTGTTTCTGATGTGTGTTTTATGGTGTCCCTTGGAGCTCTGTTACTGCCAATTCATTTACTGCGAGTAAAGACCATTTTTAGTGCTATCTTGTGTGTGGGCTCCTGATTTTTCTCACTTGTACATATTTGTTGCTTCTTAATTTTTGACTTGGTATTTGTCTCAGTTCAGCTTCTCTGATCAGAAAAACAGATGTTATTGTAGAAGTGATGAATTATTTTTTTAACAAAAATCCATACATCTCTGAAATTGGGAATAGAAAAAAACTTTGATTTTTCTCTGTTTGTGTCCAAGCACTGCAGTGGTAGAATCACCACTACATTTGTATATGCCTATTAACCTAATGAGAGGAGGCTTTCAATGGAGTGATTAGCTTTCAATTTAGGCTTTCTAAACTATTGTCCGATGCTTTTTGCAGCCTGACTACTGAGGGGAATATCCAGGATTTAGTTATTTTTAAATCTGTTTTGTTTGGGACACTCTTTCCAGATACTGAACCCGGTTAAAAAAAACAAGATATGCAAGGAGAATTCAGTGGAAAAGATGCTGTGTCTGTAGAAGGCTTTTGTAATGCACAAAGAACAAAATGTAATGAGTAAGTTTGATAAAGTTAAAATAGCAGAAGACTCTCAAAGTATTATAAGCAGTGTGATCCTAAGAGGGTTATAAGAAAAATGTGTGCATTCATGTTCAAATGAAGATCAAAAATGACTCAAACCTCCTGCCGAATCTGTTGTTTAGCAGTAGCTTTTACCCAGCCTTTTCCATTGGGATTCTTTGTGTAATGGATAGAGGGAGGAAATAATGTAGATGACAATGTTTGTAGCAGAAAAAATAATGAAGCATTTTTGCAAATAGCTTTTTAAAAAATCACTTTTTTGAATTGGTTATGTTTGGAAATAGGTAAGGAATAGTGTTAGGCTACTCCCGTATCCTGTGCGTTTTTGACCCGGTTTGTCACTGTGTGGTGCCACAGTTGTCTTTATCTGTGGTTTTGTCTTTCTACCGCATGATTATTACATGGTTGATAACAGCAACCCAGTCTGTGCTGGCAGCACGGATTGGTATTTGCCTTTTTGGGAACTGGTTTGGCGTGTTAGTTTTGGCCCTGAAGGTGGGAATTGCTGGTCTTGTCCAGCCTGTTTGGCTGGAAGTCCTTTCTGCCACCTCTCTGGGCAAGCAGATCACCAGAGGTCCGTGTTTCAGGTGTTGCTGCATCACCTCTGGAGGCTCTTGCTGATGGGACAGTGTTGGCAGTAGGGCTGTGCTTTGGGCATGGTGTTAGAGGCAGGCACGGGCACAAGGCATGCTGTGCTATTGTGAGAAAGCTCTGGGTGGACACACGTCACCAGTGCCTGCCGCAGAGCTCGCAGGGCGTGATCTTCCTGCAACTGCTCAGTGCTAGCCAAACTTCGTTCCTTTCTTTAGGTTGATAGGACCAGTGTTCAGTCAATGCCGAATAATAATAATAATAATAAAAAAAACACTCCCCCCTCCCATGTGAAGGATCTAAACTTAGAAGCTATTGTGCTTTACCCAGGTGTGTTTTATCAACTTTGAGTGTGTTTGGTGGATTGTGTCATGTAGTATAGCTGTTGCTACACCTGGTCACGTGTTTAAATCACTGTACCAGGCCTGTATATAAAGATGAGAGAGATTCTAAAATCAATCAGGTGTAGCCTTATTTCAAGGTATTTGCAGCATTAACAATATCCAGTAGGATGAATGTGGAAGGAAAACACACACTGCTGACACTTGTATTTGGTAGCTTGACTCTGAAGAAGGCCATTGCAGATTTTTCTGCATGTGTACATGTCATTTAAAGCACTAAAATTCAAAATTGGAGCCTCCAACCAATTAAGACAAGCAAAGGATAAAACAGAGACTGTGAACCCTTTCTTTACTTGTTGTCTGCTCTGTTGAGTCTTTGAGTCTAGCTTCTTTCAGTGTTGCTGCCCTGTTCAGATGTAAAACCAGGGTCAAGAAGCCTCTTCTGCAGTTGCATCTGAAATGTTTCCCTCCCTCGCTTTGGCCCAAAGTACTCCGCCCAGATGTTTGCATGAGGGTGCAGAGGTGTTGCAAAGAGATGGCCTGGGTAGTGTGTATTGAAAAAAGCCTTTTTTTCATTGAAGAAGACTGTTTATATTTGTGCAATTGTCACTTATTTGTGTTCGTCACGTTCCTTCTCCGATTAGCACAGACCTAAGTGTCACACTCGCAGCTGGGCAGCAGAGCTCTCCAACGCATTTCTTCGGACACAGCTTTTATAGGGATTTAGACCGGCAGAGTACGTGACCTAACAGTGTGCTTTTGGTCAGTGCTGTGGCTTGTTTTTAAAGAAAACTTCAGTAATGTTGTCAGGGGGGCTGCTGAGTGAGATGGTAACGCTTTCCCTTCTGTAGTGGGCTGCAACTCTTGCTGTGCAAAACCCCAGACTTTCTGACTGTCTCCACATAGGCAGTCATGCCACTGGACAAGTGAAATTTTCTTCACTCTATTTACATAACATCTGCAATACCAGCACTACTAAGCGGGGCGGGGGGGAAACATGTTTGCAGATTGTTTTAATTCCCAGCGTTCCTGCATTCTTTCTCATCCTCTGCAGCAGCTCCACTCTTGCATTATAAAGGTTACATTTGTGTCAGCGTTGATGGTGCAGTGGGATGTTCTAGGAATAAAATAAGCCTAATTGCTGCAGCTCTTTTTTTTGGGTAGGTCCAAAAGTGGTTTTATAGTAAATCATTTCCTATTGGGTGAGCTTGAAAATTGCATGCAAGAGAACTTTGTTGATGGTGAGCCCTGAAAACTGTATTTATTCTTTGCTCATAGTAAAAGTTTTTGAACACAGTTTACAGACGTTTTGTAAATAGTTTAATATAAAAAAGTTTAATAATAGTTTTAGTCACCCATCACCATCTGTCCCTCTTTCTGTTCTTTGAGCAGCTAATTAGATTATTTCTTAGGAAGAAAAGTAGTGTTTAATATTTGTGAGTGGATGCTCTCCATATAAATACTTGTTAGTGTGAAGAAAAATTACTGGTGGTGAATAGCAAAGAATAGTAGTGAATAAGAAGGGATATTGCTGTGGATGGAGTTAGCACATGCTTGGACATCAAAAAGTGTTTGCAAAGACTGATTTAACTTTTTGCCTGTTCATATTGTTGTATGCATAAAATACCTATTACCAATGTTTAAAGAAAATTAACAAAATGTAGGTGAGCATGGATTTTGAATTATGATTCTGTGCTGTTTGTGAGAATGGGAAAGACTTACCTTGAATATTCTGCTGGAAAACTTTGATTGTGTTTGTGTTCTCAAAGGCAACCAGCAGCTAGTATGCACTATTTATTCAGTTACTGAAGTAGTGCAGGAGCTGGTGAACTGTCTGGGTGCCTGGTCACGCCTGGGTGCATAAACTGTGTTCCTGAGCACAACCACGGGTTCTTAATCAATTTAACCGTTTTAGAAGAGTAGTCCACAGTCAGATCACTGGAACGGATATTTCTGTTTGGGCTTTTTCCGAGCATATAGGAGTCACTAGCTGGAATTTATTTGCAGAAGAAATTTTGCATGGGTTGAAGATACTGTAAGCTTCCAGCTCTGTCTAGTTAACTTCCAACCCCCTTTTTGAGAATTAAGGCAAAATCTAGTCACCAGGAGTTTTGTACGCAGGTTGTTTTGTTTGTGTCTTGCTGCTGAATGGGAACAACTGTCTAGAGATCCAATGTTATAAGTCATTCATTCAACAGACTTATTTGTTCAAAGCTCTGTATTTCAGACTCCCCACAGGAGCAGTTCTTGTGATGTGGCTAGCAACAGGATATATGCAAAAAACCAGCTCTGCTTGCTGTGCTGTTCCTGATCGCTGCTGATATATAGGCTGTATACAAATTCAGTGGTAATAACTCAGCTCCTTGAACAAACAGCTCGAGCTGTGAAGGCCCATATTTGATACTGTTTTGTTGTGTTAACACCACCATTTTTGGAATAATAAATAATATTTTTTCCTATTTTGTGTCATTATTTCCTTTTCAGCATCACCCTTCTGTGGCAAGAGGCACCTGAAAGGAAAACTTACGTATATCAATGCACTGCCAATGGTAAGTACCTTTTTAACTGACTAAAAGTGGTGTGGTTCCTTCCTCCAAAGATACTACAAGTCAACTTGTATTGCAAATAATATTTTTAGAATAACTACTTTTTAGCACACAAATTGATTGTTTTACTTTTTAAAGCAACATCTAAAGTGCTATTCTGTTAAAAAAAAAAAAAAAAAAGTTTGCAGATTTCATCCTGTGGAAAGTAGGGCAATATGTTAATTTTGAAGGAAGAAGTGTAATTTGACAATAACATAGCTCATCCTGTTGGTAACTGCTTTTGCTTCCTCTTTTGGCCAAAAGCCTGTTGTGGGGAAGGTGTAGGTTGGCCGAGTGCTCTATTGCCCCCATTTGGGTGCTTTAAGCAGTTCATTTCATACTAACATCTTCTGTTTAAAAAGCTCTGCAGTGTCAGGTGTTTTGCTTCAACATGTTTGGTAGCATAAGATAGTGAAGTTCAGCTCTTTGCTGCTATAGAAATGGGCTTGGCTGTTGCTATCATCTTCTTTCTTCATCTCTGGAATGTTACTGATTATTGGAAGTTCCTATTTGTGGACTATCTCTATGGTTTATTAAGGTTTTCTAATAGTTGAGCAGGTGGAAAGCAGAGGTAAGACCTGAAGGAGAAGGACTGTAACTTAATGCTGCAGCTTTGATCAGATTCATATAATCTTTTTTTTTTCTTCCAGAAGTTTTGGTATCTGGTGTTGTCATAGTCTAAATATGTTATTAGAAAGTTAAGAAATACACGCATAAAGTGCCAGCCTGAATTTAGTGTTTCAGGAATCTCTTGATCATTGTCCTCTGTTCACAAGTTAAAGGGATACCGTTTCTAATTGCGAGCTTTGAAAACAGGATTTGGGCTCTGAGAGCTAGTTTCCTTTATTTTGTTTGTAGGCATGGATTTAAAGAATATGTAAATCAATTACAACCTCAGTGATACCATTCCAGCTCCCCTGCCTTTTTGAACTGTGAGCAAAGTGACACTCAGAGGCAGAGAGTTTGCATGGGTGTAACTGGCTTGTTTTGAGACTGTAATGTAGGAAATGATCCTGTTGATTCTCAAATGCGAAACGGAGTGAAATGTAGTGCAGCCTATTTGGCTCTAATGTAACTCTGAAATGTAACTCTGAAATCAGAAGATCTGCACGAAGCATCCGTATTGTTTAATACCCTGATGTTTAGGCTCAAAATACAGTTTACGCATGTAAAGTTTGTGTTGATTCAGGATGAATAGCATCTGCTGGGAACAGATTTGTTGAATGAGAAAGTGTTACTTTTACCCGATGACTTTGCCTGGTATTCTAACGTTCTAAAACTGAAACTAGCTGTACCCTCGGCCCTTTCTATTGTAGAGTTTTCATATTTGATGTTGACCTTTTTCCAACAAGAAGCTACTCTGAATTCTTTTTATTTCATATTAGTTGTGCGTGTTTTAGTCATTATTTCAAACACAATTCTATAATACTGCTTCTGTTAATGACTCATTCCATATTAACCTAGGCTTATACTTCACTAAATTTTTAAAAATGGAGACTGTATTTGAAATGTTACTACATTTTGTCCTAATTTCCCCCCCTACAAATGATACTAGGAATTCAGAATTACACAGCCTCAAGGGCATGCTAGTTGTTACAGGGATCATAAAACATATTTACCTTTTAATTGTAGTGATGTGAAATACAATACTCTTCACTCTTTTCCTTATAGAAGGTGCTTTTTCTACAAAGTTGTTTTATTTTTCTAGAGATTTCTGAACAATTACTCATCTCTTAATTACCTTTGAAACAGTTTGAGTGTACATTTAAGAGACAAGCTAGACAAATTCTTTGTCATCACCAAAGTAGTCATAACTTATATTAACTTTGTAATAAAGGCTTTTATAGATTTTATTATGTTGGTTATGTCTGTGATCTTTGTAGACAAAGTATAGCTGAACAGTGGTAGATGTGAAAGAGCAGTTTGTTTCTTCTTAATCAGAAACAAAAATAAAATAGAAGTTCTGCATCCTTTGTATCTTTTTTTTTTGGTTTTTCTGTTTTAAACATAATTTAAAAATGCTTACTTTCTTCATTGCAGATGACATATTAACACCTGACTAAATAGGGCAAAACACCACTTACCTCTTAAAATCAATTAATATATTGGAATTGCTGGCAATTGTTTCCAAATAGTTGTCCTGTGATGCCAGCTGGTAAAACGGGCGGTACCGCTGTGGTCAGGTCTCCTGCCCATTCTGCTCTGTATCTGTAATGTCCTTCGGAGTTTCAAAGGCAAGATATGAAGGCTTAGTGAGAAAGACTTGTTAAGTAAAGGAGAGTTTGTATGTAATACTACTTTTTCTAAGATTTCAAAAGTTTGTTTAGAGCTGGTAAGTAGATATTTGCCCAAGGTTGACAAGGGATTAATGAACGTATTAGAAACAATAATCAAAAGTCCTAGACCTTTGGCCTAAACAAAAGACAAAGATTCTCCATAAAAAATATGGAGAAGAGATTTTTTTTGTTAAATGATAGAATTATTAGCTTGCTTGAGAGAGCAAAAGCATTAACAGAAATATATCTTGGATTAATTTTCATCATTTCACATGGTTCTAGTTTAACAGTCTTCAAGGCAAAACTCAATGTATTGACTATGAAGAACTAATTAGTACCTTGTTTGCTTGTTTTTAATAAAGCTACTTTGGAAAATAGTGAAGTACATTTTTGTGTTAAGAGACTAGGAATGAAGGTTTCGGAATGAGTTTTGTTAGCAGAACTGCCAGGATGTTACATGATTTTATTTCCTGATATTTGCTCTAATCTAAAGCCTTCATAAAGGTAAAACAAATACTTGATAGGCTATAACTAGCATAGAACATGGCTGTAATAAAGTAGAAAAAAAGGAGATCCAGAATGAGTGATACCAAAAAGAAGGAGCAAAGAGAAAAATGTGAAATGAGAGAATGGAGCTGTTTATAAGTATTTTGTAGTTTATACTAGGGGATAAGCTGAATGCTTAAAAAATTGGGGGAGGGGGCCCCAAAAAGCAATGCTGCTTGGTAGGCCAAAATTCCTGTTGGGTTCTTTGCTTTGTTTTTGCATGGTAGAGGTTGAACCGTAGCAGGATACTTGCAGATAACTAGTAAGAGACGAAAAATACTGAAGTTCACTTCTGAAAACTACAGAGTAAGTAGAACTAGCTTCTATGCACAGTTCAGAGAAGTACTTCTGAGCAAGACCATAGTTTTGGAGTGAGCACATAATATTAAGTATAAGGATCAGATCTTTTCATGTTTTAGCAAGTACAGAAACAGTGGATCCAACCTTAGCTGCAGTTTGGAAAGGTTAGGTTTTGGGGCTTTAAATCTTGTAGTAGCAGAATAAAATTTGTCAGTTCAACTCTGTCATGCCATGTAGCTGTCTGTCTTAACTGAAGAGGCCGGAGTGTCCAATTTGATTGTGATTACTTCAGTTTTCATCCCAAGATGTTAAATAAAATTGACTCCTGTTTTAATCAATTGCCTCCAATTTCTTAGAACCATGAGTATGAAATTAAAAGTTTGCTATATAAAGAACATTGATGTTGTGAGACTGAAGGGTAAATCTGTTCTGAAAAAAATGCAAAATGAGGCTAGAATGTTTGTGTCTCCATAGTCTGTTTTAGATGTGCTTAATTCATGGGTTACAGGATACTAATTGTAGCCCATCACTTGTATTCTTCAGGACTTTGAAGTGCATAAGGTTAGAAGTAGCTTTGCAAGTTCCCAGAAGGTCTTTTCCATCATACCTTGCAAGGCTTCTCTTGCAAATTTTAGAAGCCTGTCTGGTTTCTGAATTTCACTGAAGCAGATCTTTCGTTAAGGAGTGTGCAGAAAGTTGGAAAGTGTGCCTTTCTGAATATCTCACAAAGGCTTGCTATGACGGATTTATTTCCACAGGAAATAACCACAAGGGGGATAATGAATCCTCTTGCTGATAAATCAAGGAAGGCAACATGGTGATGTTTTAAGAGGCATCCTGAAAAACACTATGCCCATATTCTTGATTCCATCTTTTACCACATGATTAGTTTGACAAAGATGAAGATCAAAACACTGATCAGTTAAAAGGTTTCCCTGCAGAAGAGGGATGTTACTGTTTCATGGCTGACATAGGCAGAGTTTGAGGGTTTGCAGTGAGCAAAGAGTTAGTCTCTAGGAAAGCAGAGTCATTACATCTAAATCATGTCTACATTGTCTCTTTAAGGACATACAAAGTGTAGGGTGCATTAAATGCTGTAATTGTTTAAGTCCATCTCTCCTGTCTACGTTTTGGTGATTATATCATACCATGTTTTGAAGAAGCTGCTTGTATGTTACATCGACTGTTCATAAATGTAAGAGATTTCTTTTAGGTGTAGAACTTTGAAGGCACCAAGTCTCTTGTGCCAGGAGATTCCATGGATGTGATACATAATAGGATTTAGTCCAGAAATGGAAAGAATGGTTGGAGGAGCTGGGGAGGATGGAAAAGTCACTCCAAATAAAAAGAAATTCACTAAAGGGATTAAAAGAGGTCTGCCAAAACTTCCCCAGAGCTTTAGCAAGAGTTTCTTTGAACCCATTTGTGATAAATTCTTTAGAGCATTCATCCTGTGACCTAACCACTCCTTAAGACAGCTGAAGAAATAAATGAATATAACTATTAGCCTGTCATTCCACAACAGCTAAGCTCATCTAATTGCTGGCTTAACTCGTCAGGTTATTTTTCTGCCATTCCATTATCTTAAGATGGTTCCATGCAGGATAAGACAGGCAAGGGAGTGGGCTGGATGCTGCAACTAGAACTGAAGGGGAAGGGAGGGACTGCGGCAGCAGTTGGACTTGCAGAGTTGACGTGGAGCCCCTGCCAAGAACAGCAGGAGATCCATGACACTAGCCTCAGGGTACCCTGTAGTTTGCACTGGAATTGCAATGCAGAAGGAAGTAAAGAATTATCAGTTGTTGCCATAGCTATGTATGCCATGTTTGGATTGAGTCATGGAAAAGCTAAATCATATGCTCCATGACTTCGTCCCAACAGGAGCTGAATGTCAGTGTCACAATTCCAATGACGCTGTTCTTAGTGAGTAAGAAATAATGTCTGCGGTTGGGCAAACCTTGAAAAAAATGGTAGAGCTGAAGGCTGGTTTTCATTACGATGAAAACAAGGACTCCTGCTTTCAAAAGTTGGAGAATTAAGGTGTTGACTAGAAGAGACATCAGTAGTTGCTTTGAAATAAACAATACAAGACTAAGGTCCTTATCCTTCAAATGTAAGCCTGTAATTTCAAAAGTAAGAATACCTCTTTTGAAACATAAGGACTACTCACATAATTAAGATCAGCCAATCCGGAAAGTGTTTTTAAGAGCAGGCCCTAAAAATGCTCATGAAAATTATTGTTGAGGCTGTTGATTGTACAGTTTATGGAGTATAGTTTTAAAAGAAAAAATTATACGCTTCTAATAGTTCTTGGAATTGTTAAAACAGTGACAACGTTGAGTTTGGAAATGTATAGTGTGTTCTATAGGAAACAAATCCTTTATCTTAGATTAAAAGAATTTTCTTGTTTGAGCAGACATTAAAAAAGCAAGTAGAGAAACAGTAAAACGAAATAAAATAATGCATCATAGATGGCAAAATTTTTACTAATAATCAATACTGATTTCTTCAGAGCAAAATGGCAATATATTTCTTAGTTTTGAGTAGGATCTCATTCTCTAATATCAAAAAAAAAAAAAAAAAAAAAAAAAGCAATGCTAACTCCCTTCCAAATAGATAAATTGTGCATTTTAATTTAGGTTAAGTTTTGGTGAAGTGCTGACCTAGAAACCCATACTGGAGTTGCCTGGGACTAGAATGTCTTTCATACTTCTACCAGGCAAATTGCAGCACTGGCAACTGCTACAACACAAGTAAGTTGGAAGATATGAAATAAAGTAGGGTAGCGCACTGAATAGCATAGGTTGTTTCGAGTCTTACATTAATAGGCAGAATAAACCAACAGACCAACTAAAGGATAGAGGAGCAAAAGCATTTTGAAAAATACAGTTTAGATCATACTTATGAATTTTTCTGCTTTTAAAAAGGTGGTAATGATATGAAGTGAGTTTACATTTCACCAGTGACCTACTAGATTTTACTAGCATTTTTGCAGTCTATATTTGAAAAAACAGACATGAATTTTTTCATGACTTAGTTTTCCCTGATAACATGGAATTTTGTTTCTGAAGCCTTTCTGCTCCTTCTAAAATCAAGCAGGGCTATTATCAATGAAAGAAGTGTAATGTTTTTTGTCTGATAATTGGTTGCAGCTAATAATTATATTTCAGAGTATTCATCCATAAACTCTACTTATTGACCTGGCATGGATTAACCAGTGTAGTGGTATATAAACTGAAGAGGTAGTATGAAATAGAGGAAAAATTGACTGCGTGCTATGGTAGGGCGCATACTGTGGTAATAATTAAAGTTTATATGCTACTGTATTTTGATCCATTTTTGGAAGGGTTTTTTAATCTTCTTTTTTATAGTGAGCAAGCTAAACCAAATAGTAAGACTTGTTTCTGTACAGAGGGAGAACACCCCTTTCGTTTTTGTTTTACCATTAGGTAACGTTCACGAGTGAATGAATCAAGCGAAAGGGAAACCGCTCGCCTTAAAAGAAACGGTGGCTCTGTTTTCATGTAGTATTGGAGCACTTTCTCTGCTGAATATCTCAGCATTTTACAGTTCAGAGAAAAGCTTCAACTAAGAATTCTCAGCAGAATCATAAATATGTAATTATCTAAACAGCCAGAATATTTAGCTTCTGGCAGGTGCCCAGTGCAGCGGGATTAAAGCAGCAGGAAAAAAACTGGGCCAATAACCAAAACTAGTGGAACCGCATCTGTAACAGAGTAAGAAGCATTGCTGTTCCTCTCCAATTAATGTTGCCATTTCTAGTTTTTAAATCCTAAATGTACTAGAAAAGAGGCTGTGTCTGTGGCAATGGACTGGTTTTTGTTACGACTTTTCCACTGTATTTCCCCCCACCCTGTTGTGTTCTCTTTTTCCCCTTTCTCTCCCCTATCTTGGATTTTTCTCATCTTTACTACGTTACAGTGACTGGTTCAAGTGTTTAATAGCACTAGTAGTAGTGCAGCCAGCGTTAAATTGTATCTTGCGCCGTTGGTGTGCCACCTGGTTTAGTGGGGAGAGTTACTTTATGTTTCTACGGTGGGTTAACCGCCATATGCCTGCGGCAGAGTTGGTGACCTGAAACGACTCCTTTTCCACCCTGTGAATGATTATATAAAGGAATTCGAAACGTAGCATCAAATGTCCTTGATGGTGACTAAGCGTGTGGCACACTAAAAAATTAAGCTGCGGATTAGACATACCTGACGCAGGAGAAAACCTAATGACGGACCCCTTGGTGTCCTAGCACGTGAGTGCTGCCTTCTGGTTGAGAAGAACTGTGATTATTTCGCAGAAGATGGCGTTAACGTGTCACGTGTGCGAGATCAGGTCGTGATCCTAGTTTCGTTGTTGTCAACAGAAAGTTGATGCTAGTTCAAGTCAACAAAAGTAAAAGCTGCCCTTAGTTTCTGTGGTGTAGATTCTGGGAGATAATGTGTATTGCTGTACAACAACAGGAAGTCAATAGGCTGGGAAGAGTGATACTGAAAATATCTATATGTATTTGCTCTGGAGAAACTGAGATATGCTGGCCTTGAAAGACCAGGGGCTCTGCTTCTACGTAGTCACCAAAATGAGACTAAGCCAGACTTAGAAACCTGTACCTACATGAGACTTCTCTAATATGCTGTATGATTAGAATAAAAGGTCGTAGTCACTGTGTTAGTGCACCCATATGCTCACATGAGGGTTATGTGTATTCTTTTTACTTTGATTTAATGAATGCATATTTAGAAGCCTTCAGGATAAGGGATTTGAATCCTCCAGGGGCTGATACTGAACATGTGTATGTAGGATACGTATCCAAGAACTTAGTGTGTGCACACGTGGTGACTGTTGATAACAAATATGAACTATAGTTTGGACTATTTGTCCTCATTGAAGAATATATCTGATATTTCCCCCTTTTATTTCTTTTTGCCATACATTGACAATATTTTTTGTTTTACCTGTGTTTTTAAAATGCTGTACGTGTTTAGGTGTAGGACATCTGTTTCAAAAACAATTAAAACTATTAGCATGAATGAAGTTCAAATCTGTTGTAAAATTGTGAAAAGGAGATGACCTTGTTAAAGTAAGAAACTGCTGAAAGAGTATAGCAGATTTTGTAAAATCAGAATAGTCATTCCACTGTTTTTTGAGCTGCTTTTCGTGTTAGTACAGTTGCCACTTTTTTGAAAACTGCTATGTATTCCTACTAAGGAGAATATAGTAAGTCAAATGCATATGATGGATTACGAAAAAGTGGTTTTAAGTGTGTGCTAATTAATGAGAATCTAAAATAAAATCAGCAGCAGTTAAAATGTGTAGAGGACAGATCAACTGTCAGACTGGATTCTTTTTTCATGAATAAAAGAAACAAATTTAAAACTATCAGGTACATAACACACCAATTAAAGGGGAAAATAGATGGTCAAAGGTTAAAGAGGGAATGAAAACACAAGTTTTATGGTCACAAGATCAAATGAGGCATTAGTTAATTTTCCTTTTTTTGGTGCAGTTCACCGGGAGGTCAGGTAATTCAACTGAATGATTGAACTGGAACAGAAAAGAGTGCCAGAAAAACTGATTGCTAATAACACAAACAGAAAAATAATCAAATGAACTTAACACTTGATGTCAGCTTTCATATTAGTACACATTTGAAAATGTTAAAATTCCACTCGACTAGTATGGAACCTGATTTACATATAAAACAGTTTTATAACAGCTATTCTTGCAACAGTTGATAAATTACTCCACTAATGAGCCATCAAAATGGATTTAACCAAGAAATGTTTGATGGGCAGAGGATGCTTGCTGGGGACTGACCATCTGGGAAGGGGTAGTCACCCGAGGAGCAGCTAACGGTATTTGATCCCAAGGAAACGCTCTGAGGTAACTAATTATATAAATCACAAGTAGAAACAGTGTTAGAAATGCTCGGGTTTTGCTCTAAATAAAGATATAATACAAGTTATTTCCTGATATTGGTTCCCTGAGGTGATGAGATGCTTTCTAGGCAAGATAGTTACTGTCTTTTCTCCTACATATTGCTTGCATTTTATAGTAAGCAAGCAAGTAAATAGTTTGCTTATCAATTTCTGAATGTGCATGCAGCTTCGAATAGGTTGTTTGCACATCTTTCCGCTGACCTAATACCCCAGTTTCTTGTATGTTTAAGTTTTTCTAAAATGCAGTCCTTTTGCACTGAATATTTCGATTTTGTTTTTTGCTGAGGTGTTTTCTACGCTGTTGCAGTTCACTAGATTCCTGGTTGAGAGTCCACGGCGGTCGGCGGGCAGACTCGTAGGGGCTGCGTGTTCTGATTTTTCTGGCTCGGGCTGAAAGCTGCTCTGAGCAGCCGACTGGGGAGCGAGGTCTTTTCGCTGACCCATCCAGTTTTGTTCCACTGTTTGCTTTGCCTGAGCTGATCGACGTTTCTGAGTGTATCTGCCTTCTTGTAGCCTAGAGGAACAAGCAGTGCTGCTTTTTTCTGTCTGTTTTATTCACACACGCCGTGGTTTTCTTTATAGTAGTCCGGTGTATTTCAGTTGAAATTTTCTCACTCCTCACCCAAACTAAATAAACCTGCTGACGTTGTGTTATGACTGACGTGGCTGTTAGGGCCAATGTCAGCCTGAAGAGGTTGTCGAAGCTCTTTGAATAATGCTGTGTTGCTTCTCACTCTCATGGTATTGCTTTTTATTCATCCATGGTTAGTGTGCATTGTGGACTATTCGAAAGAAGAACGAATGTGATACAGGGTAACCTAATGGCAAATTTTGGAAATACCTTAGCCCGAACCTTTCAGTCTCTGGAGTCCTCTCTTGAGGAAAGGTCACTGTTCTTTGTAGCACACACAAATTCTTTCTGTCCATCGATATGTGTGCATGCATGGATGTATGTATGTATAGCAGGAGAGTGAGACGTGTGTATATAATGTGTATACTTACGTATGTGAGCATGTATATATTTATACCATGGCAGTTGACGAGACTTACTCATCCGTGTAGGTTTCACAAACAGCTCTAGTGAAATCTGCCTTTCCTTCATAAAGGGGTTTAGACAAAAGAAAAGCACTAAATGCAATCTGTCTAGACTTCGGTATGGCATTTGCTCTAGCATCACTTGTGAAATTACTAGTTTAGATAGATGGTGAGATTTTGTAGAACTGTGAAGTGAGAATAAGCAGCATGTTAAAAAGGAGATGACGTCAGGTTGTGTTCAGAGGATGTACTCTACCTGGGAATATTAGTTATCTTAAGAATGGGTCTTGAGGCTCGCTTTAATATTTTCGTTAATGAAGTTGGCACCAGAAGTAGGAGTGTGCAATAAAATTTGCTGATGACACAAAGTTGGGGAGTGCTGTTGTTATAGATGATAAACAAAATATCCTACAGGAAGAGCTGGATGACCTTGAGGACTGGAGTGGAAAAAGCAGTCTGAAATTTAGAAGCATCAAGTTGCATTATTGTGCATTTCTGGATAAAACAGAATTTTGCTATCAGCTGGGGGCTCAGCTCTTAAAAATGCAGGAGGAACAGAAAGACCTGTGTATGTTAACCAGTAAAAAGCCAAGGATAACTGAGTCAGTAGTATATCATACATCTCTGAAAAATGTAGTCCTAAGATATGTAAGGTGGAGAGGTTCTTCTAGTGGGAACTGGAAGGTGTTAGTACTGCTAATGTGTAAGGGAACAGTGCTAAATCCTCATGGGTAATGGCATGAGTTACTCTGGTAGGTATGTTCAAGAAAGATGAACATTAAAGTGGAGCAGGTGCCAAAAAGGACTAATAAAATGGTGACACAAAAACTGAGTTTATCTCACAAGAGGACACTGAGAGGTTGACTGGCTTGTTTAACCTGATAAAGTGAAGTCTGAGAGAGGATGTAATTGCTCTCTCTAAATACATGAGGGGCTGATAAGTACTTGAGCAAGTATAAATATTTTTATATAAAATTAAAGACAGTGCTAGGACAAAAAGAAATGCATATGTTTTCACCAGGAGTACATTCAGGCTGGAAATTAGAAGAAAGAGCTCATCCGTTGGAGTGTGAGGTTTCAGAATAATCATCCAATATTACGGTAGGAGGCAAAAAAAAAAAAGGGGGGGGAAAAAAAAGCCTCACTAGTTTTGAGATGGACATTTAGTTGACACAAACTGTTCAAAAAATTCAGAAGCATGTGACAGCTCTTGGATTTGGATTACAATTTGCATAAATTTGTTATGTGGCTTGAATGGCTTGAAATTTATACTTTGACGAGGACTGTTACGTACTTAAATTTTGAAACCTTCCAGAGAGAATTTGTGATACCTTTACATAGCAAACCTATAGAAAAATATTTAGGCTCTTAAACTTCTCTCCTTTACCCCAAGACTGCTCTGACACTTTTTGCATAATGCATGTGAGTGGAGAAGTATCAGCAAAGGTTTGCACAGGTGTTTTTCTGAAGTGCCAAGTTACATCTATTGGTACTCAATGTGCTTCATGAAATTGGAATTTGTATGGCTCAAAGTTTGGAAATCGCTTGCTTCTTTTTGAAGAAAAAACCTTGCAGCTTAAGCAGAGTGAAACGTTCCACGTATTTTGGTGACCTGCAACACAGGTTTGATGAGGCTGGTGGAAAGTCTGCAGCGGTTTGCTGGCGCAGCGTTCTGTGTCACTGAAGTTGCTTCGAGAGCCTAGAAGGACATGGAGGTGGTAGAGTTATATGCATCGCTTTCTTAGTCTCTTACTCTAGCAGCAAGCTCACCCCTGTTTTGAACAGTGTTACTTGGGAGTCTTCCACTGGAAAATGAATGCACGTAAGATTAGCTGTATAAAAAAACACCTAATCCTACCTCATGTACATCTGCGAGCTACACCTATGAAAACTGCATTGAGGTCAGCTAAAAGCATCTGTCTGGGAAGAGAAAGAGGTGAAATGTGTTTGTCCAGTGAGAGGTGTGTGTAGCCCTTTCTCAGATGGTTTATGTGAGCTGAATATCGTTTAGAGCAATTTCAAAGATAATGCTGTGGCTTGTTTACACAAAAAAGTTGCTGCACGCTCTGTCAAAGTCGAGAAATGGTACTGCTCAGCTATTGCGCACACGGTTTTAGCGTATTTGGAGAGCAATTTTGTAGCTAATTACTTAAAATTCACAATATACTGTACCGTGCACCGCTGTCATATGTTGAAATCCTGTGATAAGAGTGGTGTAATTTTGAAGTTTAGTTACAGAATTGAGCAGGGCAGACGGTTGTACTGAAGAGCGTATTCTTTAGGTATAGATGATTTGTCAATAGGCAGAGAATGCTCTGCATTACTGTGTATTCCTAGAACAGTTCCTTAATAGTCCTCGTGGGTTAAATGAAAAGAGCAACGCTACCAAAACCAGAAATGTGCTGGAAGGGGGAGGGGAGCAGCTAGTTCTGCAGTAATAAGTGAATGCCAAAAAATATCCCTATCCCCACCCCCAAAGAGCATCTTGAAAGGTGATTTTTACTTCTGATTTTCTCTACTGAGTTGCAGTGAGAGAAGAAATTACAGTATCTTGGAGTGGACTTCACCATAGGAAATGCATCTGTGTATAGCACCTAACTAAAACTAGGCAAGCCATACGGATTTTTAGGAACACCTAGAAGATCGTTTGTTTGGGGGCTCTAAGCCTACTGAATATTTGCTGAATGAGGAAAGAATTCTGGATGGGCAGAAGCATGTGTACCATCTTGCCTCACATTAGGATAATGATTTATAAATTCCTAGAGATTCAGCTGTTGAGTAAAGCATTCCCAAACTGAACCCAGCAGCTAGAACCAAGAACAGAAAAAGCGTGTGTTGCTGTGATGCTTTTTCCTTTCCCCTTTCAGCGTATTCCCTCCAAACGCTTTGCTGCTTACCCTTTACTGGGCTCTAATAGAGCTCAGTTCTCCTGTTTCCGCTGTGTTCATAGGTTCATTAAAAAATTTTTCATTGGCCAGAGAAGTTACTGAATTTAGGTAAAGATGACTATTCAACAGTGTATTTATCCTAACTGAATCAACTGATATTTTAGGAAGGCCACGCTGTGTCTTAGCCCTTTCATTGCCTTTGAGGGCTGTTTGATATTTTTTGCCTCCCACAGAATAGGAATCTCTTCTATGGGTTGTGCTAGAAGGACAGAATCAGCAGAAGCGGTGATTCAGGCTATCTGGAGGACCTTGGTCAGTAAGAAAGATTGTAGCAGATGGTCTAAGGAAAATATATTAAAACACAACAACAAAAGTCCCACACAGGGGAGTTTTTTCTTTGTCATTTTGCTTTTATGTTGTTTATCGACTGTGTCTAGTTAGATTACAATCTCTTCAGCACAGGAACCAAGTCTTACATGTTTATGCAGTGTTAGCACAATGGGGCCCTGATCTTGAAAAAAGAGTCTTTTGGATGCTTCTGATGTTCGGATAAATAGTGGTAATAATAATGTTCGTAATGTCTGGTTTTAATTGTTGTAAAGGTCTCTTGAGGAGAAAAGAGGGATGCCTGAAATAGAACAGAAAAATGTAACTGAAATGAGTAAAATCCCCATGATATGTTACATGTGTGTTTTTTTATTTTGTTGAATTTTTTTGTAGTTCTTATGTACAGCTCCATTTTATCCACATATATAACCGTACCTTTAGCTTTTATAAGGGTTTGTATCACAAGCACTTTGTGATTTATACTCAGCTAGTAAAGATAATGACTAAGAGTTTTCTGGTTTTATATCCTGGCTTTGTAATTCCCTTGATATCTGTGCGTGTGTGTGTGTGTGTGTGTGTGTGTGTTTGTTTGTTTTTTCAGTGCAGGTAAGTCCTGTAATCAGTGTCCATGGAGTGATTTGGCTTTGCCTTCTCTGTAAGCCTTCCTGGAGCAGCAAAGCATACCCGAGCGTGTTGCCACCTACTGCCCTGCGTGCTTGGTCTTTTCTTAAAAGGCACTGTTTCTTTAAGTAGCTCTGATTTTTCTCATATGTCAGTATTACAGACTGAATTGAGGGGCAGGGTAAATGGGGACAAACTCGGTTGCACAATCGTCGTGCTGTTGAAAAATGCTGTCATGTAAACACAGCTCATTTGCTTCTAGAAATTGGGTCAGGTTTTAATTGCATTGTCAGGGCTGGTTACGGCTTAAATAGTTTGCTTGTCAGAATATGAAAGGGAACAAAAATGGATCTGCTATTATCTTCTTCTAGCATTTATAAAAATATAGTGTGTGTGTGTGTGTGTGTATTTATCTATATATACAGGCACACATACACACATAATGTACAATGAGCCTAGAAATCCCTACCAACCTTGCCCTATTTGCAAGTATTACAGGCTCTCAGTTTTCTTCTTGCAAAATGAGCTAGCTTTTAATAATATATATTGTGGCATGTTTACAGTGCATGTCTTTCTCTTTTGAATGTTGCTGTTCTGAATAGACAGGCAAATTTGCTTTATTTGAGGCTAAAAGCAAGATTTTTTGGATACATTCTTGAATAACAGTTTCAAGAGCTTAGCTGATTTAGGAGCTAAAATTAAAGTCAGTGATCACTTGACAGTGTTGCCCTGTTCTTTTCTCTCTGACTGCCTGACATAGTCTGAATAGTATTTTTGCCCTCATCTTCATCCACAGAGATTCTGTGTAACTAAATAACCCCGTGTGCTGCTCTTACTCTTCTGCAGTGGGGTCATCAAATCTGACTGTCTTAACTGCAGTCCAGGTGAAGGCTGTGATGGCAATGGATTTATTGTTTCTGAGATTATTTTATATCTATCTATCTATTTATTTATATATATATATAATATTTATTTATTATACATATAAATTCAGTTATAATAATTATAATTTGGTATTAACAATAATCAAATATATTCAGTTAAAACAGGTGGGAAGGCAGCTTCTCTGGCATCCTTGAGGTAGTTGCTACTGTCATGAGATGCACCTAGATTTGACGATTTGAGTTCTGTGGTTTGTCTGGCGGAGAACATTCTTCAGTAGCTTCCCGGGACCGGGGTGATACGCGGAGTAAGTGTTATGAAGCATGGCCATAGCGGTTATAAATGGATGTTCATCTACTAGCCATAGGGATTAAGTATGCGTTACTGGTTTTGATCTTTTCTTCTTTCAGTTGTGATTTGAAGAGCTTGTTTTTTTTTTCTTTTTGGGGTTTTGTTTTTGCTTTTGTTTTTTTTTGAGTAGTCTATGTGAACCAGGACTTCCCAGAAAGCCTCTCTCTTGCATCTTTTACCTAACATAGCAGAAACTCTGAATTCCATCCCTATTCCTAAGAGCAGCAATTAAAACATAAAACTCCTGTGTCAAATGTCCCTCACTCCGTAATGTTAGTGTTTGCCTAGGGTAAGTGCAACTACAAAATAATTTAAAAATGAAAATAATCTTTTCCTCCTGTGGATGGTGTTTACATGTTTTAAGATAAGCTATTACAATAAACTTGACATGCTGTTCCCCACAACTGTTGTTCAAATGAAATTTACTGGCATTGAAAACCTTCAGTTAACAGGTCCAACTTTCCAGTTAACTAGAAATTGTTAAAGGATCTGCTTAGGATTTAAATGTATTTCAGTGTTTGAAAAGGAAAATCCCAGCAAGGTATGGATGGGACCATGTTCATCTTTTATTTCTTACCTCCTTTTAAAACATTATGCAGCTTACCTGCTTACGTGTGGCAGTAGAAAAAATAAATGACTATACAATGGATACAGAAATACCCAATGTGATGAACGTGGTTTTTGAATCTCAGCTGGTTTAATATTTTCTTTTTTCTTGCAGCCCATGTTTCCTTTTCTCGTTTTTGACTTCTCCAGATGTTAATAATTATAATCCTAAAAGTTAATTTTAAGCCAAAAGGAAAATTTAGGAAATCAGAAACATAGACGGTGTTGTTCTGTCATCCGGATAGTAAAATGTGTCATAGTCCAGGATTCTCTTTGTTCCCCAGGGATTTAAATGTGAATCAGGAACATGCAAAATTAGTTGCAGCTACAGTTGATTTCTTTGTAGAAAGACTCCGTTATGGATAAATATTTGAGAAATGAAACAACTGGCACAGGACTCCTGGTTTTGGACAAATCTTAAGACTGAGAAGGGTTTTGAGGAAGTTTTTTTTTTTCTTTTTTTCTTTCAAGTAGCTGTAGAAGGAAGTGTTGTTCGGAGGTGCTGTTAGGACAACCGTGTGCTCCTGCACGTTGATGGAAAGTGATACAATTTTATACCAACAGGGAAAATGAGCAGTATTTACTACATTTCAGTTTGAGCCATCTTTCAGAGATTTATGTTTATTCCAAATTAATCTGCTAGAAAACCGTAAAAATACTAAGATCCACCAAAATGTGAGCACAGGCGTCTCTTGCTGAGGCAATGTTGTGTTCCTTAGGCTCAAGTTTATCTAGGGGACTGTTTCTGTGTAATTCTCTCTTTATTTCACATCTGTGTCCAGATCTATCCAAAACACTGAGTCCCGCTTCTCTTTCAGCGGGAGGCTTGGTGCAATTTAAAACGTGTTAGCAGGGTTTCTCTCATCAGCTCTCCTTTTCTGGCGAGCCTCTGCAGGATGCTCGCGCTCCCTACGGACAGGGTCAGGTAGCTGGCGAGAGACCAAGGGAGGAGAACAGCATCAGAGGACTGTTTCCAAGGTAAATCCTGAAAGGCAGACTGGAAGAAAACTCAGGGGAATAGTCCATGTTCTTTCAAAATGTAACTCACTGTAGTGACTTCTGACCTTTACTGAAATCCTGGACGCAGTATAATTTGCTAGAGAAATCCGGAATTACGACATTTTATAAGAGCTAAAGGAAGGAGGCGTTCTGTGTTGATTGTGTGCTGTAGACTTGTTTTTCCTTGGTAGAAGAGAGACTGGAGAGCTCATAGAGAGACCTCTGCTTTTAAGTATATGGCCAAGTGAAAACTGCACTCTTCTGTCTCGTGGAGAATGGATTCATGCTGTCCTTGAAAAAACTAACCTAGTAGTCAACGAATGACTTGATGTGAAACAAATACAGTTTTGTGAAGGATATCTTATGCTCGTGCGGACACCTTTTCCCCACTGATGAGCAAAATGCATTGTTAGAGATGTCTTTTGCCTTCTGTAGTAACTTCTGCATATGAATACAGTTAAAAATCTAATAGTACCTTGTGGTATTACATTTAGTAGTACAATTCTAGCAGTACTAGCAATCAAAGCTAGTTATGGACAGGAAGTAACAGAATCGGATCCAAGGATTTCTTGTTAGCATCTCCCGGAAAGGGTAGTCAGTCTTCCCAGCTACTTCAGTACACAGAACCTTTAAGATACAGTTGTGTCAATGTCTTGACCAACTTTGTACAGATAAATTACTTTAACACTATTTTTTTTTTTTTTTGTTTCTCTGCATAGACTTCCATACGGAAAAATGCCTGCATCAGGCCATGTGATATATTAGAGGCTGTTAAAATCTATTATGACTTCCACAGAGTTGCCTATAATGAAGGTTGTGTGTAAGGGTTTAATGCAAGAAGGCACACAAGAGGAGTATTGCGATTTAGCGGTGGCTGACATGCCTCAAAACTCCGAGGAGGTTGTGCTGTAAATGCAGCCTCTTGTCTTGCAATTGACATTTTGTTAGTGGGTACCTAACTGCTAATTTGAAGGGGAATCAACCAGGGATCTAATATGAATAGCTATTAATAGATATGCAAGTGTTTTAAATCTATTTTTCTGCTTATTTGTAGGCATATTATTCATATATGATGTGACCTTCTTTGCATATATATGTTTAGTTCTGAAATTCATGCTTCAGTAGCATTCAGCCCTATGTGCCTTTGCAGTCATGGAAGCCAAAATGCAAGTTGGTTGCATTTCTCAAAATCACTTTCCAATGGTGATGACAATTTCAAAGTATGAAAGTGGCACTTATGCAAACTATTAAAAAAAAAAAAAAAACTTAAACCAAGGCCAGGGAGGAAAGCCAAGTGTTGACTACATATCCCCTTATTTTGTGACTAGTAATCAGTGTCAGTACAGTATGTTTTCCCCTGTACATAGTAAAATAGAGGGTAACTTTTAGACCTCTTTTGAAAGTGAGTAGCTCGTACACAAACTGAAGAGGAGTATAATAAGAAGGGAAATCTTAAAAGGAGCTTGATTCTTCGAGAGCAGCATGTAACACGCATTCAGGTGCACAGGTTGCTTCTTATAGCATGCACGTTGCTGTACATGCTTGAGTTTGCTCTGCTAGGGAAGCATTTGCACGCAGGTTTGTTTCCCTTCTACCTCTTCAACTTGCCTCCTGACTTCTCTGCTGCTCTTATTCATCTGTAAATTAATAAATGTCTGTGTGGTGCCTGTCCTTTTAATGAATTCTTAAATTGGAATAAGGAGGGGATATTATGTGAGAGATGCTTTATACTTGGTATGTGCTTGATATTTTTAGATTCATTATATCAAATGGTTGTAGATGCATTTCACTGAAGCTGGTGGAGCAGTGCAGCGATACTGTGGACTGTGACTTCTGATTTTAGGGAATATGTGTGTGTGGTGCATTTATATCTTGTACCTCTTGTGCTAGTAACTGCTATACTAAGCACTCAAATGTTTTTTAGTAACAAAAGTTGTTTTCGTACTATGTGTATAATTTGTTACTCATTGTCCTAGCTGTCCAAGCGGATTTAAACTGTGCCCTCAGAAGTGTTTGCTCTTGCTGGATTAAAATTTTACTGACAGGTCTCTGTAAAATTCACGTTAGTGAAAGTTTCAGAGGTGCCTTTGGCAGCACGCTAAAGCTTTCACGTTAAGGTTTCTCCCCATTTGCCGCAAGTATGAGGAAAAACTATAATTAGTGCCAAACCTTTAATAATAAGCGGCTTCTGCTTTTTGGAATACTTTGCACTTGGGGATAGTGTGCTGCGGTGGTTTGCTTATTAGAGGGCATGGTTATCAGGGAGAGTGCAGGTCTAGTGCAGGACTTGGAGTGGCGGCAGCCCTCGTGGCAGCCCTCGGAGTCCTCTGGCACGGCGGGAGATCTTGGCGTTTTCCCTCTTGCCCCGCTCTCAGCAGTTGTGTTTCGGTGTAGTTCACAGTTCGGTGGTTGTGAAAGCAACAGCTAAGACAGACCGACATGCCGCCCTCGCACGCGCTCTCCACGGCGTGCTTCTTGCTTCCGTTTTCTTCCGGGTACCCAAAGATTTCAATTTTAAGAGTTTTTGTTTGTTTGTTTCTCTGCCCTTACGTACTTTACTGTACTCAGTACAGCTCTGGGCAAAGAACCGAGCTGAAACAACTTGTTGTGTTACTGATAGGCCAGCTTAGCTGGAGAGAAGTGTTTTAAGCGCTGCTTAGGGTTCAAACCATCTCAAGGAGGGCTTAAGGTTCAATTACGCTCCATTTGTAAATGCAGCTGATTGTGTTTGCCTGGCTCATACTGATTTTCCGAGGAATAACTGACACTGCTAAAGTAATCGCACACTCGAGCGATGGCAGTTGCGTATGCAGGCAGATAATGAGGTACAAATTTAAACCCTGCAGGAAACTTAAAGCATGATTTCTCCCATTTAGAGGCAGTTTCAGGTGTGTGTTGTGAGTGACCATCAATGTTCTGTTGTGCGGATTTTGACCCTGCGTGTATTTTTCTGACTCTTCTGTATTATACTGTTTTTGGTTCCACATGATTGAAGGAGTGTTGGAGGAAATGATAATATCATTGCATGTTTGAAGCAGACCAAATAGTCTTTGGGTTTTTAATAATTACTTCTGTTTTGGTTTATGATGTTTACTAGAGAAAGCAGTACTTTTTGGTATGGGTTTAGAACTAAAAGATAACTTAGGAACATGATATAACTTTCTATTTTTATAGCCAATAATTTAATAATAGCAAAATACCTGTTGAGTTTAAGGATGTTATCAGTTATTCCCCCCACAGACACACACGCTATCAGCTTCAAAATTTATGCATATGCCAATGCTTAACCTTACATATTGCATGTAATCCTATTTGATTTGAATGTAATCATGAGAATGAGTTGCAAGGTGCACACTTAAGTTTTTTTATAAATCTTGGCAAATTAAGATTCTATATTTTTAAAAAAATCTTTAATATACTAAAATTTACCAACTTTAGCTCACATTGCAAATAGTGATTTAAACATTTTCTGCTTTGCTAAGAAGCGTATCTGAATGAAAGTCTACTTTTCCTTGAACATTTATTTGCTAATCTTTTCTATTAAAAATAGCAAACTGTGTTTGTCAAAGTACTAATATAGCAGACTACAACACTTCAGGCATCTTTGAGAATTATCCATGTGCCAATATTGGTAATGAAATAAAAGCATTTGTTGAATGCCATGCTCTAGGAATATAAATCTATGATTTGTATACAAAGTTCTCTCATTTTAACTGCTATTAAACTACTAGCAGCCTGAAATTCTAGGAACTTTGAATGCCCTTGAAAGTTTGTAAGAAAAAACAACAAATAATCTGATTTCTGGTAAATAAATGAATAAAACAGAAGAATTTCTTGAGTAATTGTCACCTTCAAGTTTTGAGGAATGAGACTTTTTTAATGGCTGGGATATTTTTTTGTTGGCTTGTTTTTGATATATGGAGTTGGAATATGTATTTTCCGTCTGAATGAATTTTTCATCTTTTTCCTTGAGATTTTTTTTAAATATTCTAAAACAGTCTCAATACATGCTTGTTTGGTTTTTACAGACCTCAATACGACAGTTGCACATAGATACGTTGAACTTTCGAATAGTACCAGAAAAGAAGTTAGCATCCTTTTGCAAACACTTGTTTTATATCAAGTGAAAGGCTCATTGAATCTGTAAATTAAAATCATCTAACTTTCCACAAACATACATCTTTTTCAGTGAAATTGAATGATGGTTTGGTTTACTATTTTTAGACCTTTGCAGAAAAGAAACCAAGGAAGTGATAATGTATATAGTCAGATTATAATAAGGTTCCAATCATTTAAAATTACTGCATGATGAATTAGTTTGTATAGATTTTGACTGTAGTTGCCTGTAATAAACTGAATTGTTAAGTAATACATAACCATGGTGTTTCTGAAATAAGAGAAAAATAAACTTTCTTTCCTTGTCAAAGACTTTGAAGCTGGACCATGAGTTCTGGTGTTTAGTAAACTAAGATGAGGAGGGGTATGCAATTTATGAATAAATAGTGATTTAATGCTGCCTGTTTATATTCACTGCAAACCTGAGCCAGGAATTTAATTCGAGTCTCCCAAGATAGTGCAACAGCTATCTGTGTTGTAACTCCATATGACTATTGAGTTGCCGCTCTGAAATCCAAGAATCTGTCTTTCCCTCTAGTAAAGTGTTACTAGAATACTACTACTAAAAAAAAGAAAAAAAGAAAAAAAAAAGAAAAAAAAAAAAAAAACACAAAAAATGCCCAAACCAGCAGCAACCCCCCTGCCTAAATTCTAGAAATCAGACCATTCTTTATTATGCTTCCATATTCTCAGCTGTGTTCCAGTTGCAGGCTTGAGAAGCCCTGTGGCTGCCAAGTGACATTTGTATCTACCTTGGTAGTTCTCTATTTCAGTAATACGGGCTTTAATTATAGTTTGATATAACCTGCTTTCAGTCTGTACTTAGGCCAAATCCTACGATTTTTACGTGTGTATCTAACCAAATTAAATCCCAGTTTGGGGTCTGTGCTCCATCCTGGAAGTGCCATTTCATATTTTTTGACTTTGGCACTTGATGGGTTTCTGATATAATATGTAGACTGACTGTAAATATAATACATTAATACTATGAATATATTGCATTTCCAGTTACCCCCTAGAACTTTCACCCTTGCGTGAAAGAAGTCTTCTCCTCCCACTGCCACAGAAAGTCCACAGACTGCAGTGCCACGCACTTCCTCGGAAAGGGAGTAGTTTTGGACTGGAAAATGAGCTTGGACTCGTTTTGAAAGCGGCCAACGCTACCACAAGACAAGGTAGCTGTTTGGTTCTTACCTTCTCACCGTCCAGAAACGGCCAAGGCAGATCTTATTTCTGAGTGTCCTTGCCTCGTGTCCCTTGTAGTGTTGCAGGTCACGCACTTTTCTCCAGGCGTGCTGGTACTAACCTGAGGGGTGTAGTTGGAAAGCTGAAAGCAGCTACTTCCCTTTATTTGTGATGCGAGTGAACCTGTAATGATGAATTTGAAGGTTGGCCCAAGACATGTAGTGGCCTTCTCGGGGAGTGGTGACACTGCTGAGGGCTGCTGCACTAAGTGGGTTGTTAGAGATTATGTGCACAAGACTGCAAACGTACTCGTGTATGGGGGGGAAGGGGAGAGTTTCTAAATTTCAAAACGGGAAAATTGAGGATTTGCAGGAATGAGAACTGAGATAAACTTTACCAACCTTTCGATCAGTTACGTTTTGATGGTTACTTTTTCAGCAAAAAGAGATGCAAAGCTTCAGAGGTCGTTTTTAATGAGTGTGTGAAGCAGTGTCTGTAGCACTTGCAAGACCAGTCACGGAACAATACACATGGAGACAACTTTTGAAAAATTAAATGCTTTTGCCTTCCAGTTTGGTTTAAAAAAAAAGAAAGTTTGTTTTTTCACTAAGAATTTGCGTATAAAGCTTTGAGGACTTTAAACCCGGTAGTTTGAATCATGATCAGGCAAAGAACTGGAATAACTTTCAGAAAGACGGAATGAATGTCAGTATCCTGTCCCCAAAATAATCTAAATAAATAACTTAGTACAAATATATCCAAATAGTGTCCACGATGAACAGTACACGTGCAATCCCATAAAAAAAATGCATGCACGTCAGCCCTTTGCAGATACACTACAAAACAATTAAAAGGGGGGCAGGGGAAAGCACATTCTCCATGCACAGAGAATATGGGGTAGTAGGAAATGCAGGATACTTTGATTAAGTTCTTTAGTTCTTGGATGTTTTTTATCTGATGTCTAAAAGATGTATCTCATATGAGGAAACTGTGAGGCACAGTAAAACTCAAATACATATCTACTGAATATACATGCCTATTAAAGTTAATACAGATGTACCCACTTCTTTCATGAGCTTCTAGCAGGTACTCAGATATAAAACTTTGTTAGTACCATCAGTGGACTCCGAAAACGCGCTCTGCATTGGTTACATATGACTTTTTAAATCCTTTTAAAGGTTGCCTTATGGAAATGAAATGACAGTGGATAAGGAAGGGAAGAAAAGATATGCATTCACTTGGGACTTTGCCTTGAGGTAGTCAAAGCATAGCATTAGTGTTTTACAGATAAAAATCTTCAACTCCATAGTCTCATTTTCAGAAACCAGAATAACTATTTTGTTAACAAATAATAGTTAATGGTATTGTTATACTTAAAGGTACAATGCTGCTGAAGCTTTATATGTTGTTCCTAACATTGTAATCCATGTTCTGATTATCATCTACCTGGAGAAGTTGATGAAAATGCTAGTTGTTTTGGCTGTAAACTTACAAGATAACATTTTCTTGAGGGTTTTTACTGAAGTAGGATAACTGACTGAAAGATATTTAGACTTCTGTAATGATCAGGCTTTTCTGCATGTGCTTTTCAGCATCTCACTGAATCAGCGGGCCTAGCATAAGCCTGAAATGAGGTGCATACATATGTTGAAAGGTTCTTGCAGCTGGACTTTGTCAGATGTAGCTACAGCTAAAGCTATTAGACCGAGCTGTGAGTCGGATTAGTTGTGGAACCAATGTGTGTTTATGGGGAGATAATCTCCGTATGCAGAAGGAGAGGTGGACAGCGGATATGGCCCATGCACCAGCTCCACGACACCTGGTCACCGTTGCTACCAAAAGAAGGGAGGCTGCTGCGTTGGAGCTCCTTGGGTCTGTACCTGGGCTGCTCCCTGCCACGGGCTGCAGCGAGTGTTCGAGGGGTCAGGCAGAACATGCAGGACCTGCTCTGGGTTAAAACCTTTTGTTTGGTTGGTTTTTCAACTTGGATAACTTTCCAAATGCAGAAAAAGAGGAGTAGCGGGCTAGGAGGCAGAGCAAAAAGCTGTGGGTCAAGAGAGGACAGAGCAATTTGTTTTGGTAGTTGTGCTGGCGTACTCTGCGCTACAGGACTTGTGGAGCGATAGGTTCGGTCTCATCAAGTGTTTACCTTTTGTCAGGATTAGGGCTGTGAGCAGTCTGGGGTCTTGTTCCATGTGATGAGTGTTACTGTCATCCTCTGAGATTAAAACGTCTGCTGTTTTCAAGGGAATATGATTCTTACTGTATTTACTTTGTGATTGTAAGTGTTATTCAGTGAATTGTGATCTTAAACTTTATAAAGTGATTGTCAGTATAACTGATAGTGTGTTTGTGCTGTTTCTGAATTATAACAAAATATTTTAACATTCACCTTTGCAATCAGTGCGGAACTACTTGAAATTTCAACAGATTTGCTTATGTTTCCTAAAGCAACTTTAAGAAGCTAGCTTGAATTTTTCTACCGAAAAGTTTTCCTAAGCCCTCTCTTCTGTTAGTTATTAATGTGTTACTTAGATTTCAGTTTCTCTGCTGGTGACATTTGTTAGTTGGATGGTCTTTGAAACAGAGGGATTAGAGGCAAGAAGTGGCAGCAAGCAGATCAAATTTCTCAGTGATAACATTTATTTTTATTCAGGTGGAGGGGAAGCAGACCAGAAATTAAGCTGTGCTCATAGGACGGACTGAAAGTAAGGCCTTATTCATGCTTTGAGCTCTCTGAAGACACAAAATACATATGTTGCTCTAAGTTAAAGATACAGACTTACTTTTTTATTTAAGGTCAGTTTATATAGAATTTCTTTTCTGTATACATGCATTTCATCATCTTAGTAGCATTTTTTTATTACAGTCACACTCATCACAGAATGAAAATGATGTCAAATAGTATTAGCAGGTTGTTCTGCTGGTGAAGAAAGCTGTAAACAACACTTTCTTCTTAAAAGTAGATAATTTTTCTCTCCCTCAGGGGCAACATTCAATTTATAAAGTCTACATCAATACTTCTTAGGAAAACATAATTTACTTTTTTTCCATGGGTAGACATGCTTTACTAACCAACCAACCAAAGCCCCTAGACAGTCATTCAAAATAGTAGTATGTTACTTGTTTGTTAAAAAGCTTTTTTTGATTACCAAAAGTATTGCATCAACTTAAGAAGTCCCAGTTTAACAGTCGTAAATATTTCAGTTGCAATTCATGAAGGAGAAGAATCTGTAACGAAAGTTGTTGCCATAGCTTGGGACTGTTGCGAGCAAAATTACCTTTTTGAAAGATTGACTTGGACTAGTTTGGATAACTAAATTCTTTTAACATAGACAAATGCAAATCACGATTTTTCCTGCATTTCTTAGTGATAGTAAAAAGGTTGTGGAGGAGGAGGAGGGAAAAAAGGACATAAAATGGGGTAAATACGTGCCAGTTTGTTAAAGCAGAGGGGTGTCTTTCTCCAACGCGGCTGTGCGGCTCCGCGCCGATCCAGGAGCACGCCCTAGCGGCAGGTGGGTCCTGCGTGGCCTTGGCCGACGTGGAGTCGCCGTGCTGAGGTGCCTTCACTGAAACAGGAAGGAGAGTGATGGTTTTGCAGAATCTTCTTAAAATCGCCACATCTGTTTCTGTCCCGTGCCAAAAACAAATGCGGTATGTTTATATTGGCCCTCATCACATGTACTGGTAGTCCTACGATAAAATATTTGCTCTGTAATTAATTTTGAAATGTGGGAGTAATATATATTTCCTCTTTGAGTGGAGTTTTAAAACATATCAGTATGCTAAACTGCAGGGACAGAGACTGCATGCTCATGATGCACAGATTCTTACAGGACGTGAGCATTTTGTAACATGTACAGCCATCAAGGTTGCTAGTTAATTGCATAAAATGTTTAGATTTTCATAATTTTGAAAATCTCTTGAGTTTTTGCATTGAGTTTTTTGTTTTTGTCTTCCTGAGGTTGATTCCTCTTTCAACCCCTTTATTCCTTCACCGCCTCCTGCCCCTTCTCTTTTTCTAAACAAGGTACTAGGTTTGTATTTTGAGTCTTCTGATTCCCTGAAATATCTCTAGATTGGCATCTCCTCAGAAAGGAAAATAACCATATAACTACAAAAAAATCCACGGCATCACTGCACTAGTTTGAAGATTGAATATAGTAAGGGAAATTGTACCCTGTGATTACAAGTGATTACCCTGTGATTTGATTATTTTTATCACATCACTCAGGAGGAAAATAATTAAATTTAAATGTAAAAAGTTTTACGTCACTAACTTCACATTAAAAAAAGAAAAGGAATGGAGAGGAAAAAAAAGAAATTATTCACTGTATGCAACCTGGACGTCCTTGCTGGACATAGGCATTAGCCATGCAGTAAATGTTACTATATTTATTAATTTGAAACCTGGTAAAATTATTCCCAGAATATATATGATTTGGGGGATTCTCTGGTCGCGTTGTTTGATGTGACTGCAGAAGTAGGTAGCTGTTAGGGTCTGCTTGGAAGACTACTTCGATGCTTAGTCATTCTTAAAAGACCTGTTAAGCTGGATCTGGATCGCTCATTTAATTCTTGCTGTGCGCCCTCTCAGCCCTCTCCATCCCATGGCAAATTAGTTAACTGTAAACAGATTTCCTGTTGTTGTTCTAAGGGAGGCTAATGGAGTGATGAATTTCTAGTGTTCTGGGTATACTGTGTTTTTATGTATGCTCTATGGGGAATTGTAGAGAGGAAAGGAATTCCTCTTCAACTGGCTTCTGTTCAGGATGTGGTAGCACACTGCTTTCCTTTAAGGCCTCCTTGTTCTCTCTCCTATTTGGCTTTGTTTATTGGTTAATATCAATTAGTTACTTGCAACAGTTTGCTCTGAATGAGAAATACTTGATGCAAATGCAAAATGGAAGGAGTTAAAAGCATGAGTGCTAAAACATATCGCTTCTGTTAGTTTAACCAGCAGGATCAGCATCCTCTTTAAATGAGCTTTTGTACTATCATTCATCTTGGAGATAAAATTACATAATTTCTTTAAAATTTGCTTCTGATTTTTTTTTCTTAGTTTAATTTTAACCAAACAGGTCATGCATTACCAATAGGTTCAAGGAAAGCTATCAAAGCAATGCATAATAGCCTGGCAGAGAACTGAAATTACGTTAATTTTGGGTTAGGACCTTTTCACTTCTTTTGTGAGCTACTATCAGTAAGTGTTGTTACAGTGGAGGACTAGGGTGCTTTTAAAATCCAGGGTGGTGGGACTGGAGCTTTTTTCCTAAGAAATGGCAGAGATAATAGTAAAATTGAGCTTATTCGTTATTAGGAAGTTGATGATCTCCTTATTTCCAATTATACTTACCTTTTACCTTTAATTCCTTAGATCATAATATTTGTATCCTCTCAATCTTGAAAATGAGAACCCAGCAGTGTGTAAAAACAAATCTTGCAGTTACCGGAGTCGGTGGCACTCCTCACTTCTCTTGACTATGGCTCCTTCTGTATTTCAAAGATTCTGTCTATACGTCTCCATCTAAACGGTAGGAAATTGTTCCGAAAGGAGGCAAGAATAGACCCTGGCTTTTTTCATCTCTTTAGGAAGCACTAAGCCAGCACAATTTATCTAGTCATTAATTTGGATTAAGACACATTTATCTGAATCGCTTGGGAATTTAAATAGGGAAAATGATCACTCACCAAAATATTCTGTAATTTCTCAATCAAAGCAAAAATTTTTTTGCAAGTCTTGTTCAGCTTAGTAATGGACTAAATAATTAAGGGTTTCTTAGAGCTTAATGATCATTATTTTTAAGATGATAGAAAATCTTAAATGCTACATGCTGTTTCAGGTTCATGTTGCCTTTTGTATTTCAAGTCATTTTAAGGAGATCTTTGGGAAGTTTGTTATCTGTAGTGTCTTTCGTGTGTCTTTGTGGCTGGAGTTCAGTGTTTGGAAAATCACTTGCTCTTTCCCTCATCCCCTTCCATTTGAGGGAGGGTTATTGACATTAAATATAAAATGATATTTTTTTGATACATGGATTCTTTTTGTTGCTGCACCCACTTAAACAGTGTTCTTGCTCTCTTACCTCCAAACCATTTCTCCTGAATCTGTTAAATTCTGTGAACTTATTCTCTAATGAATTCGTCTCTAATGAGTGTTCATGGCAGGAATCACTACATCGTACACGTGTTCTCATCACAAGTATATAATGCACTTAACATCCACGGAGCATTTAAGTTCTGAAGTCATATGTGCAAATTAGCTCAACAAGGATATTTAAGTTTTTGTTCATATAATGTGTTCTTTAAAGTATTCTTTGGTACCTTAATTTGTTGGTGTTAAATTTGGATCCAGAAGGTCAAGTTTGAAAAACACTGGACAGTTCGATCGTAGCCTTGTGCTTCCTATTTCTTATCTTAAGGTTGAGTCATTTTAGCTGACACTAAAACAAGCTACTGTATTGATACTCGGACATTTGTAAATTTTAACCTAGATGCTCCTGGAGTACTTCTTATTCAACACGAGAGCAGCCAAAAAGAACAGAAAATTCCATTAAAGCTAATGTTCTATTCTGTTCTGATGTTTTGTGTTTAGCTAAGAAAAAGTAAGAAGAGATTAGAGTTGAAACTGTACCTGTACTGTTGCTTTAATATCAAAAGATGGTCTTTAATTTTTGTTCATTTGTTTTGTAATGTAAGTATATATTGTGATCATTAGGAATTGAATGTTGTTTTAATGCTTTCAGTAAAAAAACTGGTAGAAGAATAGCTATCTCGTCCTTTCTTCATCCTTTAAAACAAAATATTGATAGAAACTATCATAATATGGTTTGTGTTACAGGTGGTGTAATACCAAAGGCTGTACTGCTGCCACATCACAATTTTGTGGGGTTTCAGAGAGTAGTTCTGGTAAGGACACTCAATGATTTATCTCTTTATTTGTCATAAAAGTGGACTGATCCTTTGGTACAATTCAATATTGGTAATTACAGTTATATGCGTTTATATTATTGGTTAGGTATCAGCTTTTGCAGTTGACTGAATCTTTATGTTGTGTTCTTTTATTCAGTGGTCTTTAACAGCTCCTTTTGGAGCTGTTACTGTCTAATGTGTAAATCCATATTCATTTTATTGAGAGCTGTTACGATAGAGCACATCAATTCACAGCACGGGAATATTAATAAATAGACCTTTTGACAAAACGGCGTGTAAAAACTATTGTCGTCTTGATGCGTTGAACTGTTATTGCATTAGTGCATATTAGCTTTAAAAAAGGTGATTATAGTATATTTTATTTCAAGTACTAAAATCTTGACTTTCTAAAGGAAATTATGAATACGTGGTTCAGAGGGTGAATATCCAGCCCATGTACCATTATCAGTCTGTTCTTAAGTTTATACAGTTGTGGTTCTGCAATTGTTTCTCTTTAAATGTATATAACAGCGGTCTGCAATCCCTCTGCACTTCTCTTGACTTCGCATACTTTCCTTTAATGCGTTCTCCTATCTTTAGAGCGCTCTCTTCTGTATGGCTAGAGTTACAAGGGAGATGAGATTACTTTACCTTTTCTAATAAAGGGAAAATTCATTCTGAACCGTTCTACCGACAGCCGTGCTTACGTATTGTGCTAGAGCACAGTTGAGTATTTGTTCTTTCAGCAGTAGATAACTGATACTGCATTTGTATCTGTAGAGTTTTTAATACATACTGTAATTTAACAAATGTGGGTGTAGCAGATGTCTTTTTTTTTTTTTTTTTCCCTCCCCCCTCACAACCCTTTACAGTTGTGAACAATCTCAGGTCTATAGAGGGCACTCACAGACAGAGCACATTTATTTTAACAGCCCTTAAATGTGCAAGCAGCCCCCCAGAACGTAGAGAAGGATATTGCTGACTGTTCTTTATGGCCTTGCTTCTGCAAGGTGCTGTTTTACTGGCTCTGCTCCAGCAAATCACTTAAGCAGTTGAAGTCAATGGGACTGTAATATGTTTAAATATTCTTTTGGCTTGATCCGTATTTCTCTATACTTTCATGAGTCTTTCTTTTCTAAAAACAAGATAGGACACAAGAATTTCTTAGTGAGATCCTCTAGTTAACACAAGAAACTGGTAGTCTTTCTTGTTGGAGATGGGAGGTTTTGGCTAATAATTCAGGGATGCAAAAAGGGTGCCATTTGAAGGTGCAAATTAATTGGTGTAATGATTGAATCTATTTTCCCCTTTGTCACTGCATTAGATTGGTCCTCCCAAAATAGTTGGGCATGGTACTATCAAGGTTGTCTATTTTCCAGCTGTGTAGATAGTTTACACCTAAACCTGTGCAAGAAATATGTGTAGACATAACATTAGGATTTCTGAATTTTGGAGTGCAAGGAAAACATGCTAACAGATTTATGAGGGCAACAGCGTTGTGAAGTAACATTGAGTAGTATTAGTCAAGAATATTAAAAGGCCATCTGCAAAGGGAAGTCATCGCAGCTTTTTAAATATTGCAAGAAAAGAAAGATGATGGGAGCTATTTAGCATCTGAGAAATGCCACGAATTTTTCAAAATGTGAGCAATTTGTGCAGTACTTATTAAAGTATAATGTGATCTGGAGAAGTTATAGACTTCTTCCTCTCTATCACAGTTAACTTACTATCTCACCATCCCTTATTTTCAAAGAATACCCCTGCTGCTGGAAATGCGAGAGCAGAACTTTTCATGCATGAAATTCATGATCGCTGTGCTTTGAAGTAAGATAACCTGACATGGAGGGTTTGTGTGTGCATGTTTATGTAGGGGTTTTGTTGTTGTTTTCTTTCTTTCTTTATTTTTTGAAGGCTGTCTTGCCTGACTTGGCAGCCTTTGAGACAGAGAGGCTTCAGTCTGCACCAGCGGAAGCAGTTACTGTGATTCTGTGAAAGCTGGAGCAGAGGTCTCTTGTGGGGCAGGCTGAAGACCTCTTCACTGCAGCTGCCTGTGCAGCAGTAGCCTGCAGATCTAAGACGTGGTGGATTTCTATCGCTGCTGCTGTTTAGCTTTTACTAGGAAAAAATGTTTTCCCTCCACAAAGCATGGGACTATGATCCTATTTCTAACTGTGGCTAGAGGAGATTTCTAAATTAAGAGTGCTTTTTAGTGTAGGGGGAATTCTTATCAGGCAGATGATGTTTCTTTAGGTTTTGAATAGCTTGCTTCATAGGGGATTAATCTGAAAATGTCTCAGAAATGAGAGCGAGTGTCTGACGTTGGCCTGAGTGATCAGAAAGAAGCAGCAGTGTCCTTTGTTTTATTTCTGCTAAGAAAGATCCTTTATGACTTCTAATCCATTTTATGAACAGTTTCTCTAGTAGCCTCTGCTGCTTCTAGTGTAGAAAGCCACCAGGTTTAAGTTGTGAAAGTGCGTGTGTGTGTGTGTGTGTGTGTGTGTGTGTGCAGATATGTGGGCACGCACACCAGCATTTATATGCTACTTTGAAGGGTGCTTCCCTCAGGGGACAAAAACTTTGCGTACAGCAGACTACTACGATTTCATGATTTTCTTCGTGTCCTGTGTGCTGTACAGAAACGTAACAATAGTTCTTGAAAATATCTGTTAATAAAACTATCTGTTAGTATTTTGCTGAAACTCATTACCTCTAAGTGTGTTCAGATTCCTTTTATTAGTCAAAGACCCTCTTTACAGTGTCAAATTAAAAAAAAGTTTGAAATAATCTTGCTAATTTTCTAAGAACAACGGTGCAATTGCTTCTACAGATACAGGTGACTTAAAGTGTAGGGGCCATCTGGGGCTGTGTTACGGTAGATATGATCATGAGATCTCTGAGAAATTTTCCTTTATAGTAGTATAAATATATTTCTGGATTTAAAAAACAGTAAAACAGCAGAACTTGGCATTCATCCATAGTTGTCTATTATCCTTAGTCTAGGATAATTTGAGTCAGATAAAATACTCCACTTTGAAAGGACAAGGAGAGAAGGTTTTTTTTTTTTTTTTTTTTTTGTTTTTTTTTTTTGTTTTTTTTTTTTTTTTGCTGGGTATTTTGTAAAAGAAACAACTGCTCTTGGTGATTCAGATATTGGAACAACTCCCAGCAGAAAAGGATGTATTGCAGGGTATGAAGAATCTGGGCATTTGAATGTATTGCATGTCTTTTCTGTATATTATGGGCACATCATCTCAGTATATATGCTATTTTAATATTGTGTAAAAAGAGCCTTGGTATAGATTCATTTAGAGGAAAAAGCACATGGTGAAGGCAGGGAGCGGAGATTGAATTAATGACTGAACAAGCTTAGGAGGCACAAGTAAGTTTTTCATAACTTATTTATACTTTGAAGGGATTTTTCATAACTTATTTATACTTTGAAGGGATAGACTGATACTAATTCATATGGAAATTTAGGTATAACTAATATAGATTTGAGATGTTCTCTGCCAAAATGCACAGTAGAAAACCTAGATATACTGTGTCAAAGTTAGCGTAAACAGACTGCTTTGAGAGACAATACAGAGTGTGATGTCGAGATGTGGAGATTGAATGTGTGCATTAGAGTTGATTATTGTGGCAGAACCTGAAAATGATATAAATTAAGGAAAGAGATACTTGCAGGCTTGGAAAACAACCTGGCCCTTGCTGCAGAAGGTGAGGCATTTGTTGTAGCTAACTGTATCCCTGCAAAGGTCTCTTGCATGCAGCTCAACTTCTTGTGCACTTCAGTGTCCTGTCCCATAGCAGAAGCTGTGACGTCTGCTTTGCCTGTGATTTCGTTGCCTTTGTGACTCTTTGGTGGGAGAGCAGAGGATGGTGGCCCAGGAATTCTCAACCTCCTACTTCAGCCTTTTACCATGCACTGCTAGTGCTCTTCGAGAAGCTTTAGCTCTGCCATGCTCCGTCTGAGTGGTGGTTATGAAGCTGCTATGGAGACCTTACCTTTGCTGATAAATCCTTACCCAGGGCTGAAAACTGCTGTCTCGCATCCTAAGAAGCCGTCATGTCCAAAAGCAGCTCTCTGGCTGCACGACCAGCAGTGCTTACCCTGCCTCTGGACTGCCATTTCCAGATGCCTCTCAGCGATGATGCTGTATCACAGCGTAACAACCGAGTGCTGTTTTTCTTTCAGGTGGCTGCAGTGGGTAGTGTCCATGTGTTACTGTGTCTAGTCTCCTTGGGAGTATTAAGATTATTGATAATAAACTCTTACCACAATACCTAGTTTAAATTTAATGGATGTAAAGACCTTTGAATCTTCGAATGCCAAAAAATAATGTATTTTTAATTACGTGACAATTCTAATAAGCCTTCAAAGTGATACAGGTGCTCCGGGAAAAGTTATGTTACCTTTATTTTAAAGTCTACCTCAAGTTAAATCGGTGTGAAGTTTGTACAAAAGGTTTTATTGCCTTTTAACATTCCTTTACCTAAAAAAATTGAGCAATTACTTTAATTAGTATAGCGCCTTTTTCAGAGGAATGTGCAGATTTAATTATTTCTTCCTGCTTAATTAGTATTTAACTAAAAAAAAAAATATGAATGAAGATAGTCTCATACTGTCCTGTTGCTCTTGTTTGCATTGCTAACAGTTTTTTTTCGTTTAAGCTCAGATCCTGCAATTTGATTATTCTTAAACAGAAGTAAGACAGCTTTTAAAGGCTTCACGCCAGTGTTGGAACTGTGGTCTGCACCCTTTTTAATACTGTTGTTGCATTCAGTTTCGTTAAGAGTTTTATTTGGTAATGAAAAGGAAGTGTGGTTGTGGGTGGTATCGCTGGAGTGGTTGATGAGGCAGGGATAGTAGAGGAGTGTGGGAGTAAACATCATATATAACTGAGATTCACAAGTTGTGCTTTTTTGCATTCATATAGCCAATTGCAGAAGCATGCTATTTATTATTTTTGTTTTTACAAAATGTTTTTGTGTTTGTGAAGGTCCTACACTCATAATGGTTATTCACCTGCATATTCCCACTAGCTCACTTAAGACCACTTTGGTAAACAGGGATAGATGTGAAAATGCTTGAGGAAAGAAAATAGAGTTGAATTTTTAATCTGAGGGTCAGCTTTCTTAAGCTTTCCTTAAAACTCTCTGTTTATGTAAAATGCTGCAGTCAGTTGTGAGTTACATGTCTTTCATTCTTTTTGGTGAACATCTTGGGGCTAAAAAGGACTTGTCAGCTTACATTTAATTTATTCCAGCCTTTCAGATACGTTTCATGGCTGTAGAGAACTTTGAACACTAAGGATGATGAATGCTGGCACATATTTTCAATACCAAATTCCACTTTCCAACTGAAGTTATATTCTCAACATGTTTAATATCTGGGTTAATGTAGAAAAAATGTCTGGAGTACAGTGTATTTCTACTATCACTGTGATGGCATGTTTGCCATCAATCCGTGACTCATGGATAATTTGGCCTTGCCACAAATAGTCAGAGGCCATTCTAAAAACATACGGTGATTTCAGCATCCTGAATTCATTCTGTTTTCACTATCTGAGGGATACTGTTTGCTTTTTCTTCGTTCCAGTCATAAATAAATAAATGAAAATCTGGCCTCATCAGTAAGTAGCGGGTTCTGGTGCGGTAGCTCTCGATGAACGATCTCTAAGGCTAAAGCTTATATCCTTCCATTGCTAACAGTTTATATTCTTCTGAGTTGAGGTTGCAATGTATTGTCACTGAAGGATCTTCTCTGTGTGCTATGAGGTTGTTTTCTTTTTCTTTTCTTTTTTTGACCTCATTATGGTGTTCTTTCACAAGGGTTTTCTTTCACCCTTCCTTTTCCAGAAACAGTGGACTCAGCACGCAGCAGAACGTCTGCCTCAGAAAAATTGGTGGCTTTCGTGTGCTTGCGAAAAGCTTTCAGATAAAATGTGTGTTATCTCCAAACTAGAAGCTTCCAAAGCACATAATTCCAAAATCACTTCTCTTGTGGGATAGGTATATATGACTAGGCTTAGTAATGGGGAAACAAGTCGGTTTTGTTTGCATTTACAATAGCTCAACTGCTGTGAACAGAGCACCCTGGCCTGTTTGTAGCCTCATTGCAGAAGTTACCTGCTTTTCTAAAGTAACGTAGCAACTGAGAAAGATGCTCTTGTGAGTTTGTCAGCCCAGAAGTGTTTGTAAAAGCCTCCTTTTTTGTCAGGTATTGTAGGAAATACCTGTGCAGTTAATATTATTTTTGGTCTATTAATGTCTATGTGAAAATAAAATCTGCACTTGGTATCAGCTTTGTAGGTGTTAAAAAAAGCTGGGGAGAGCATTCAGGCTCATACACCAAGGGCAGAGCAAACAAGTGAGTCGATCCTGGGCTGTAAAGTCACATTCAGGTAGCTGTCTGTGTTTATCCAGACAACCATAAATGCGTTTGGTTGTCTTTGGTTGCTCACTGGAAAAGACCAGGCCTCAAAGAATTGCAAGAATTTAGGATAATTAAGTAATCAACCCAATAAAAATTAAAAAGCCAGCCTTTAAAGAACAAAGTAAACCCAAACGAGCCCTACTCCATCTCTGCCAAAACCGTGTGGCACGGTAGCCTGTTTCAAGTATGTTTCAAGATTTAGACTCTAGCAGATGTCATAGCTGTGCAGTCTAAGGGCCATGGATTTCCTAAAAGCTCAGCTTTGCGAGCTGACCCATCATACAGGAAGATTTTGCTTTTGCTGGGTTTTTTTGCTTTGTTTATTTGTTTTTACTTTTGATTATGAAAACCTGTGTGTACAGTATGCAATGGACTTCAGTGGAGAAGAAGGCCGACTTACGCTAATGTGAACAGTAAATGTAAGCGTGGTGGAGGAGTGCTGTGAGAAGGTACGAGGTTGGCTCTAAATGCGTAACATTACTCCATGCCTGTGAAATGGCTCTGCTGAGCCTCATTTCTGCAGTTGCTCTAACTCAGGTAGATTTGCAGTGCTTTGTTATTCTGTGTAGGTACACTTCAAATCATCTCAATCTGTTGTTGTTATGGCAGCATTTAAAAACTTCCTAATCAAGAATGAGGGAACGCGCTGTGATAAACACACTGAGGCAAGGAAAACAAGGACAAGGCCTTGTCCTGAAGAGCCCTCAGTATGTATTGCAGAGGGCATAAGGCTAAAAAAAGACAAATAAAATGAGCAGATGAAGAGGTGAAACCCAGGGCAAATGCAGGACCACTGGCTCAAGATTTTATGTCAGATCAAGAGATGGAAGCCAGAAAATGGATCACCAGCATGAGAAAAGATAGCAAGTACGACCCATAGAAGCTGTAAAAGAGTGAAGGTACTGGAAAGCATAAGAGGATTCCATGCACCCTTATGGAAAAAATCACTTGTCAAGATAGGGTTGCTCTTGCAGGAGGGCAAAGGTATCTTTCTGTAGACAGTTGTAAGAACTGCTTATTGCATATGCTGCTTTTTTCTTTTTAAACCATCAGGTAGCAATATAAATATGTTAATCATAACAAATAGAGTCTGTGCTAGTCTACATGGACACTAATCACTGTTCCACAATAAGGTTTCCAGAACAAACAAACCAAAACCATCAACAGTTGAAAACTGGCTAATTACAATAGTCTGCTAAAATTCAAGTGATTTTTCATCGACAAAATAAGTCACATTAGTTCAAGCTCAGGATGAGCCTTTTCTGTTAACCGATCAGTATGCAGGTCAGCAACAGCAGCATAGTGAAAAACTGTGTCGCTGTTAGTGCGCTAATATCCATCAGCTCAAACGATTGATGTAGATGTAATCACTGTCCCTAATAGAAATAAAGTCAGAGTAATGGAACATTGTCACAGGATCAATGTCTCCTGTTTTGAAAATAAACCCCCTCAGCTTTGCCTTTGCATTTATGTACCAGCAGGAGACCATATCATTCAAATCAATTGACAGAGGCCCGTAGAGCTCTGAATGATCTATTGTGGGAACATCAGGAACAACATATTGGAAAAAATGGAATGTTCCTGATCGGACTTGCAGGCTATATTATTCAGTGGGTTTTCCAGCAGTGAAAATGAGAATAAATCAGCTCAGAGCACAAACTTAGCACAGTATGGGGATTTTTAATTTTGTTTCTTAGCTTCAGCTGTGTAGTTTCTACATGTTATTGACCAAAAAGTTTGAACTGTCGCACTTGGGCTCATTTTCATTGATGCATTGTCACAAGTACAAGACGTTTTTGGATTTTGCTTCCCTTAGTCTCAGCACAAGCTCTTGGTGGTGCTCATTTTGACCAGTCTGAGAGCTAGTCTCATAGAGTTATTTTCTCTAACACTCTTTACACAATTTGATCCAAGTGAGGATTAATGGGTGTGCTCCCACATTCATCCATAATTAATTTTTCACTAAGGCTTTAATACAGCGCAGGTCATTAGCAGTCACATATTTGCATGCTTGAAACTGGTGCATGCTTAATAACTACGTTGCATTGGATCTTAATCAACATAGCAGACAATGCTGCTTTCAATTTTCATCTTACTTACACTTGATGCTAGAAATCTCTTGCTATTCAGTGTCTAGATCCAGAGAATATTAGTGTGTCTTTATCTCAGCCCTTATTCAGGTAAGTAATTTAGCAGTTTTTAAAACTCTTCTTGAGACAAGGTCTTTACATTTGATTGCCAAAGTCTTAATTCATTTAAATTGGGTATTCCTAAAGGATTGAAACTATGTCTAAGGGGACAAGCTTCTAATAGCTTAACAATGGAAGATCTGCAGCTTGTTTGATGTTACCACTGTTCCCATGATGACTCCTCCATCAGAAAAATTTTCACTTCCCTGGAATAATGCCAGACATTTTTCTGATGCTTTCCTCTCCGTTACAGTGTAGATATAGCTTATTATAGAGCCCAGAAGGTGGGTTTTGCAGGTCATCTCTTGAAGTCCGTGCCGGCCAAACTGATACCACGTCCCCAGGTGGTCGGCTATGAAATGGCTAATTCTGCAGATCAATCAGAAGCTAGCTCATCGTTTTTAGAAATGCCACGTTTCCAGTTCTGCTTTCATGGACAGCTGCTCAGCTTGTCTGTAGGTAGGTAACACAGTCTGACCCTGAAGGTCATCCCATCAAACTGTGCTACTCCTTTCTGAAAAATTCCTTTGCTGTCTGGCCAGAACTAGCTGTTTGATCAAGGAGAATTTCTTAGTGTTTGGTTGTATTTCCAGGTGTACTATGAAAGTGATTTAAGTATTGAAAGAGGGTTATGATGAACTTTTGAAATACTACTTCTAGATAATTTTGATTTGGTGCTCGTTGGACTGCCTTGGTTGACTTGAGTCGTGCAGTTGCACGTGCAAAAGCCCTTCTCTGGCTGCCTCTGCAAGAGTGTGACGGTGTTTGGGTTTGGGATTTTTGGAGAGAGTGAGGGGAAGTTGCTTGGATTAGAAAGTCAAAACAGAGACAGTGCTTTCTTCCTGTGATTGTACTAGCATATGGATGCATGTTTTGAGGAGTCAGATTTGGCTTTTAAATTCTAAAGGAATAACATACTTGTTCCTTAAGAAAGGTATTTCACAACTACCTCCGTTTTAAAAGGATTGCAGTTATCATGCACAAAAGTTATGCTTAGAAAAATTCCTATTTTCCTTTTCACCTAAAGAGTTGAAAATTCTTTAAAATATTGACATGAGTCTAAGGAGAGATCCCCCCTCACACCATTTCTTTTTGTGGTGCATTGTGACAATGAAAAGAGTTTGAGAACCTAAAGAATGCTGCCTACAGTGTCAGTACCAGATACATACCTATTTCAGTCGGCAATCTACAGATTTACAATGTACGACTGCCAAGAAAATATTTTTAAAATATGAAAAATCCAATAAATAAATAATGTAATTAAATAGTATCATGAAATGTAATATTATACCGATGTTCAATAAAATGGTAACATGTGAAACATTTTCATAATGTTTACGGTAGCTACAAAGGCTTCAGAACTTTGCTCGGTCTTTGCAGAGAACATTGTCTATAGTGTCATTCCCCTATCGCAGAATAAATTATTTCAATCCATATCCAAAGTCATTAAAGCATTTTTAATTTAATGATAGGAAAGCCTTACAGAAATTTTGAAGAAAACCCATGTACTATTTTTTGGATTCACTTTTAACAAGCCAATTAACAGGCAAATTTTTGTCATTAAATTAGCTTCAAACAGAGTAATTTGTTCTGTATTATACAGAACAATTATTTCAAAAGACGTCACTAATGATTATTTGTGCGAATATATCATACTGCCCAATTTCAGTATATATTCGGTCTTACATAACCAAAGAGATGTATATTCAAGAAGAAAAAAGAGCTCTGGAAATAAAAGCAATGTATAATTTTTCGTATGCTACAGGCATTTTCTACATCTGCACTTAGGACTGGCTGACTGATACATAGACTTGCTGTGTGCTGCTTTTGTTTAGAAGGACTTTAGCTAAATATGGAAATCAACTCATAGAAGTATATACATTTTACATGGTTTAAAATGAGTTACTTTATTAGAAGCTGTACAGTGAGATCAATCTTTTTTTGGTTGTTGTTGAATCACTGTAGGATACCCTATAGCTATCCTAATTTCAGGAAACTCTATTTTCTTCCTTTATAAAAAGGAGAACTGCTAGTTTTGTTGCCATAGTATTGGAAATGTAATTCTGAATGCACTGGCACTTGTGTCTCTGCTATAGCATCCTGAATCCCAGTCTCCTGGGTCACACAGCATATGACTTTGGGGAGGAGATTTGTAGTTCAGTAATTAAATACTACTTTGCTCTAGGCAAAACCAACAAATAGGCTTCATCTGCAGCTTATTTTGTAATACTGTTCAGGCTTTTTTTGGTGTTTTTAGGGACTGACTGCTCAGATGAGAGTAACTTATTTTTAGCTAAGGTTTGGGTGGGGCTTTTTTCTTCCAGGGTTGTAATTCTTTTTCTTCAGAATATTTCAAACTGGCTTTGTCATCTTATATGCTGTGTACACTCAGATTGGCACAAAGAGATGGAGACTGTTCCCATAAATTAGGTCACTAAACTGAAGTACGTAATACAAATACTTGCTGACTGAGCTAAGGAAAACAATTCAGATCAGGAAAAAAAAATCTCTTTTGTATTTGGAAATGAAGGTATATTCCACAGATTAAAAGTAAAAGCAAAGCAATAGAGTTAAAAGATGAAAATGTGAGAAGCATCTCTCTCTCTCTCTTTTTTTTTTTTTTAATTGTGAAAGGAAAAGTAGGAAAGCTTGATCATATGGGAAATCAGTAAGAAGGTTCATTAGGTAAAATTACAGATAATTTTTTATGCAAGTTCACTTTTGACATAGCTTACTGAGTTTTTAAAACCGAAAAAGGACATTGCAATAACAGGAATTTAGAAACAAAAGAGTTCACAAAATGAGATAATTTTCATTTTGAAATATATTGCAACAAAGCTTTTGCACTTAATTTTAAAATGTTTTCCTTTAGAATTCAAAAGGTAAGAAACAATTCCATATTGCAGATTTGTCAGATAGTTGGAGAATCTTAATAAGGGCTCCTTGATACTAATTTTCATTCTGATAGAAATTGGTCTTCAATAAATTCATATGCAGAAGAACAAATGACATTGGTCATATACTGCATGCTTTAAAATATAAGAATCATCAATTTTTTTTACAAGTTTTCTTTTATAAATACTTTGTAGGGGGGTGTACCTAACACTTCTTTGAATTAGTCTTATTGAGTGTAGGAAATGTTTGGTGTGGACCCACCATAACTTGGGGAAGGTTCCTTGGAAGACTCTTGTTTAGTAGAATAGCAGCCAAAATACCTCTGAAGAGACGGTATCTTTTGGAATCCCAGATTAAAGCTTCAGTTCCACAGGCCACTCTCCAGGTGAGTTTGGTATCTGAGTGAAGTCCTACAAGACCCTCCAAAGGACATGTACATACCTTCAGGTTTTTTTGTTTAACTGAAAGACTAGAAGTTTCTAGGTTGGTTGAGGCTTGGGGCATTTTTTGGTTTTTTTTAATAACTCTCATGATCATGGAAACTGTAAGATTTGTAAACAGCAATAAAAAGTGATGTCGCTCTGCGTGCCCACAGTTTCTTGCAAAGAAGGAAAAAATAAATGGACTTGTGACAGTATTTTTGTTGTACAAGATTTATTATTTTTGTAGCCAGGCTTCTGTTTTCCATGGATAAATGCAGCTGTCTGTTTACAGCTGAACATTAAACTTTTTTCAGAGCTACCCACAGCATTGAGTATTCTCTTTAGTGTATCCTATCTGGTATCAAACTAAACTGATCGGTATATTTTGGAGAACTGCTGTTCACAACAGCCTGCCAAGCTTTTGTTGTCCTACCTAATTATGATGTGCTAGAGCCCACCTAAAACTGCAGAACCGTCGATTGCTTAGGCTGTGGTTTGATGATATGGTAAATATAACTATACTAAATCTACTGCATGTTCTAAAACTGTGATTAAGAGATGTGAAGTGCTAATCTGGAGTATAAATTTTCTCTGCCTATTCAAGTTTGTTCAAAAAAGGCCATGAACTATATCAGGCAGCATCTGGCATTTGGCATGAACCTGGAGTAGAAATACAAAGTTAGCGTAAACATGCATAGTGGAATGATGATTTGTTAGAAATGCAGTCAGATTTGCAGTGTTGGGTACCCATCAGTCTACAAGTCCAGCGTTAATGATAGCAGAACTTGACAGCACCGTAATAAGTAACATCCAATGTTACTTCTAATTTTACCCAAAATATGAAAGAATGTGAATAGTCCTCCAGAGGAAGGACAGGGAATCGTTTGGAAAACTTGACTTCTGGAGGAAAACTAAGATGATGCATACTGGTGTTTCTAAGTTACTCTAAGTACTCTCATGATGGAAAAGTAGAATGCTATGTTTGCTAAATGGAGGCTAAGCCAAAATTGATGTGCTGACCCTGGGGTAAGAAACCTAATATCCTTTGAATAAATAGTTTAATGGTTTTTTTGTTTCTTCTCAGACATTAGTTCAGAATTTGAATGAGTGGGTCAATTTGTTAAAAGCGCAGGAGTGCTTTGGTCTGTTACCGATACGTTTTTTGACAAGATCTTGAGCTCAACATGTGTATCAGACTGTGACTTTTATGGCTGATATGTTTTACGACTGGTAAATTTGAGGAGTTTAGGGACTTTCTATGGGGACATTAAAAATGATTGAGCTGTGGTATACTTTGTTGTATAAAAGGTATTAAGTTATGAAAAGAGTAACATTTCTTGTATCAGGTACTCCTGGGATATCTTGATGCCATACTGACTCTAAGTCAGTAGAGCTATCGTAAACCTTAGACTCATCCCCCAAGAAGGGGATCTGACAGATTACCAGTGTTTGCAGCCCAGTGGTTTGGGATTATGAAAGGAGAGCAAGGTTTGCTACCTGTATTCATTTTTTTTTCACGCAAGGCTGTTTCCTCTTTATGTAATGGGTCACCCACGCTGTAATTCAGTTTTGTTGGCACACTGGCATTTCCAGACATGGCAGGGAAGCGCGTGGAGTAGGAGCCTAAGAACAGGTATTCTGAAGTGGATTTAGTTTTAAGTAGTAGATACTGATCCTGTGACACTTCTGCTATCTTGACTTTATCTTGTTGTACCAAATGACTAGCACAGATTTTATCACTCCAGTTTAAAAAAAAATACTAGCCAGAGGTGAGACAGCTACAATCCTACCTCTCATAAAGTTGGAGTAAATTCGAGGAAGAATGTGGAATTGTTATAGGAAAAAAAAAAATGATTTGCTCTGGGCTAGAATTTAGAAATATTAGAGTCATTCTGGAAAATTTTGTCTTTTGTTGCCTTTTTAAATGGGGCTTTGGGGATAATGTTTGAGCTTTTGGCTGTGCCTCTGTTTGCATTACTGAGATGCACTAGGAACAGACCCGCAGAGTAAAGCAGCCTGTGCTCAGGATGCTCTGTGCATGCTGGTGCATGTTTTCAGGGAGTTCACTTCGGGTTATTTCTAGTCTGATCTCATGGAGTGAATGTCTATGAGCAGTTCCTGGTTTAGTCTTGCCTATGAGGACTCTAATTCTTGCATGCTGGTAGCGCTCTGAGACTCATGCCAAGAGCAGGGGCAAGCTGATAGCCTTCAGAAATGCCCTTTGAGCAGAAACAGTAGTGTGGATGCTCCCTGCTTTTCTGCGTTTCCTGTAAATCTACATAAAGCTTTCAGGACAAAACTTGGAATTTTGGAGGAGGGCCATAAAATACATATATATCTAGTTTTATAAATATTTTTTTGATATATAGACTGTATATTTATGTATTCTTAAGTATCTGGTTACATTATCAGCCTGTATTTGTAATACACAATTGTAAACATTTTAAAGTATTTTTGGTAGGCACTTTGCAAATTAGACTAGAAATGTAAGACTGCTGGGAACTTTGTGTCAATTCCAATTAGTCTTGGATTTTTATTTTTTTCCGCTATTTAATTGCTGTATCTAAAATAAAGCACAATATTATTGTCCTGTTAAGTGCCCAAACTAAGCAGTCAGTTGCAGATGGGAATAGAGGATCTTGGGGAAATGAAATAAAGCAACGTTAATAAAGCAGAGTTGTGAATATGTGGAGTGTGTGTACATCCCTGGGCGCGCACACGTGCAGAGGACCGACTTATTTTTGCACCGGTAATTTTCTTCTTGTTCGGTTTGGTCTTTCCTCCTCTGTCCGTATTTCTGTTTCCATTTAAGCTGACGGCACCTTCCAAGCTTCTTCCCTGTCACCTTGCAAACCAACCCTGGGGCCTTGCCGTGGCACTGGGGCGGATGGAGTTCGCGCTGTTGGTAGGTTAGCTGGTTTACTGTTTTTCTTTGGCAGACCTCCTTAGAAAGTTCAGCGTAAAGCAAGGGGGCGGCTGTGCGTGTCCGGTGCTTGGAACAACGTGGCGGGCTGCTTTCGAGGCGGTGGTTGGCCCTGCTCCTCTTGCCTCGCCGTCCCCCGCGCCCTCCGCACCTCTGTTTTTGCCGTGTGGCCCCACGCCTCGGGGGCCCGAGGAGCCCTGCGCTCCCCTGTGCCGCCTAAGGCCTGCCTTGGGGCTCTTAGAAATTGCCTCTGTTAGTGCTGTTTTGGGGACCACTTGGGCCAAAATCTGCCCCCGTGCCTGGAGGTGGACGCGCTGCAGACCCCTCTCCTGGGCTGCCTCCCTGCGCCAGCCTTGCAGCTAGCTGCCTTGCGACGGTGGGCAGCGCGAGCCTGGCAGCCAGAACCCGGCCCTGTCTTGATTAGGAATTTGCCAAAGGGAAAATAATTATTGTATCCCCTCCTGGGTACCCTGCCTGTGCGTTTTCTGTCTAGTTTGAGCGTGTGGTTTCAGGAAGGGACGGAGCGTTGTCGGGGTTGACTTGGTCTCTTTAGAGTTCCTCATTTCCCTCCTCTGTGCCGTAGCTTACAGGACGGTTGTTTCCTTGCGCGCTGGTGGCGTGACTGTGCCGAGGTCTTGTGATGAAGGGTTACTACAGAAAGGAGCTTGCAGAAGATTTAATATACACTTAAAAAAAAAAAAAAAAAAAGGATAAAGTAGTATCTTGGTAAGAAACTAGAAACTTTTGCATGTCTTCGTCAGGCAAGTTGTGTGTTTATTTAACATTTTTTTTGCATTTTTCAAGTTGTTGCTGTTCAAAGTCAGTGTTAGACTGCCACCTTTTGACAGCTAGGAAGGAAAGCTTTTTTTTTTTTCATGAGCTAAATGGCAATACTTGTCTTTGCCTTAACCTGCATTTTGCTGAAAACACTTTGAACCAGCCTTGAAACATTTTGCTCATTTGACTTGGGCAGGGTGAATAGCACTTTTGACAGACAAGTAAAATATTAGTTTTCGTCGTTAGTTATCCGGCTCAGTAACACGTGGCAGGTAAACTTGTTGAAACACCGTAAAATGCGCTTTGAGTGGGGAGTCCTCTCTGTATGAGTAATACAGATCTTTTCTGCAGCAAATAGCACTCGTGTCTGGTTTCTACCTTCTCTTTTTCGATAGCGCAGGGAGATTTTAAAATCCGTAATAAATCGATGAAACAAGTGTTACAATTTCTGCATGTGTGTAATGTAAAAAACCTTCTGTGTCGGCCTTTTTGAATTTAGTTACCCTTTTCTTAAGGAGAATATAGTTCCGGTGGAGCTTCTCTGCAACTATCAATTTTAAATGTAGATACGATTTGCACCAGGCTTGGCAACAAAACGTACCTGAATAAAATCAGTGTCGGGACCGATGAGTAGTATTCGGTTTTGTTGCTAATGCATGAAACAGTCGGAAATGGCATTCATTCCACACCACTCAATAAATAATCTCTAAAATTACATTGTAACCTGAGAGGTACACCTTGTGCATCAAGCACTACTGGGGCTACGAATGAGCGGGTTATCCCGCTTCCCGCGCAGGACGAGCCCGGCTCTCGCCATCCCGCGTCCAAGCAGCGCGTAGGCGTTTCCACCCTGAGCCGCTCTCGGACTCTGTCCATCGCCCGTTCCCGCGTGCGTTTCCTAACCCCGACGTGGCTTCGTCCTGTTTCCTTACGAAGTCTTGCTAGGTAAAAATGCCTGGAAAGAACGTATAAAATATATACGCCACTATTTGGCAGGCTTCTAATGCCCTTCGGGGCTTTTGTTGCTTACTGCTGCAGTCGTCGCTTTTCCCCCTTGCGGCGCAGGTAGCAAATGTCCCGACCGTACAGCCCGTTAGCGGAGGAGTCGCAGCACTGACTTTCCGTTTTGAACAATACAAGGGAATCCGTTCCCCAATCCCGTTTTAACACAGTATCCAGGTCAAACTTTTCCTGATAATCTTAGGAAAATGATTTAGCTGCTTTGATTTCATTTTTGTAGAAGATAATGATGGTGGCAACTGGATAAAAAGCTTGAAGATCTACTGATGAACAGGGCCAGGCCATACTGCAGATAGGAAATGGATTGTATTTGTGTTCTGGAAGTTGTTGCTTTTACTGGTTTACTTGATGTTACAAAAAAGGCCAGGAATTTAGTTTTCAAATATTCAGAGAAAGTTCACACAAATAAGGCTTAAAATCAGATAAAAATAGAATACTTTGTTCTTTCCATTCATCTTTGGGGTTTAAATCCTCTTATTGCTTCACATTTTAAACATTATCATTAAATATATATATATAGAAAGAGATGTATTATTTGTCTTGCTAAATATTTATCGCTAATAAAATAAAAGGGAAATTAAATACCCATTTATATTTTAAAAACATTGATTAAAAACATAGAGAAATATTAATAAAAATACTCTCATTAAATACTGTCACTAATTTTATGAATTCTTTTGGAAAGCATATGACCAAGATACCCTATAATTTTTAGGGGAAATAGTTGGGATTTCCTTGAACAGATAGTGTTTCGGCCCATCTTGCACCTTTTTACTAGATCATGAGTGCCTGAAAATTTGAAGTTTATTAAAAAGAGAGAGTAAGAAATTGCCCGGATACAAAAGTGAAGACAAGTGCTCTTTGTTATCCAAACAGAGAAATCCAAATTTTGAAGTATATATTACATAGTAATAATGTAGGTGAAGTGAAACTCCTTTGATTTTATTTATTTATTTACTTATATGGGAAATGAGGCCCTTTGATATTTAAGTTACTCACCTTTGTGGGTGTTGTGAGGCAAGTGACACACTTTAAAGGTTATGGTAGACTTATTTGCATTATAAAATAAAATGATTGTCAATGCTACTGAGAAGTCACTTACTTTATAAATACAGCATTTGTTGAGAAACATATATTAGTTGCTGAAAATGTTTAATCGACCGACTTTTTCATTTGCAGGGTTGTGTCCTTTGTTGTGACCTCATGGTTTAACTGGGAATAAAGATGAGTATAAGCAGTGATGAGGTTAACTTCTTGGTATATAGATACTTACAAGAGTCAGGTGAGTTTTTCCGTTCAGGTTATTAATGCATAATTTATTTGATAATCATCTGCAACTGGCTGGCTTTACCAAATGAAAACTCATTTTATTATTTTGCCAGTAGGTGTGTGCTTCTGTCTGAACTATTTCTTGCTGTTTCTTCTCAACGAGGAGTGAATTCCTACCAAGTTACCTTCTGAAAATCAATCAGTTTTAGTCATGTGGAATTTTTAGATGGCAGTCAACCAAATAAGGACTTACTCAATTGGTAGAAAAGCTTTTGTTTGGAGAATGTTTTTATCTGCTGGATGGCAATGACACTTTGTACTCTGTCCTTTTGGGGCTAGTGGGAAGAAAACTGATGACTGCCAGAAACACCATTATTTCCTCCTCGTTCTTGAAATACTGAGGATGATGGCCCTGTGAGCTGCTCTTGCATGATAAAATTCCTTGGCTGAATCTGACTGTAGAACTGCAGCTTTTGCTGTTTTTCAGAGGAAGAAATGGCAGCTGAGACCATATGACTCATATCATTTGAGTCTAAATACAGATAAACAGATTTTTTTTTTTTTTTTTTTTCAGGAATGACTCTTGGGTTCTTAAAAATCTCTTTGCAGAATGCTTTCTTGGAGGTTTTAGTTCTTCAGTTTAAAGCTAGGAGAAGTCTCCTGCTACTTAGTAGGAAGAACAAAAGACAGCTGAATAATGTCAGAAAAAGCAGCTATTTTCCTGTCATGTAGAATACAGGAATATTTTAATACTCCTTTAGACAGCCTATTTTAAAAACTTCCAGAAGCCAGTATGGCTGAAAATCAGGGCGTATCCCAGTGTATGTACAAATGATTGTCAACTCGCAAGGGGGAATGCCATCTTAGCAATACCTTAAAGTAGTCTGCATATTAAAGAAAAACTAAACAGGTCTTCAGGTAACAGTGTATAGGATTGGCTTTAAAATGTATATATGTTACCTTGCTCTTTCAACATCTACTGATTTTTAGTTTTGTTTAGTGGTTGCTGATGAGTAGCTTCAGACTTCTTGAAAATGTGTTTGACTGCAATATCTCAGGTTAAGCACACTTTTGAAAAAATTCAGTGGAATAAGAATCTTTTACCCAAGTTAGTTAAATTGGCTCTTGCTCAGTAGCCATTCAAACTACTAGGTTTATTTGAAGAAAATAATCTGAGAATTTTAGGATTGGGGGTAAAAGAAACAAACATTTTAGAGGCTCAGGGCAATTCTGTGATCCAGGCAACTAGTTTAACAGGTTTTCTCAGATTCCATCTGCTCTTCAAATTTTATCATAGAGTATTGCCAGTATCAATGACCTGAGAACAGGTTCCACCATTTTGATAATGAAAAAGGATCAACTTCAGATGTATTTATTTATTATATTGGCGCAGAACAGACTTCTAGTTTTAGAGAATAATATTGTTGACAATTCCTAGGGTTAGAAGAAGTGATTTTCATGTTTATATTTCAACTCAGTTGTCAGTAACCAATGATGTTTCTATGAGAGTAATCTTATTTTGCTAAAACAATTATTTTTCTCTAGGTAAAATTTGCCTTTTTAGGGCAGTCAAATACATAGCAAGCAACTGCCAGTGTTGCACTATTACATGCTTTCCACTTTGTATGGAGTAAATAATACTGATCTACTTCTAATTGCCAAAGCATACACAGCTATGACAGCAATGTACCATGAAGTTAATTCATTTCGTTTTCATGAGTAATAAATGAGTGAGAACAGGAAAATAGCATGTGAATCTTGAAGATAGATAAATATATTTTAAAAATCTAAATATATATAAAATAATATGTATTACTGCATATTTAATATGTATTATTGCATATTGTATGTTTTATATGTATTCACACAAGTGTTTTGTTGGTAGTAACACTATAATTAATAATTGCTGTGTTTACATGTAAAGTTTAGTTTTTTTCTTTTTTTTCCATTTAAATTAGAAACACCGTAAGAGGAAATAAATCTGATTGACTGCTCAGAAGCATTTGGATGAGTTTTTTCCTAGTTCATAAGCTTGCTATAATGTTATATTAAGTTAAATTTGTAAACAGAATATTTTACAATAGCGTGACAAACAGCATTGTTTACTATCCATCAATTCTGATGTTTTTGCCTTGTCTTTAGGGTTTTCCCATTCAGCATTTACCTTTGGTATAGAGAGCCATATCAGCCAGTCTAATATAAACGGTGCTCTGGTGCCACCAGCTGCTTTGATTTCCATCATCCAGAAAGGTCTGCAGTATGTAGAGGCAGAAGTCAGTATTAATGAGGTAAGGAGGTTTTGCCTGTAGGAGCATTACGTCCTTGCTTGCAGTAAGTTTGAATGTTAGTGCTTTTTCTTAACTTTCTTGTATCCTATTTATTTACTTTTACTTCAGATTCCTTACTGCTGGTGTTCACCATGACTCCAGTGGTGGAACCAGAATGGAGTGACATAACTGGGTAGGGGTTCTGCCCAGTGCAGCCACACAACACCAGGCATGGTGTTCTGGCTCATTGCTTAAAGGTCCGTTGTCTGTAGAGTTTTTACCCTACTATAATGTTGTAGTAAATCCAGAAAAGTGCAATAAAATAACAGTTGAGACAAACAACCTCTTAATTTCTGTTTCTGTAGAGTTACACTAGTGAGGTGGGGAGCGAGCTGTGCTGCTCTACTTTAGGTGACGTGTCTTTGTAATGAAATAATGAGAACCCAAAGAAGGCAAGGAATCCCCAGTAGAGGAGGGGGCTCAGTTTGAGGCAGGAAGGATGAAGATATATACTAGTTTGCCTTTTGGCTTTACTGGCTAATTCATCTTGAGCAGGATCTGTTAAACTTGATTTTTAAATCATTTTTTCATCAGTACAGAAAGTTAGGCGTCTTACTGGCTGATACTGCAGATACCCTCGATTTTCATTCACATTTATGTCCGGAAGGTTAGCACCCTTTGTATATGTCAGTAATGTTACGAGAGAAAACAGATTTTTCACTAATTCTACTGTCTTTCCAGTCTCCTTTGTGTCTTCTGATGATATGTAGTTTTCTCAGTCCTGGTGAAGCAAATCCTTTCCCTTAGGAAGCCTCAGAAAAATAAAGCAATTTACTGGAGTAGAAGAAGGAGACCCTATATTTATCACAAGGAATCCTTCTAGATCCCCAAAATAGATCCTTACAAAGCCCTAGCATATGTATAAGGGTATTTTTAACTGGGTCTTGTCCATTTCAGGATAAAATTCTTTGTTATTTGAAAGCATGCCAGCACTGTTTAAAAAAAGAAAGAAAACTAGTCAACTTTCCAGATAATGTGTTTATGGAAAGTATTAGTTTAATAAGATAGAATAACTTCACAAGCCAGTGACCCGACTTGCAATGTTTGCAGCTCTTCAAACAAACCATTAGATTTTGTTGCAGCCACTCATGTTTGAAATCATATTCATAGATAGCTTACAGAATTTTTTGCTTTAGCAAACAATTTTGCAAATGCAAAGCATATAACTTTTGATCCCAGAACCTCTGCCAGAGGTCTGCGATGGCTTTTTAACATATTTATGATGGCCACTTAACTTTAGACTAAAATTCCAGTCCTAACCACAAAAATGATGAGATGTTCAGGGTATTACTTCCAGCACCATTTGTAAACTGTTGCCTTTTTACTGTGTTAAATAAAAGCTTTAGTTTTTCTTTAAATTTTTGCCTATAATGTTAACTCATATTTGGTGTTGTCTTTTCTGTTTTTTCCCTCCACTGTAAATTAGGATGGTACCTTGTTTGATGGTAGGCCGATAGAGTCTCTCTCACTGATAGATGCAGTAATGCCTGATGTGGTACAGACAAGACAACAAGCCTACAGAGATAAACTTGCACAACAGCAGGCAGCAGCTGCTGCAGCTGCAGCTGCAACTAACCAACAGGGATCAGCAAAAAATGGAGAAAATACTGCAAATGGAGAAGAGAATGGAGCACATACTATAGCAAGTAAGTTGAGACAGAAATAAACTTTACCTAGGTGTTGTCACTCCCTTGTTGTTTGTTGTGGAGGCTGTTAATAGGCCTTAATAATAGCTCACGGACAATGAGATAAATATACATAGGTATTTGCAACCCTTCGGCTTGGCGGGAGTACCAGCTTTCTAAATGATGCTCTTGCAGATAGTGTTTCACGTTCAGTGTCCCTGGTTTCTGGTTTGATATTTGGAATTGTAGGACAGGTAGAGGTGAACTCCTGAATTCAGTAATTCACAATATACCATTCACCAGAGTCTTGCTCCCAGTTCTGCTCTTTTCCTGTCATACGAAGGTTTTTATAAAACCCTGAGAGGAGTCTGCTAATTCTGCTTAAAACTGAGTATTGCTTATGGTGCTGCAGCTAATGCAACTTTTGACACAGGTTCAGCCAGGCCAGCAAATCTTGTGACCAGTTCTCTGGTCTGTACCAGTTCTTGGGTGTATAGTTTTTCTTTTCGTGCTAGGAAGGTCCTGGATGCCAAGACAAATCCTGTGTCATTCATTTCCTGTATTGATATCAGTTTTCATCATTTGTTACTCTAATTTACTTGATGCAACTGCTTGTAGATTTTGTTTATTCATTGGTTTATTGAACTGTACCATTTAGTTGTGTCAAACAAAGGAGTTTTATTTGTCATCACTGATCAAATGAACATAACTTAAAATCAGGCTTGTAATAGGAAGAAAGGTTCGTGTAAGACATTAAAATTAGATTTTGCGAATATTCTGGAAGCTGAGTGACCTATTCTAGATTGAGAATTACAGAAGAGAACAAATATATCTGGAGTAAAGGGATTTCTGAGAGAATATTTATATCAAGCAGTATGCAAGTTTTACATTTTGCAGGTGGATTTTACTGTTTTTTATTATTTATAATAAATAACATTGGAAATATAATCTTTGGTATAAACAAAGAAGCTCTATACTTCGATGCTTACATTTAAAAATCTCAAATGAGTATTTCCTTGTTAACTGTGAGCTGAGTGGAGTAACCTAAAGCTTCAGATCTCAGTTACTGTTAAACGTGATATACCAGCAACCCCTGCTGGCTGGTACACCAAATTATACTGGCTTTGATTCTAAGTGAGACAGTGTTTTATGTGGTACGCTATCTTAAAAATAGGCATGTTCTAATAACCTTTGCTGTTTTTTTCACATACACAAACAGTGACAGAAACTCTTAATTTTAAATTAAGCAATAGGTGTGATTTTTTTTAATGAATAAATAGGGAGCAGGTGAACTGTTAATATTCTTCTGTGTTTATTTTTTGTGTAAATTTGTTTTTAATAGTACAAAAATGATTGATGGTAGCTGGCAGGAAAACTGTTCTATCAGATGAATTACCCCAGTGTATTTTACAAAACAATATGGGTTCAACAGTACTTCCACACAAAAAGCTCTCTGTTTCCACAACTTCACTGTAATTGCCAATACAGTTAAAAAAGCTCTGTTACCAGTTTACCATACCACCAAATGTTGTTATGTTAATTAAAACTATTTTGGTAAATGAAGTGTCTGACATGTAGATTTAATACGTGTTTGATTGTTATCGCTAAAAAGATAGGTTTTGAAAATTAATATGTCACTAATGTATTTTTAAAGATAAAGATAGACAAAGAGCATATTATACAGTATAATGTCTGACAAATTGGGAGTGCTTTTAAAGTCCCTGTATATTTTTTAACATGGCAAAAATGAAGTTTTGGTCTCAATTTTGAAAGTTCAGAAGTCTATTTGGATGCAAAGATTTAGAAGGAAAGTTTCTCACATTTTTAAAATTCTTTCTGTTTATAATACTTAATAAATTGGAACTTAAATAAAGGAACATAAGATTTTTGTAAAAATTTTGGTCCAAGGACACTGCGAATTAGTTATTGTGCTCATTCGAAAAGAATGTTAATCATACAATAGCTAAAAAGTACTATCCCAAAATATTAAAATCCCCTTCTCTCTACTGTTGTTTCCCATAATGCAGATAATCACACAGATATGATGGAAGTAGATGGAGATGTTGAAATCCCTCCCAACAAAGCAGTGGTGCTGCGTGGCCATGAATCTGAAGTGTTCATCTGTGCCTGGAATCCCGTTAGCGACCTCTTGGCCTCAGGGTATGTGCGTTAACCAAAACGGTGCATTTTTCACTACCTCCAGTTGGCTGTGTTTTGCCAACAGGGTGTGCTACCTCCTGCTTATAATATTTCCAGTTTTTTTCTTCAAATTTTTATTTTCTCTTTGGCACACGAATGCCTTTTGATGAAGGGGGACATACTTTTAAAAATCTAGAAAAAAAATGTAAGTAAAGAAAGAAAAACAATCTCCTTCACGTGTATAAACACAGGCATCAGGGAAAATGTATGTCCTTAAGTATGTAATACTAACGTTTGCTGACACACTTTGTATGCTTATGATAATAAATCAAAATGCAGCCTTCCTCACTGCTGTCTGCATCAGATAATACAACTTTTCCTGTTCTGAAGGGGAGGACCTTTTTTGGAAGAAATTAATAGAGGGTTTATTTTCTTATAATTATTTTGTAGATCTGGAGATTCAACAGCACGGATATGGAACCTCAGTGAAAACAGCACAAGTGGCTCTACGCAACTGGTACTTCGACACTGTATACGAGAAGGAGGGCAGGATGTACCAAGCAACAAAGACGTGACATCGCTGGACTGGAATGTGAGTAGACGTTACAGTGTTCAAAATCCTCTGAGAAAATTGTGCATAGTCAAAGTTTAAGTAACAGTGACTATACATCTTCTGTTATGGCTCCTGAAATATTTGTATTTTTGAGTTATGTCATAACTTGTTGTGTTGTATTTCAGGGGCTTCTTTTTTGTAAATTGTGGTCTAGTGAATAAATTTCACAAATCTCATGCAGAAGCCTTCTGCCTGCAGTTTGCTTTGTGCTTTGAGTTGTACAGTAAAAATGATGATAATGTTTTTACTGGCAGAGTGAAGGTACACTTCTAGCAACTGGGTCCTATGATGGGTTTGCAAGGATATGGACTAAAGATGGTGAGTGAAATGCTTTTAATTTCCAATAAGTTTTCTTCATTATGACTTTAATTTTTTTAATGTATTCATATCAATATAAATTTTCAGGTAATCTTGCCAGCACCTTAGGGCAACATAAAGGTCCTATATTTGCGTTAAAATGGAACAAGAAAGGAAACTTCATTTTAAGTGCAGGAGTGGACAAGGTGAGATGATCTTTGGTAAAAGTTAAATTTTTTTTACTTCACTGCTGTAATTAAATTGGAAATATCTAATAATAAAGCCACAGAAAGCAATTAAATTAAACTGAAGTCATGGGAAATAAACATGTACTTAAAAGAACTAGTCATGCTACTTAAATTTTGTTGTTTTACAATAGGTTATTAGAGTATTTTAATTCATTAGATTTTAGTGTCCCTTGATCTGTTCCTAGTTACTTAAAAGCACAAGTGCATTGAACACAGCAACATTTTGTAAAATGAAATCATCCAAAAGTTAGCAAAGCATTTAATAGCCTCAGAAAAAAGTCTTATTGGAGAAATAGAATCTGACTGATGTGAGCATCAATCGAGCCTGATAGTGATTAAACAAGTTAGAGCTAGGATGAAAGACAAGTCTGACTGGAGAGGTGGCAGTAGCATAAGGCCGTCGAGATCATTGTTTCATTTTGTGTGCCTAAACAAGTTTAAAGACTCACAAAGTCTTTAACTTCAAAGTTGTTGCTTTGTGGGAAATTTTATGAAAAGCAGTAAGGACACACAGTGATGAAGAATAGATTTGAGAAGAGTTCAAAGACTAAGAATAATTGTTGAATTTTTCCTCAATTTATAAGTGATTCGAGGTGCAGAGGTAAACACTGGCTTTGCTCTTAATGAGAATAACAAATTGCAAGTTCAGTAAGACCACAGTTCTACAATACTTTAGCTGTCAATACCACTGAAAAGCCTTGGACTTTCTCCTCTATTTATTTATATAGCTGATTTACCTTCGTTAGTTTTAGCCCAGTTTGCTTCAATGCCCAGCTTCACAAATGCTTGTGCTGGCACAAATGAAGAGAAAGTGAATGTCTCAAGCACAGAAAGGATGGGTTACTTCTTTTGGCAGCTATGCTGGCTTATGCCAGTTTTAAAATGTTTGTGGAGTTACAGCATTATTTTGCAGAAAAATACGCTGGAGGAGAGAGAAGCCTCATTGCTTCAGTCAGTAAAACTCATTGGACAAGCTGAGATTATGCTTTAAAAATATTCTGCATTAGCAAAATACTGACTCAACCATATGCTTCTTTTCCCATAAATAATTTGTGCAGTCATCTCATGCCCCCACTGAATTCAGTGTCAGAATTGTCATTGATTATTGTGAGGTAGGTCAGGAAAGTTTCTATATGATACAGCTGTTATAAAATACTAAATTTTGTGCATCAGAAAGCTACTGGAAGTATTGATAGAGAAGCACTCAAAGCAAAATTACAGCTATACTTAAGCCAAAAGATTTTATCTATGAAAACTTAAGTGTTTATATAAAGCTCTGCTTAGGGACAAAGGAAAGTATATCACTATATAAGTATTTGAAATTAAAATAGTTGAGTGGATTAGGGAAGTAGGAAGAAGGAAGTAACTTTCTCTCCTAAAATAAAAAAAAAAATAAAAAAAAAGCCACCAAAAACCTGAGATGTTGCAACATATTACGGCTCTCTTCTGTTGTAGACACTGTATATAATATATCTTCCATCATTTCCATAGTACTGGATAGAAATACATAGTTATGAATAGATTTGGGAAATGGAGAGTGGGTTTGGTAATCTGTTACATGTGAATGGTTGGAGTAGGAGGAAATTAGCAATTGTAGAAGTCTATTTACTGTTTGTTTATCCGTTTAATACAGACCACGATTATTTGGGATGCCCACACTGGGGAAGCTAAGCAGCAGTTTCCTTTTCATTCTGGTAAGTATTAATTAATTAATTTATGATCATCTGGATTGCCATCTGCAAAGAGCAAAAATTTATTTATTTAAAAAAATAAAAAAGTCCAAACTTCAGTGCATTTATTCACACCATTTAAAAATCTTACAGCCAGTCTTTGGAAACTGACTCCTGTGTTTACAGTTGTATGAATTTTTAGAAGGATTTAAGCAAGGATGGGGTAGTTTTGATTTTATAACTTTGTAACTCACAATATTATTGCAGTTGTATGAAGGTCAGAAGAGATGATCAAAATACTATTAACTTCATGTAGTACAGTGGCAGACAAATCAAGTAGATGGGCTGTTAAGGACTTCTGTTTATCAGCCATAGATTACATTTGTCATCCTCCTGCTGCAGTACCCTGGCCTTGCTCTAACCTACCTACAGTAGTCCTATCTCTGCATCCTGTTGTTTCTTGCTTCCTACTGTGCTGTCCCAAATTCATTTGACCGCAAGCCACTGAAAGGCCAGCGAACATTTACTGGGCAGCTGGGATGAGAAGGCTGCCTCACTGGAGGTCAGACAAATTGCCTTGTGAGCTGCATGCCGGGCAAGCCTGCCAGAATCAGCTGGAAAATGGAATGGAGAGGATGAGGACCGTACCACTGAAGAGTCTTTAAGAAACCTGTCTTATTTCCACTTTCTGTTCTGCTCACGCTGTGTTTTCAGTGGCGTGACAACAGTCGAAAACATCGCTGCTTGGTTTACTTCAAGATCCACATGCTATCTGTCATAAATACCTAGTCCTGACCAAATGGAATATGTGGCTCATGATTAATTTACCACAGCTTAACAAGCTGGAAAAAAAAAAAAAAAAAAAAAAAAAAAAAAAAAAAAAAAAAATTTTACTGGCTGCTATCCATGACCACAAACATGGACTGTTAGTGGATGGAGATCAGCTCCTGCATGGCAATGTGTTAAGCTCTGAGAACCTGTTCCTCAGACTGACTCCTAAGATTCATTTTTAGATGACTTAACTGTAGCTTGTTGTCCCGCTGCACTGTCTTCTGTGCAAGTGTTTCAGATATATTCCATGTTTTAATGTCTTCTATTAAAGTTTATTTCATTTATTTAAGATTTTCAGCTGCATTTCTCACTTCTGTGAAGTGTTTGATTATCTTTAGAACTACTGTAAAATTAACGGTTGCTTCCTGTTGGCACTTGTTCTAATTTGTACGCTACATTTGCAGATCAAATCCCTGCAGAATACATACCATGGTTTTAAATGTCTTTCTTCTTTTAGCACCAGCATTAGATGTTGACTGGCAGAGCAACAACACATTTGCCTCTTGCAGTACAGACATGTGTATTCATGTCTGTAAATTAGGACAAGACAGGCCCATCAAAACCTTCCAGGGTCACACAGTAAGTAGCAGAAAATGGTGGTTGCTACATGATATTTGTATTACTAATTAGGGATTGGGATCCCAGTATGCTCAAGATTGTGTATTTGCATAATAGACAGTCTGTGGCAACAGGCAGTAGATACATACACTGGTAGTGCTAATTAAGATTATATGGTAACCACAGTCTTTATCATTAGAACAATAAAAACTCATTGCCATATGCAGCCGGGGTATCACACCAAACTTTACAAGGAGAAACATAGTAACTTTAAGACTTGCTATGCACAAGATATAATGTGAAAGAGCATGCACTGGAAAATATGATGAATAGGTGGCAAAAAGAAGTCATTATTGGAGTGGAGGCTTGGAATGGAAATTACATATTAAATACTGATAATTATACAAATACTTACAATTGCTGTCTGTCTTTTATAAACTCAACTTATTCTTACTCAATTTTAGAATGAAGTAAATGCAATCAAATGGGATCCTACTGGTAATCTTCTGGCATCATGTTCTGATGATATGACTCTAAAGGTAACTGAAGTTCTGATAATGGCGACTGTAGACCGCCTTGTGTTTGTAGAATTCTCCAGTGTGCACCATTAGCTTGGGTAATACAGAAATGCCATTGTCCTTTCTATATCCTCTAATATTTGTTCTTTCTCTGTTTAGCAAGATGAAGCATTCCTAGCAAATCTTGGTTAATCATAGCCAAGCCCTGGTCCAGAGAGCTTGTTACGGGCTGCCACCCTGAGACTTGAAGCATGATTTATTAGGTTCTTTTAGCTGTTTACAGAGTCAGGTCATTAATCATTAACCTGTCACACTTGCTGAGGTTCTTTTTGGTTAAAAAGAAAAGTTGGAATTTATGTGATGTGTAACACATACAAGACTAGGTGATTAGCTCCTTTGGTGGTTTTGTTCTGTTTTCCCCTTCTTTTTAGTTAAAATCTTTACCATATTGTTTCTTGAAAGACTGTACTCCCTTGTTTTACTAAGTCAAAGGGAGTCATTCCACAGTTTTTAATTTAAAAGCAATATTCTACTTTGTAGAACTGCGACAAGCCTGCGTAAGTAGAGGATAGTGTAACGCATACATACGACTTCAGGAAGGACTAGAGGTCCACACAAAAATATTACCAGGTTAGATGCGCCGGAAGAAATGAAGTAGTTCGTGACTTGCAGGCCAGTGTCATTTTCATCTTAGAGGTGGCTTTCCATTCCTCCTACTGTTTTATGTTCAGTGGATGTTCAGCATTATATTTGGCACAGTTTCAGGATTTGGTTTGGTATTACACTGACAACACTGTCCAACTGGTAACCTTAGGGAATGGTATTTTCATCTAGTTCACCGTTTCATCAGAGACGGGGATTAGCTGAATGAGTCATCAGATATACCCTCTGCTGGCACACATTCAGGCAGTTGCAATGGAAGTCACCTTATCTAAATACAGACTTTTAAACATTAAGCCTATAGTCTAAAGTTAGATGTCTAGACATCTTCAGTCAACAGCAAGCGTCTAGCACCTATAAAGAGCAATTCATTCTTTCTTAAGTGTCTAAGCCAAGTATGATGAATAAACCTCTGAAAATGTCAAATGTTTCTCCATTGGCAATGGATGGATTCAAAATAGCCAGCTTAAGCTGGTTACTAATCCTGAAGCAGCTGAACTGAGGAGAAATGATTTCCAATCTAGAGCTCAGGCTGTCATTAATGTGTCTCAGTGAGCAGAGAGACGTGCAGCTGGGAAGCGTGCCACCGTGTGTGGGCTCGTGCGATTCAGCAGTTAGTATCAAGAACGTCTGTGTTAGTGAGGGAAGTTCTCAGAAGGACACTTGCCCAAACTCTTTAGACCCCTGTGAGTTACTCTGATACGATGCAGGTCCAACCACCTGCTTAGTTAAAGGATTGATTCAATGCTCTGAAGGCTGGATTCTGGTACTCCTAAATGAAGTAGTTCTTTACTCCTGAGGAGTGCCACTAGAGATGAGGGAACTGTTTGTGAATTAAGGTATGAGCCAGAGCTGGGTTCAAGAATCTAGCCCTTGCAGTTGCTTTATATTTGGCAAAACCGAGTCCAGTCTCTTCAGGTTTACTTTCAGTAAATGTGCTTTCAGTATTACAGTTCTTATTATGTTCTAGGTGGAATTTAGCATGAGCTAAAAGCCTGCACTTTTCAACAGGCTTGCAGTTAGCACATCGGTTTCTATAGATTGTACCTTTATTATTTGTTAACTCCATCCGGTATTAATAACTAAGAGAAAGGAGGGTGCTTAAGGAGTGATTCTTACTGTAGTTAATCCAGAAATCCAGCAGTCATTTGAAATGTTTGGATTGGCCTAAAACATGGCAAGGCAGGCTCTGCAAGTGAAAAAGAAGAAAGATGTAAAATGTATTTTAGTACAGTATTATACTAAATGCCTTTGTGTTTTCTTCCATTTTATCATAGATCTGGAGTATGAAACAAGACAGTTGTGTTCATGATTTACAAGCCCACAACAAAGAAATTTATACTATCAAATGGAGTCCTACAGGACCAGGAACAAATAATCCAAATGCCAATCTTATGTTAGCAAGGTACTATTTCATCCTGTTTTAAAATGCCTATTAAGAAAATGAGCATTATTTTTACTTCACTCTTTATATACGTAGGTTCGTAGAATATTTCAGTACCGCGTAGGGTACTGTCATGTACATTTCTATTAAAAACAAAATTCTGTAAAATTTACATGTGATTAATCTGTGTGTGTGTTTTTTTTTTTCTCCTCTCCCCACTTGACAGTGCATCCTTTGATTCTACTGTTAGGTTATGGGATGTAGACAGAGGAATTTGTATTCATACTCTGACAAAACATCAAGAACCTGTGTACAGTGTAGCTTTCAGTCCTGATGGCAGATATCTGGCCAGTGGCTCCTTTGATAAATGCGTACACATCTGGAATACGCAGGTATAACTTTTCTGTCTCTGTTTAGAAAGTTCATGTTTCAGTCTTTTCTGTTAATACTCTTCCAGCTGTTGTTACACCATTGTGTTTTTGCTGCAAAGAGATTTGCTTTTGCTAATGTGCTGATTCACTTTTTATTTGGAAGTTTCTTATATTAGTGTATGTACATTTCTCTCAATGAGTGCCTGTGTATTGTTTTTAGCCTGACACCTGTTAATCTTTTGATACTGCAGTCTTTGATTTTTGTTTTGTTTTTACTCTGTCTGGACTTCACAACTTCCTTTGTAACTATTACATGCTACTTTTGACAAAGTAATAATTGTTGTTATATTAGCATTCTCAGCGAAAAAAAACAAAGCAAAAAAGAAATTACATGTTCAATAAAGTTTCTCCAATAGCATGTTGCACCCCAGAATTATCTTTATGACTTTTGTTTTATCTGGGGTTGAAAGTTCAAGTTTACTGTGAAAAATGCTGACCCAAAGTAGACATTCAAATCTGTTACCCTGCAACTATTTCACTGAATTTCAGTTAATAAACTAAAATAAAAAAGTGTGAGGGGGGGGGGAAAGGATGGATGTTTCTGCAGAACTTTCTAAGAAATATTATTATCTACCACTTGTGTTTCTGTCAAGAGAATGCTGTATGTGAATGGAAGTGCAAGGATGTTATTGTTGTGCAAAAGGTGATTTCTGCCAGCATACTGGGAATAGGGTATTTATTTTTTAAAAGACTCATTTTAGTAATTGGAAGTAGTTGCAACAACCCCTAGTTTTGCCTTTCAAATGCTAGAGATCAAGGCAGGATAATGGTGTTTTGTGGGGAAAAATTTAACCTAACTACCTTTAACACAATGGTTAGATTGTCCAACTGAACCATTTCTTCCAAGAATTTGGGCTTTTAAAAGCAATAGGGAAGTTTTATGTGTTTTTCAAATTTTACTTGTTCATGTAAATTTTGTTATATTAATTAATGTTTTCTTCCTTTTCAGACAGGTGCCCTAGTTCACAGTTACCGGGGAACAGGAGGAATTTTTGAGGTTTGCTGGAATGCAGCAGGAGACAAAGTTGGAGCAAGTGCTTCAGATGGTTCAGTAAGTGCAGCTTGACTTATTTGACAGTCTAAGAAGAAACATCATTTGGAAATCTTTTGACTAATGGAGACAAAATGTCCTTATTTTGATGAAGTATGAATATAGCCAGCTCACACTTAGATTTTGGCCTGTAAAGGTGCTATAATGTTGAAAGGAGAATATGTCTTTATTCTAGCTTTAATGCATGGGGTGTTTCTCAGTCCTCCAAAAATCTCAGTTAGGAGGCAAAGATGCATTTAATTTTGATTTTCGTCCCCACTGGTGCTTACTGTGGAATTTTGACCAGTGTGGCTGCTCATTTCACTGCAATGTAGAAAAAAGTTCATTCTTGCCTCTTTGCCTTTTTCAAGTAAAAATGTTCAGTGTAGGTGATATTTTTATAATGCATGATAACACCTACCCTCTACATTGCAATCAACAAATAAAAAGAGCAGGAAAACAAAGTACAAATTTCTGAATGCTGGTAGTTAAAAAGTCCCTAAAAATAACAGGAACTATATATGTAGATACCAGTCTGTTTACATTGCTCAGAACAACTAGGGAACAGAATCATATGTTTAATCATAAATACACTCTCAGTCATCTCATATTGGTGTGTTTTAACATCACGTCCTAGATACTCTGATGTGGTCCTGCAAAGGGTTGTAGTTGAAATACTAATATGCAGTTCTTCATAACAAATGCAACACTTGTTTTTTGCTTACTTCTTATTTGCCTATGGTTTTAGACTGAAGTAGAGGGAGCCTAAGCAAAAACAAATGTAGAATAGGATAAAAATGGTAGGACGTGTATTTTAAGGTGCTGTAGCTTAACATGAAAAATGTTAGGAAACAGCAGTCCTGGTAGCTTTGTAGTAAAAAGTTTCAAGCCTTGACTCTCGTACCGAAGAATCCACAAGGCTTCCTTCTGCTGCTGCTGTCTTGCATGCTCTGTGGTGGTGAGATCACTTACAATTCAGAACCAAAAATAAGAACCTCTAAATTTTTTAAGGAAACTAAATCCTAGAGAACTAATTTCAGTTTGTTTTTCATACCATCTTTGTCATATAAATGTAGATAATACTGCAAAAGGAACAGAAGTTTCATGTATGTCCTGAGTAGAAATTATCATCTTACCCTAGATGACACTTTTGGATACATGCAATCTTACTTTTCCATTCTTTGCCTGTTATGTTAATTTGACCCAAGAGGTTGATTGTATTTGCATCAGATTTGTGTGTGTGTTTTTTTTTTTTAATTTAGTTTTTGCTTTGAGAATGTCATTCTTAGTTTGTTTTATATAGTTTGTTAGGGAAAGCCCTCCTCGTCCTCTCTGTTTCAAATATACTTGTAGGTGATAATAACTGAATAAAGACACTTTTGAACCACTGATGAATATGAGCATAGCTTGTATATGATTATATATTTCTAATAGATGTAGGCTCAGTTGGTAGAACTAACACAAGTAGAGGTGCTTTTTAGTGAAGATTTTGAGAAGATGAAGACTGGAATTTGTGTGCTGTTAATTTTTTTTCTAGATGAGCCTGATCAATTTGAATATTTTTCTACATAGTATATTTAATTTCATTTTATTATATTTTTATATACTAGATTCTAGTAACTTCCTGGCCTTTTAATAGTGAATAAAAAGCAAAAAGCTTGCATTAGATGTTTTTAATGTTCTGATAGTAGTTCATTAGGTAGCAGTGTCCTTAGCATGTCTAGCTCAATGCTTATAACCAAAGTGCCTGCACGGTGTCTTTTTTCCCCAGGTGGTAATAGATTTGAGATTAAGCTTGCATGATCAGGCTTATGGGTTATGTTCTGATATTTAAAATAGAATTGTATAAATATATGATATATATGACGTGCAATTTTTTTTTCCTTTTAGGTTTGTGTATTAGACCTACGGAAATAGCGCTACTAGTTGGAAGCCATGGACCGACTATGAATGTGTACATAGCCAAAATGACTGTCCCTGACCCATGTACTGCTATAGTCCCAATTGAACCATGGCCAGTCCACTACAGCCAAACCTAAAAGAAATATATACATATACTGTATATATAAAAAAAAAAAAAAAAAAAAAAGTTACACCCTGAAGAGGATGACAGAGTTTTGTCACAGCTTGTGAATCCTGTTCACCAAGTGCTGGAATCTGCTGTGCCCCAAAATAACATTTAAAGGTTTTGGATATGAAAAACGGAAGAGAGAGCGAGAGAGAGAGAAATATACCATATACAAGAGCAGACCCATATACATACCAAATTCAGAAGATACTAATGGCAGCCTTCATTACCCCTTTCCCCCTTTAAATCCATTATGATAATGGATTGTGGGGTTCTTTTTCCTTGTCAGTAATTGAGCTGTTTGTGTGTACAGAGAAAATGGACTTATGGAAATCTGCAGCAGTAGTTTTTTCTTTGCTTTTAAACATTGGGTTTTCTGTTTTGTTTTGGTTAAGTTTACGATGCATGAAGTAAGGGAGTGAATTAGTTTCCTGTTCATATTTTTTTCACTTTGGAAAAGAAAAAAAAAAAACATTTATTTGAAAGATATTTTAAAGCATTCTTTGAAGAGGTAGATTGAACCTGATAATGTTTGGTGCATTCTGTGGCTCCCAGAGCACAATTTTCAGAAGAGAGGGAGGGTGGAAAAGGGATTATGGAGAGAAGAGAAAAAATCCATTTTAGAGGTGTGATGTTGCACATCCTGCTAATCTACCAAGTACTTCAGTAATGGGTATAATGCTATGTGGTTTTTTTTTTTTTTTTCTAGTGACATGGCTGAAATGCAGTAGTTTCTTATTTGGGACATCATTCTGCCAAACTTAAGCATAGAAGGGCGCAAAAATACGAAAAAGAAAATACAGGGATGCAAAAAAAAAAAAAAAAAAAAAAAAAAAAAAAAAAAAAAAGGAAAAGAAAGAAAAGAATGCATCTTCTGTTGCTTTGAGACCATAGCTGAATTATGGTTAGATTGTGCACTATTGTCAAAAGGAGCAAAGTATAGCTGGGAGGGAGAGGGTTGTTTTTTTAAAGAGATTAAGATCTTTCTGGACAAGGGTTCATGCCACAGCTTCTTTGAGAGTTGCCCATCATTATTTGTAGGAGCTTAGATGTATAATTGTAACCAAACTCCAGTATTAAAAGTATCTCATGTAATTTTTCTTTATAAAAAAAAAATCTTTGGCATATATTTGATAACACTGCCATTAGGAGGCAAAATGTTTACTACCTTAGATTAAAAAAAAAAAAAAATTAAACAGAGGACTTGCTTCAAGTTTATTTTAATAGCAGTGATTCAGCTTATTTAAAACATGAATACTTGCACTAATTCCCCTGCTGCTCCAGTCCTGCAGTTTATTGTATCTTGTGACTACATTTTTTTTTCCAAATATAGGGTAGATGTAAGCTGCTATTTTTTTAATAATCACTACTATATAGTGTCTTTTACTCTGTTTACAATATCAAGTATTTTTCTTACAATGACAGATGTATATGGCAAACCTTTTTCTGCTCATGTGATTAAAAGTATACTGATAGTGATTTTATTTGTAAATGATAGCATGAGGTTGTGTTTACGCGTATGTGTAGTTGAAAAGGTTGCATCATGTCTTGCCTAAGATTCCAAGAGTGTAAATTTATAAAAAGAGAGGTTGTCAAATTTATGTCACAGGCATTTTACTTAAGGAATGGTTTATATTATAGAGCTTTGCAAAGTTATCAGTTTTATAACACTATTTCAATCACAAATAATTTTGTGGCTTATTATTACTAGTCTCTAACATTTTTTTCTGTTCCTCCCCCAAGTTAGATATAAATTGATTTAATCGAGATAATGCAGCTTTGACATTTTAACAGTTGTTCTTTAAGCATTGATTTCTGCTATTTACATGAAATAAATACGGCTTGAAGCAAGTCTGAGTTTGGCTAAGGTAGGGTAGCAATTTGCCAATGGTAAAGAGAAGTCAACGATACATTCTTGATATGTACCCCAGCTGTTATTAGCGAGGAATATAATACTATGATACAGAGCATTTAAAGACAACAAACAGTCATATCCATAAAGGCAGTCATCCGTGATGGTTCAGTGCCAGCTATTTTTAAGGTTTTGGAACATATTACAAATGTTTAAAGCAATTACCCTGTGAGTTACAGTATGTAGGAAACCTAATATATTGAGCGTCTGGCACTTGAAATATTGCTTTTATTGCTGGAGGTCCATGACTGTGGCTGACCTCTGTCATTAATAAAAAAAAAAAAAAAATAAAATTCTGTGCAATAATTTTAAACTGTGCTCCCAGGAATAGACACAAATGTTTTGAGTATGTTTTAAGCTGCATTTTTCGTTTAGCAATGCATTTGTCAATTGCACTGAATTTAAATCTGAAAGTCAGAAGTGATTCTTGATAGTACTTTTGTATTTTAATATGAACAGTTTATTCATTTTCATAAAAGTCATTGGATGATTCTTTCAGCCAATCTAAAGAATTGTGGTGGAATTCTGTGACATAGCTGCAAAACCTCACAGCCATGTTTTAGGGTATTGCCATTTTTCTCTTTCTCAATCATCAGCTGTTTTGGTTGTAATTCTAGTAGCTTAAGCGTAGTATCACATATTCATAAATAGATAATACAGAGCTTCAGTATCACAGGTCCAGGGTTTTCAGGTGCTTGACACACAGTCCGGGCATGTCAGATCTGTTGACTCGAATGCCCTGGACACACAGGCCAAGACCCCCAACCTAGAGTTAAAATCAGCAGTGCCCCACTGTAGTGGAATTAGGCCACTTCCACTAGCAAAGGATCTGGCCAATAGATATTTTATTGTTGTCCTTTACTAGCATGCCACAGTGCTGCTCCTGCTCACACCTCTTCTTGCCTCTTGTTTTATACACTGTTAAATGCATGCATGCAAGGTGTGCTAGGTTCTGTGATTATGTGAAGCAAAAGAAAAAGGAAAAAAAAGAGAACCATGACATTAATTATTATATTGTATAGCACAAAGACCTCGTATTCAATAGAGTGAGGTAGAATATCCAAATTGTTCCTTTAAATTGAATATGCCAAATGTCAGTAAGACCCTAATATTGTATAAATGTATGCACATGCCTAGTTTTGCATACCAGTTAATTATATTGCGCCTGCTTCCTAAGTGCAAAGACAAACGTGGATAAGCCTTTGCACACATTAAAGTTACTATTTCTTCCAGTTCAACAAGTTAATGGGCAAATAGAGGATAAAAGGAAGGGGAAAAACTGGGCTCAGAGTTAGTGATGGAAGGAGGTATGAACTGCTCTTGAGTTTGCTTTCTATGCATCCATTTCAGAATCCTGTGTCTCATTTCTGCATAATTAGGTCCAGGTTTCTGTAGAGTTCCTCTTCTCCTATTTTGACTCTTACTTTTTCTGCATTTTTAAAATTGATGTAAAGGTTCCCAACCAGTGGACTTTTTAGTGTAGTTATGATAATATCTAGGTCCTCATAAAAGCTTTTTTAGACTCTTTGTAATGTTGATAAAATCAGTTTATTCTGGGACTACAATTGTGCAGGGTTACTTAGCACGTCTATGAGACGATTGGAAATCTTATACGAAACACTAAAAGTGCCTCTTTTTCTGGGTTGGGTGGAGGGAGGTAATAGTTACCAGTCAGAACGACATGGCATTTTGAAGCATGTTTCTTCATTTCATGACACTTTAATGCATCTTGAGAGAAAGGCCAAAGACTTCTACCAATTTTAATTAATCTTCATTGAAAAAGCACTCCTTTTTCCTTATACTGCTTACCTCATGCTAAGGTATTTGATGGGACATTATACCTTTAAAATGTTCTTTGTGTTTCAGAAGAACAGTGGAGGGAATAGAGTGGTCGTGCCAGTTTGCCTACAGAGCAGTCTTAGCAGCCAACGCACTTAATTCTGCTGAATGAAGGAATTTCATTGAAATTGCAAACTGGGGTTTTCAGCTTGTAAATAAAAGGTTGTATGTTTTTGTCTGTTTAGCAAAGAGGAGCCTTGGGACCCAATTTTGCAATCTTTACTTAATCAGAAATCCCCTTTTCTTTCACTTCGTGAGAAAACTTTGCCAGAATAAACATTGGAGGATTTGGGTCTGCGTAATACCATACTGCATGCCACTGAGGTATCATGAGCCACATCTCACTTAAGGGGGAAAAAACCCTCCCGTTGTCTCGAGTAGGGATGTCGCCAGAGCAGGGCCTGCCGGACTCAGCCCAGTATTCCCTTTTCATTAGCAGGCGTTGTAGCGTTGTATCTTCTAGCTTCAGGAAGTCCCCTAGGGCCTTTCCCCGGCGGGATCGGTTTCACACTCTCCAGAAGTCTGAAGAAAGCAGAAGCAACATTGTGGCATGTTCGAAGCAAATACGGCTTCGGGAGACAGCAGTAAATCTCCAACAAGATCCCTGACCTTTTCCCGAGGGAGGGAGCCGTGGAGCAGTCTTCACTCCTCCCTCCCGAGCAAGCTCTGAAATATCACCTTCTGTGAAAGTGCGACTGGCTTCACCGTCAGTCTGATGGAAGGCAGACAAAACGACAGGAAAACCTGCCGTTTTCTTAAAAAATCGCAGATTTAGTGTTAATAGCGCTTCAGATCATTAGTTTTGAGTACATAATTCTCTTTCTCTGCCTTTAAGTTTGAAGCTTGACAATAACTTAAGGCATGTTTTGTTTTTGTTTTTTTTAATATTCATTCTTTCTTCATAATGTTTTTTGACATTTGTGGGTAAATTCAGGAAAACAGTCTGCATGTTGTTGCTAGTCCAGTGTACTTTGCAATCTTGTCCTCAACAGACTGCAGTGTGCAGATCAGTAATTCTAGAATACAGAAGTAATTTTTTTCTCTCTCTCCTGACATTGACATTGTAGTTGTAATGGTTTCATTTGGAGTTACAAATCCTTTGGGTCTAATTCTGTGAGCCTACCTATAGCACTGGATTAAAATGTCTGCATCATTTCTTCAGTTATCCAGTTAAATTACAACTGTTGTAAAAGTGTAAACCAGCCCATGACAGTTTTTTGTACTTGTTTAAAGGACTTTTATTGTTCAGTTTTCATGATTATTGTCTAAAGAAGACTGATATAGATGTTCTATACTGTCCTGGACCATGTTAATTACACTTTATGATGTATTTTTGGTTCTCCATCACAATGATTTGTCCCCAAGGCCCTTATATCCCTTCTAGGCACATTTTCTGTTGCAGTTTCCCTTTGCATTGTATTGCTTTGACAACTGTAATTTGAATCAGATCTGAAAGAGGTCCAGAATAAAATATATTTTGATATTATGTTGGCTGAATGTTATGTAGCAGTAACTTTAAATGCTTGGTGCAAGGAATTTACAAAGGGTTAGGTGGGGAAAGCCAGGACATTATCTGGCATTATGGCGTTATATTTGCTTTGACACGTTGTAAGGCAGTAGATAAGCAGTTAAGGTGATACACCGTACAGGCGCGTGCTCCTTAGGGACACGCGGTAGATCCACGGAAAGCAGCGAGGCTGTCCTCGGCCTCCGTTCACAGGTATGTGCTTGCTCCAGACCAAGTGCTTTCTCACCGGCATCCTCTCGTTACCTGTACGCTTGTGCAAAGAGCACACGCGGCTGCGCTCCGGATGTGCAGAAGACTGTCGGGGGCGGCGGGGGGAACAGGCCTCTGCGTAGTCACGCAGCTTCAGAGGGATCCGCTCTGATGGAGTGATGCCGTTTGGACTGGCACGTGAAATAGTGCAGGTCCGTCTGCACAAAATGAGGGTTTAATTCCCGTGGAATGGAAGGTCACGTCATGATCCACGGGAGGGAACCTACTTGGTTTATTTCCAGGGTCACTATAGGTTTAAGGTGGAATTGCTGCTTTGTCATATAGTACACATATTTACTGTACGTTCAAAAATAATGGTTTTCGATCCTCATTTTACTGCTGAAGTTAATATTAAGTGCATTATAAAAATCAATACATTGAAACTTCTTTTGGAAAGTCCTGAATTAATGAATTGAAAGTAGAGGATGGACTGTATTTAAAAGCCCAAAACCGGTCTTGAATGCCATTCGCCTTGCACCTGAGTGCTCTTCAGAATTTCTCTGTCGTCGTCTGGATTTTGAAAGAGCAAAATTGAAGCAATGCAATGTTTTTGAGGCAGATGCTCATGCTGACTAATGTTAGTACTGTGTTTGTACTAATGCAGAAAATTTATTCTCCTTGAAATTTCACCAGCGCAAATGCTCCGCTCTGGGTGTGACCGCGCTGAGCTGCACGAGCCGCGGCGTGGTGGTGGAGGGAGTAGATGTTGCACGTGCACAGCAGTAATACCAGTTTCTGCAAACAAGGAGACAGCATCCTGAGGCGTCTCTGAGTACCCCAGATGGGTTCCTTATGTCGTACTCTCCGAGTTGAGGAAAATGTCCAGAACTTCACTAAGCACTGCAGACTCCTGTCGAAGGACTGCGCACAGAGGCACCCGTGTCCCTCAGTGGATGGCCAGTAGAGCATCTTCAGGTGTCAGATGCTTCCAACTTACTGTTTTCCTGTTTCCATGGAGATTTTCTGGCTTGCTGCAGATGATGAGAACACCGATTTGTTACTTTGAGCTAACTGCATTTTGAGCCCTCTGGATTAATGTTGTCTTGAACTTTTCAAGACTTCTTCGCTGATCTGGCTGACAGCTCAGGGGCTTAGTGTGTCTCGCCTTTCCCAGCACCAAAGGTCCCTGAATTCTGCTGGGCCTCTGCTCGCAGCGATGCTGAGGCTGCAGTGCAAGCAGAGCGAGGCCAGCAATTTGAAAAGAAATGTCAGTAGAGGAAGAGAGTTTCTCTGTCAAATATTACAATATTCACGTATTTAAAGCTATATGGTCCCCATTTCTGCTATATTAAACTGTATATGTAACAAATCTAATGCAACGTTTGCTCTTCCTGCATGCTGTCCCAGCTTTGGTAGCAAAAGTTAAGTCTAAGTTCATTCAGTTGATTTCTGTTTTGGATTCCGCTTCAAGTGTTTTCTTTGATTAGGACCTCTGAGGCGTAGGACCAGCCCTCTACGAAATGCTGGGCGCAGGAGCACAGGTAAAACGTGGGTTATCTAAATACGGCTGTTGGTTTCCCAGACCCATGTTGGGTCTTAGGATCTCTTTCTTCCTCACAGAAGCATGATTTGTAATTACAAATGCTACTTGGAGATTCATGTCTGTTAGCTGTTGTATTTTAACCGCATTGTGGTTTTGCACTTTATATATGTTGGGGGGGGGGGGAATTAATATAAGAACCATGCATTTCTAATACTTAAATTAGACCCACATGATCTGGCATATCCCTTAATTGCTTAGAAGTGACTTCTATCATTTTATAAGATAGGAAATCATAGTTTCAGGAAAATAGCAAAGAATTGTGCTTAGTTTATTTTTAAAACTGTTTGAAAGTTTCGCATTTCTCTCTGTTGCCACATCTCATCTATTTCCAATTTGCTTGAATGCTACAGCAAAGTCAGATGCTGATTAAGTGGACGGGAACAAGCTGCTTTTGAGCAGTAAGTAATTTAAAGCCAGAAGTCAATTCCCAAGGCAAAGAAATAGGACTGTGTGTAGCTTGTTGCAATTGCTTTGTTTACCATCTCGCACTCAAATCGGTAAATCTGCTGTGTGCACGCTGAATGAAATACCCTATCCGGAATGGAATATTCTAATTATTCTATATAATATTCTAAATATTCCGTTTCAATTTCACAATAGAAAGCTCAGTTTATGCAGCTAATCATACAAGAAATCGTTCAATATAGTTTTTATAGAAAGCAAATCAGAATTAAAACTTTTTGCACTGTGTGCTTTAAAGTGGAGAAAATTCCTGTTTGGAAACCGTCTGAAATGTCAGTTAAATTAGAGGTGTAGTTTATCATTGTTTCTGGGGGAGCCGGTATGCTTCCAAGCTCAGGTTTTAGGTGTGTGATTTCTTACCGAGGGCATTCAAGCATGAAATACTTGTTGACCCATTTATTTATTTCCTGCCTTATTACTGTTCACTTGACTGGATGGATGGATCAACTCAGTGTTTCCATCGAATGCTTTCTTCATTGCAAGAACTGGGCTGAAAAAAATAAATAAATCTGTGCCAATAGTGCTCAGTTGGTTTCAACATCAGACATTAGCACCGTTACAGCCGTTACGTGGCTTTCTGGGTGCTCTGCAGCTGAACCACTTTTTACACGCACAGATAGAGGAATTAAGAGCTCTGCTCTTAAGCATTTCGGTCGTTTCATTCCACTCTATTTAGGAGGACTTTTAATAACAGAGACCAGACTGAATATTCTTGCTTTGGGGGGCTCTGTTAGAAAACAATGAGATTATCAAGTAACGAAGGCGGCGAGGGGAAATGGCTCTGGGATGAGAGGGCTAGAGGAGAGCTCAGCAGTCAGCCTGGCCAGCGTATGGCCGCTCCTCACGGGCATTTGCTAATCTGGTATTAAAGGCTTTCCTGAGCTATTTATTCCAGTATTATGATGACCTTAATATTAAAACTGTGTGCCAGCCACTCTGAATCTTCATTGCAATTCAAAAACTTCCTATTTTGCCCACCCTGATGTGAGGAAAATAAGCTGGTTCTTTGTTCCTTGCAGCAGCCTTTTAGGTGTTTGAAATCTGTTACTGTATCTTCTCTAGGCTGAACCCTCCTCAGCGCATCTTAATCAGCTGATCGACACCAGCTGCTCTTCTTTACAAACAGTCTAATGAATACTGAAATAAGAATCTTGTTTAGAAGAAATATGGTCCCTGGTGCTAGTGAGGCAGAGAGGGGGAAAAGTGAAAATGAAATAAGGCCTCTAGTTTTGCAGTTCTGGTGCAATGGGAAAAATCACTCGGTAATTAACGGGTGTGAGTTATTGATGCCCCAGCAATGATGGGACCATATTGCTCTTGCAAGTTCTACATAAAAACTTTGTTTCCTCCTCTGCAAAGCTTTGTTTCCACTGTTGCCCCTTCCTGTTTTTCAGCTAATGACAGGATTTGTCGGGAGTCGCAAAGCCAGGAGTAAAACTCAAAAATTCTCTATTCCAAAGACATATGTAGTCCCTAGAATAAAGTGTTTCTACAGTGTTAACAGGGTCTCGGATCCAGTCTTGAGACTCCACTTGAAGGCTAGAGACTGGTCTAGCTTTCAAGCTATGAGTAGACACGAATAGCAGGAGGCTTGTAGATGCTGTTCATCATTCTTTTCTTGTGTTGTTCCTCAGTTTGTTTAACAAGGCTGCATCTTGCATAAGAAGAATCGTCCCCCTTGGGCTCGGTGGTCTGCCTTACCTCTGTCTCTTGGGACACCACAAGGGATTCCCTGGAAGGTTGTGTCTGCTCCATGGGCTTCCACCTTGGACTGCCCTCCCGAAGGACTGCTGCTGGAAAGGTGGTCTGGAACTAATGAAAGTGGGGAACGGCAACCTGTGAAGTGGCAGATGTAAATTATATCTGCGTTTATACAAAGCAAAAAAATAGATTCATAAAATGCTCCAGTGATATGGTAATTGGTAAAAATACCAAGAAAAGGAGATTTTTTGCTCCTTTATATTAAATATGCTTTCAGGCAGTGAATGTTTTCTAATGTGATAAGAATATGTTTGAGGCAAAACTGCTTCTGTCTCATGGTTGACTTGCATATTTCTGATTTCTGAAAGCACAGCTATTTTGTCTCCCAAGCAGTTTATTTTAAATAGACTAGTGTCACAAGGCTTCAAAAATAACTAAATCTACTTAAAATTAGCTTTGAAAGCATACCACTTCATGTGTATTAAGGTCTGGAGAATGCCAAATGCCTGCAAACTAACCAAGATTTCTTTTCTCAACTGAGACTATATAAAAATAATTCCAATTTAAACAGTGATTTTCAGGGAAAAACTGCAAGTTGTAAAAACCAAATATCTGAAACTACTCTCAAGCACTCCATTTAGTGGTCACAGCTGGTTGAAGCCTTGACAACTATGAAACAGCCCTTGAAAGGCCACTAAAACTGTCAGATCTAGATGCACTAGTTACATGGCATCTACCATAACGTACTGCACGTGTTCCTGGGTACGGAGCCAGTTAATCGTGGCCGAAAGGAGAGGTACAGCTGCCAGCCACGTGCACGTTAACCGCGTCGCGCCTGTTGTGGCTTTCAGCTGCGACGAGATGCTCTGCTTCCCGTGAGCTGGTTTGGTTCACAGGCCCTGCAGAAGAACACTGCCTGGTTGGATTTGCTGTGGGTTTTTTGTTTGTTTGTTTGTTCGTCTGTTTTTCTCTTTCCAGAGGCAGAGGGAACAGCGTCACCCTTCGGCAGGGTCAGCTGTTAGACCGGCTCAGCTGCCCCATCTAACTGCACCCACAGAGAAAGCCAGTGCCTGCCCTGGAGACCTTACGCTCTCAAACAGCAGAGCAGAGGGAGATGCTCCCACTACGCTGCGGAGCACCAGGACTGCAACAAACGGAGGGAGCACCCTCGCTGCCAGAGCTGCTCAGAGGCCACATGCATAAACCTTTTCTTAGATACAGAGGCAAAATACTGCTGTTTTCAAGAGGAGCTGAAACATGCTGAGTTTTCTGGAGTTATTCTTCGGTAAATAGGCACCAGAGGGTGCTCTCATGTCTTCCTACATGAGGTATGTTGGGAATGATTGAAACCATTGGAGGGAAGAGGTATACCTTGTGCTTTCAGTATGCAGATGGCCTCCTGCTCCGGGTTAGTATCTGCTCAGTTCCTGCCAGTACTGGGAGAGCAACCCGAATGCCTCCCTCTTAAAACGAAAGAGAGGCATGACCGAGTCTGCTGCTGCCATGGGGAAGGAGCCAGAAGAAAACTCAGCTCCTTTATCAGCTCTAATTGCAAGCATGATTTTAAGGATCGTGCGGTGGAGGTGTGTATTGTATTCTCAGTTGCTTCTGTATCCCCAAGGAGAAGCAGAAGCTAAAAGAGGAGGAGTTTTTAGCTTTATTTTTTAAATCACTGCCGCTGAACAAGAAGGTTGTGTTATTTTTCCCATTAAATTTGCACATCTCCACTGTTTTCCAAAACTTGTTACTCTAGTTAGGACTGCTGCAGCAAGAGCGTGGCAGCCTGTTGAAGTGTTTCATTTCCAATAGCTGGCTTGGACCCTATATTCTGAATGACTTTCCCCCCATCTTTAGTAAAATCTCTGGATCTTTGATTCATGCTATATGTCATAGCAAAGCCTCTGAGTAGCATTTGGTAAACTGAAAGATTTTTTTTTTTTTTTGTCTTTTCCTTTCTCTGGTGCTACCGCCGTAGCTGTAGTTCGCGCAGGATTCCCGTGGGGTCGCGGTCCTTGCGGCAGGAGCAGCCGGCAGAGCGCTGCAAGCCGGCTGCGGCGCCCAGGCTTCCCCGCAACGCCCGCCTCATCTTCAGCACCGTTTACAGAAACTCGAGCGACTTGGTCTGCGCTAACAACTCCACTTGCAGGTGTGTAACTCTAAGCTTTTCTGTCGCCTCTTCTGACCCAGCGGGCTGCTGCTCATACTCAATCTTCCAGTCTAGCTACTAAACATATAGAGAGATTTTAGAAGAACAGTGCAATGATCTCTGTATTCTGAACTAAACTGTGAATAGGAAACAGAAAAGCTTCTTGGAATGGGAGCAAATGTAATCAGTAAGATTCAGACCATAAGCGGTTTTATTATTTCCTATTTCCTGTAAGTCAATTTGCTGTACTTCCAGCCTTCCTTCTCCTCTATACAAAACAGCAGCCGGAGGAGTCATTAAAATAAAGATTAGATTCCAAGATTGTTTATAATTCAGATACTTCAGTGATAGAAAAATGTATCGTTTCAAGAGAAAACATGTGCAAGAACCAAATCTCGCTAAATTGCAGAGATGCTAGTTTCTTCCAACCAATCCCTCTGTGCTTTAGAGGAAACAATTTACTACTTTAGTAAATAAACACAGCTGTTAGAAAGTTAAGATTGGCCTGTCAGATTCGTTGTCCGCAAAGTAAGTGATAGCGTACAGGCCCTTGCTGTCTGCAGAAGCCAACATGCCAAAGTACGCCGCAGAGGCCGAAGAGGGAGATTGAAAGGCAGATACAATAAATGATGCCTTGGGACCACACTCCTGATGGGTCATCAGCTGATGGGTCAATAGATTGGTTTTTTTTGGAAGTAAGGTCTGGTGTTATGGCAGGCACGTATGTGTGTGTGTGTGTGTACACACATGCGTGTGTGGGCAAGGAGAGCGCAGTTAGGACTGGAGGAAGAGAGCCAGGCTGTCAGCTTTGCAGAATGAACTTCCAACTTCCAAAGGTGCAGTTGTCACTGGAGACTGGGACTGGCTACCGTGTGCTTGAAAACCTTCCTCTCTCTTTCTCGAGAGACTCTCTATATGTACCTGGGGCTGCTAGGGAGCCCTTTTGCTTCATCCTTCCTTCTTGCTTACCCTGCCTTTGCCTAAGAGTGCAGAGTTAAAGCTATGCTGGTTTTTCTATTCGTTGCATGTCCTCACTGCTAAGGTGAGGTGTTGTTCACTAGCCTATTCCTCTGACGGGCCAATTTAAATTCCTGCATCTCTTGCATTCTCTGGAAAGAAGCATTGTCAGTGTTTTTTTTGTGTTTTTTTTTTTCCAACTTGTTTAAGAGATTAAATTTTCTTAGAGCAGTTTATATCTAAGATGTTCTGAATTCTTAATCCTATACTTGAAAGCACTAATGCTGCACTCCTACAGAAGTGGTTGAAACCTTAAAACAGACTTAGTTGCAGGTTCCTTAGTTAAAAATGCAGTACTGGGTTGTACAGAGCGTGTGTGCTTACAACTGTCTACCTATGCAGGCAAAAGCCTTCTTGCGCAGCAAAGAGCTGACCACCTCCTGGTCAGCTGGACGGTCCTCCAGCAGCAGAAGGAAAAGAGGAGAGGGACACGGGCCAGAAAGAGGTGCATAAGGACAACCCAGCATTGAGGTTCATGAAGCGTTGCCCGCACGTGCCATACCTTACGTAGATCGCGGGGGAAACTCAACCCGAGAGGTGCAGGTACATGTAAACATGCATGTGAGCAACATCTCTGGCACGTGGCAGGTTGCCAACAGGCCCCTTGGTGCTACTCAGGGTGGACCCTCTGCAACACACGTGTTGTCTGCTGCTGCCAGCTAGCTGCAGCCTCTGCCTGGGCTGTGCAGCAACAGGGCTCGAGGGGTTTAGGCCCGGGGATGAAGCCCTCCAGCAAACAGTCATATTCTTTGGTGCGGTTCCTCACTGCCGGCTGGCAGCATCCGGTCAAGGGCTTTGGTTTCCACCCCCTATTAACATCAGCCTTTCTCTCTGCAGCACCCTCCAGGTTTTGTAGGCGAGGGGCTGCTTTGGGAAGCAGAGACGGTGCAGCCCAGCTGGCAGGTCTTGCATGTTGTGCTCCTTGGTGAGCTCTCGCTTCGGTCTGCGTGTTTGCTTCCCTCCAGAATAGACCGTGGCGGCTGAGGGAGGAGCGCGGCTTTGCTTACGCAGCGAATCCTGACGGCAAGCTGCTTCCGAGAGTCGCCGGCATTTCCTGGGACTTCCTGCCAGCAACAGGCTCTGCACGTTTTAGAGATGGGGAAGCAGGTGCTGAGAGGATTTTCAGCCATTAATCAAATTGTCCGAGTGCTGGGTAACGTGTTTGGCGATACGCCTGTGTTTCCATATGACAGCAAAGCTGGCAGTATCCTTTGCATCCACTGAAGGTGTGATTTCATTGAAATATCTACCTCAGCATCCCTATTTCACTGTACATCATTAATGCAAGCAATTAAAAAAAAAATCTCTGAGCTATTATTTGAGGTAAACCTCTGGCTGGAATAGGATTTGTAGATCTAGTCAGCTATTTAGCAAAAATTGAAGAATTAACCAGTTGTCTTTGCATTGAAGCAAGAAGTAGCTTCAAAGTTATGGTGACACATCTTGCCTTGTAATCATTCCTTGCATTCTTCATTTGAATGAGGATTCGGAGGCTTTTGCATTTGTTTTGAGGGTGGGAAGGGCTATCTATTTAATCATGCTTAGATGCTCATTTTGGAATATCCATATAAAAGTGCATAGGATAAACTTCCACGAACAATATACAACGTAAAAAACAAACTGATCAAGTGCTTTACCTAAGTGATGCATGTTGGATTTTTTTGAGATACAAGTTGACTATCTGAGAAAACAAAGTTGTTCCATTCCACTAGAAAATGTAATAATTACTTATGAGACTTAATTATTCCATATGTTAACGCATTGTTGCTCTTGCAGCTGCTGGCAGAGAAGGGCTCCTTTCAGGCAGTTGTATGCGTGCTAATGAAAACCCAAGATCTGTTTTTCTGGCTCTTACTTGTGTGCTGCCACTCTAGCTGTTTGTGGCCCTGGAATAATTACATCAGAGAATCCCCTATTTAGTGGAAACAAAGTATTTTGATGACAAACGTGTTTTCTGCTAGAAGCTGTGAGGCCTGATGTGAATTCAGAGCGTGCTGTAAAGACAACCACAGAGACTTGTTAGAGAAACCTGATGTGCCCTTAAAAAGCGTTGGAGAAATAAGCCAGGCAGTTTGTTTATTTTTTCAGTTGCAGTCTCTCCAAATGCTACAGGACGTAAAGTTCTGTTCTCCTTCTATCTTAGAGACTTGCAATTCCAGAGTCTTTTATGGAAACTCAGACACGAGTTATGCCTATGGATGTCTTGTGAGTCCAAGCTGATGTTTGAGGCGCTCATACCTCATCACCTGAGTCTTTCTCTAATGGACATAAGCTTTTACTGTAACGCTTTGTTCAGTTCTCAGTTTCTGTTGCATCTATCCGTCATTGTGCCCAGTATCTGCTTAAGAGACCATTTCCGATTTCCATGTTTTTTTTGTTATTTAAAGTAAAAACCACTGGTGCATCCATTGCCTTAAGTTATCAGTACAGTGTATTTGATAGGTTTCGTTTTTACATCTTGTAGTGAAGCCTATGGCTCCATGGTTGTGCAAAATCCAGAAGGAAACGGCCCCGTATCCTTGTATACACACCAACTCATCTGTTCTGCACAGGCCATTTGTGCCTTATCGCTTCATTTCGTGGCTGCTAGTCTTTAAAAGCAAAATGCCAAAAAACCCAAACATACCAGAAGTCAGCCTCTGCTGCTGCTTCTTTCCAAGCCCTGCTCAGACATCATGCAGCTTACACAGCTCTTCAGAGGTGTATAATTATCTAGCAAAGGCACGTACTTTGCTATCCATTCTCTGTGCTGAGACAAAGCTGCAGAGCCTATGTTCTTTTTGAATATAATAACAATAAAAGACTCTAAAGGAAAAGATCCTGTTCTCATGCACAGTGTGTCTGTTTGGGGCAGTTTGATGTCCTATTTTTATTATAAATGTAATTGAATTTCCAATAGTTACACACAAACAACTGTCAGCTAGGAATAGAAAGAAGTAGACGTATGCTAATCGAAAGCTCTGATAATTATACAATCTTCAAATTAATTAACGAGCCAAAGGCAGCCAAAAATTAGCATTTAGAAAGGGCTTTGCTGCATTAACCACTAATGAGTTCATTTAAATCTATCATGCAACCCATTCTGGAAAGCATGAGCCATATTTAATCATATTCAATCAGGTTTTATAATGAAATCCTCAACACTAGGCATTGTTGATTGTGAAATTACCATAGAATTTTATTTGTTAAATACAGGGGATAAGATATTAGTATGTACTGTTAACTGAATCATACCTTGAGAGAGAGAGAGAGATGTGGAAATAAGATACATGTGTCCAAGTAAGTATATTCTTAAAATAAGTGGTGAATGTCAAAGGGGTTTGGGTGTATCTTCATTCATTGATTTACTCTTCATTTATAGTTAACCCATACAAGTACAGATTACTTTTGAGAAATTAATAAGCAATTTTCAAAATATACTTGGGAATTCTGTGATCAAAAGAAAAAAGTTTTAGTTTAACTATTTGGTATTTTTAACCTAGGCAATTGTAGTACTGCTGTTCATTGGCTCAGCAATGCTCTCCACTTCATTTCTTCGGAGCTGGGATAATGCAAAAGAAGCCACGGGAGTTTCTCTGCATTTAAAACAGAATAACTCATGTGGAAACTCCATCGTTGCCTCTTTGCAGTCAGTCTAATTTCTGGTCCCACTGAAATCACAGTGTGCTTTGTCATTGGACTTAATAGAGCAGATAAATCATCATCAGGTCAGAAAGGAGACTTCTTTCACTGAAGTTAGTGGAGTAACTAAACTGAAGACATTCTTTTGGGTAAAATATCTTCTGATATGAAATGTTCTGTTGAACATTTCAGCTAGATAGAGCTATTTCAATAAAAATTTCAACTCAATTTCTTGCCTTTGAGCAGCCAGGGGTTAGCTTACCCACCTGAGATGTGGCAGGCAGAGGTCAAAACACCAGCCAGAAAGCTGTTCTGGCATTGGAATCTTAGTTTTTCAGGAAAAGTTTTGAAAGGACTCAAATCTTGAATTTTAATAGTGGATATTTAGTCCCCAGGGCAATGGAGATCAGCACTGGACACCCCTCCCTTTCCCCTCCCCTCCCCCCCCCCCAAAAAAATGTACTAGTAACCTGGTACAGTAGCTACTGGTGATAGAATCAGAGTAAGAGTAACACGAATTGCTTATAATCCTAAAAAGATGCTGTGGGACCCTCCATGGGTCTTGTTCACATCTGTTTCCTTGGGGGCAATCTTTATTAATAAACAGAAGAAGAAAAAGAGACTGAGAGTAGCACAAAATCTGGCAAAAGTAGTCTGCCCAGCTTTCTGCAAGTTAGTAAGGGAGAGGCTAACTGATAGTCTCTCTATGTTCCCTCTGTTATTCTTCGGGATTTCTGTAAAATGGGTTTAGATGACAGTCATCTGAGATCTCTCCTGGCTGTTATATGGTATTTGTTCAGGTGATCGCTAATGGCTGACTCCCATGTGTTCATCAAGCCTTGGAATTGGAAGATCTAGCAGTATACACATAGAGGTGATCAAATGTTTTTACTGAAAAAAACAAAGCTGGAAGATTGTATTTGGAATTGAGAGGGTTTTCAGCATCTAGGTCTTGAAGTGGGGCCAGAGGTTGTTTCATTTCTGAAAAAATGGATATTTCCAGAAAAATAAATCCTCTCCCCAATTAAAAAAGATTTAATAAAAAACACCTTTAGTAACAACTGAATTTCTCTTGAATTTCCTCATGAACTTCTCTGTTCTAACTCCAGTGTTGTTAGTTTAAATTCAGCTCCCCATTTCTGTGAGTCAGGTCAAGGCGAAAAGTGATTCATTCACTAACCATCCATAAATACCACTAAAAATACTTCTAACAGCACGTTTTTACCTGAGAATCTTGAAGAACCTTACCAGTGTTAAAATGCCCTAAAGGCATGCAGACGAGGGCATCAAATGGCAAAAGGGTCACCCTTTCACTGAGCATTTCTTGACACAACTTCACAATAATTTCTATTGTCGTTATTGGGTGTTCACTGGATGAGGGGCTCCAGGTGACTCACTTTGCGGACAGCACATTATGTCTATACCACGGCTCAGAATAAACCCCAGGAATCCTAATTTCCAATCTTTTGATGTGATTACTGAACCTTTTTTTAGTGAAATGTTCGTTGTGGGAGTCACTCCTTACATTCTGATGCATAAATATCCACCAGTTAATAGCAGGATAATGAAATAAATTTGCTTGGTCTCATGAAAATACACTGACTAAAACATTTGATTAGGACCAGTTTAAGACTTCTGAGGATGTCTTTAGCTGCTAGTTTAGATAAAAGCAATCATAAAAACTAAGTAACTCTCAGTTTGAAGCTGTATTCTTAAGCTTTTAAATGCTTTAAAATGAGCGTTCCATATCCACACCAACACGTTCCCTCTAATTATCAAGTACTTTTGGGTACAACACACTTTATAACGGAATAGGGCAAACTTGCAGGGCATTGTGCTTTTACAAGTTGAAAGCCATTAACATTTTAGAACTTCTCTACAACAGGAAAATTGTTCTTGTAAAAAGCATGATTTTCAGTGAGTATAGTTAAATCTGTGCTAACCAATCTGTGGGTGTTCATTTTTCATTTAAGAACTGTTTATTTTGCCTTAATTTAAATCAATTGAGAATGCATTCAAGTTGAACTAAACACAGTCCTTTGAATCTGAAATGCATGCATCCAGATAGCAGTTTGCACTGCTTAAGCTTTATTGTTTTTGAAGCTGAAGTAAATTAAATTGATGCAACTGTCCAATACAGACAAAGCCTTATTCATTAAAGCCTTCTTCACCTCTGACTAGCCAAATTCCGGTGCTTTTTTCCCATGCTGATCTTAATGTATATTGTGTAAAACAGGACATGAGTACAGGGCACCTCTGACGGTGAGGGCACCGGTGCTGTTCTGGGAGCTCTTCCAGGCTCTCTCCCTTCCCCTGCTCTCCGAGTTGAGCGACACAGCGCACACACTAGCGTGAGAGTTTTGCCCAATACGGAAAGAAAAAGACGCCACATGTTTAATTATACTGGGCTTTGAGGAACTCTCTCGTGTTTTCAGGGAGGTTTATTTTAAGTAACATGTGAGACACCCTCACAAGATGCTCATATACCAGGCAATGTGTGTCCGACTGTGCTCTAGAAATATCCTGCTCACTTGAAATCTCATTTAAGAGAATGACTATCAAATTAGATAGGACCATTAAACGTTTGTTTCTTTTGCAAGGTTTGTCTCTCTCTTTTTCCTCCTAAGAGGCTATGGGAAAATCATAGGCCTGCTAATCTAAAGCAGCAATGAGCTACTCTTCCTTTATTTCTAAAATCAGAGCAATTTTCCCCTATTGAGATGCAAACCACAGAACAAGAGCACAAGACTGGTGACACTTGATTATTCATGACTGTTCTTGTGAACTTAATTCCCTTATTAACCTGACCTCATAAATTAAATAAGACAGCAAAATGTCAAGATGTGACTATGGTGAAAACTTCACAGGGCTGTGCCCTGAAAGATCCCTATATACCGTATTTACTTTTCTAAGTGCTTCTAATCTACTGTTTGTAGACAAGATTGGTTATCCCGTTCCTGTAGGTACCTATTAGAACTACTTGCTAAGCCTCTTTCTGCATTTATCCCAGGTCTGTGCTGGTACTGAACCTTATATTTGTACATGGAGAATAAGGAAAAACAATCCCCACAAACAGCTCAAACTGTTCCAGCCTGGCAAAATCTGGGATCTCTGTGTTTTCTCCATTACCAGCCGGAGCCATGCAGCGCTGCGGCGGGGGGCTCATATCCCTGCACGAACATCTCTGATGCTCACACGCAGCTTAGTGCTTGGTGGCCAGGGCTACTCACATTCAGCTGCAACTGTGGCTTCAGTTGCTCCCGTGAGAGGTGCCGGATTATATGTGGATGTGCCTTTGGCCATATTACACTTTCCTTCCCTGTTTTTTTTTTTTTTTTTTTTTTTTTTTTTTTTTTTTTTTATGTAATTAGGGGCCAGCATCAGCAGCTGTGTCAAGCACCAAATGCTATCCAAGTTGAGCAGAATCCTGCTATGCTGTGTTGCTAAGACACTGGCCAAAGTACCTTGCTGGGAGACGGAGAAAGCCTGGGGATTTGCATCCTGTCTTGGTAACTTGCTGCAGAGTATTATACAAGAAATCTTCACCAGTCTTTTAAGATAACTCTAAAGTATTCCCCCATCTGCAGGATATGTTTCTGCTCCTACCTATTTTAGTGATCCTTTTGTTTAAGCATCTGATTTGTTGGTCCTTGGAGTAGTTTGTTAAGACAAGATTCATGATGCATCCCTGCATCCTATCCTGTTCGTGTTCATGAACTGTTCATGTCTGAGATGTGCGAAAAATTCAAGGGGCTTTCATGTGTTGACCTGTTTTATGTACTGAGCTCAGGGGTGATCTGTCTTCTGGTCACATCTGCAGGGTGCACAGCCAACCCATGCAAATAGGGCCGTACCTGGCAATACGGGGCCAAAACGCGGTACTGCCCCACTGCCAGATTCAAAGTACCAGAAAAGCAATACTTGCAGTACTGTCTTCTTGCAGAAGTTCAGACTCTTGTGCCCCAGTATGCTACCACAGTTAAAATAGGAGAGTGAAACCTCTTGCTCTGAAGTGAGAAAACTGTATGTTTTCAAATGCCAGAACTTTAGGGGTGCTTGAAATCCAAATCAAGAGTCTAGTTGCCTAAGCCTCAGCCCTAACTGAAGTAAGTGAGAGCGCCTATATTCTTTACTAGCATTGATGTCATAAATATCTCCATTAAGTAGCAATTAAGCTGCTGGGATTTGGGCTGTATGCCATTATAAGAGGTAATTATAAAAGAATTGGATTAATTAGTTCCTGAATTATTTATGTAGACATAAATATTGCACATGAGATCAGTGTTAAACATGAAGAGAGGAAGAGAATAGCATGAAGAGAAGGGAAGGATACATTGATTTATGCTATTTCTTCAATTCTTTCTCACCAAAATACTAAAAGTTGAAGTTTGTTAAAAACTAACTATTCTTACTGTTAATGTGCATACATCACCTTATCAGCTTTATAGAAATATACTCCTCTGATAAAGCAAACCTCTGTTCTTTTATAATCTTTCCAAGTCACCACAAATAATAAGCAGTGAGAGCTCTCTTGTCAATACAATGAACTCAATCTTCTGTCTGATGCAGTATAATTTAGAGCTGGGGGAAATGACTGATTTCACAGATATTAACTTTATCGAATATACAAACAACAGATGTATAATAGAGGAAAGAAATTTTGTCTGAGCAGCACAAAGAACTCCAGCAATCAGCAAATTCAATCTACTTTTGACACTATAGCATTCCCATAGTCTAAAGACGCTTGTCAGCTGTAAAAATAATATAATACAAAGATGCAGAGAAGTGAAAACAAGGCAGGCTATTTAGTATGCAAACAGCCGAGTATTTTAAACAGGAGACGTTTATGAAAAGAAAAAATATGGTTTGATATAAAATTGTCATCTCTAAATTTATCAGTTTTCATGTTTCAGGCACAACTTGATAGGGTTAGGAAGCAATTTCCTGTAGTGTAAAATGTATTGTTGAAGTGGTAAAAGGCCAGATTGCTGCTCACAGGGCAGAGAGGGCAATGCAGAAAACTAGCCTGGACCTTTGTGGTCATTCCTATGACCACCCTAGGGTAACCAGGCCAACCATCGTGCATAGTCACATGGTATATCAGCCACATGTTTTGTAGGTATCTTTTTCACTTTTTGTAAGATAGATGGAGAAATTTTCTGATACCACAGCAGCGTGTTTGGAGCAGGGAGGTGGTGCATGCAATGGCTAGGCAAGAGGAGCTTGAGCAAAGCGTCAAAGAGAGGATCTTTCCCTCATCAAAATGGTCTGCACCAGTAAGTGGGAAACTCATGCAATGTATTTAGGGAGCTTAGCTGCCTGGAGATAGACTGGCAAATAGTTTTGTGGAAATTAAAAATTTCTCTTGTTTTTCTGAGCATGCACTGCAGTAGTAGCTGGTTGCACTTGCTTTTTTGTGGCACTAACCAGCATGTTCTTGAGCACATCTGAAGTTCTGTTTGTCTCTTAAATAGAGCACTGGTATTTTACAGGAACTGCAGCGCAGGGGACAGGCTTTTTATTTTCTCTGGTGGAAAAGCAAAGCCTTGGGAAGAAATGGGAATGATGGGACTAGTTTCTCCTCTTAATTTACGAGGCTGTCAATGTGCAATAAACCAGCTACTTTTACTTACTAGTTAGCACAGCGTTGTTTTGTACTTCTCTAGAAGTCAACATTGAACTGAGTAGCCTCAAATGTATACGCACTTGGCTCTTCTAATGAGGCAATAACAATAAATTTCTGTGCTGTTACTTCTAATGAGCACAGTTTTCTTTTGAGCTGTTACCTTCATACCAGTTTCTTTATTTTTAGCTCCTCAGTCCTTGCGACAGGCAGAATATAAAGCAAGGCAATGCAAGAGGCGCTGCAAGGCATTTGTTCACCTCATAACTATGGTCCCGCTTTCATCAAAGAGTAGAATTTGGACCACGTACCAAGAAGCTATATTGTTGGTGTAGAAGCAATTCAGCTGTGATGTGAAGAACTTGTCTAAACCACAGGCTGGAAGAGCTCCCGTTTGGGAAAGACAGTTTTGTTAGTGTTGAATTTACAGGTTTTTGGCAATCTGACAAAACTTTAGAGGAGAAAGTCAAATCTTTCTGACTTTGTGTAAATTAATTTCCTTTTGGCTCTTTAAATGGTCAATCTGTTTACTCTTTTGCATAAGATAATACTTTAGGATGTTTTGACATTATCAAACTGAAGTGGTTCAATATAATGGGAAAAAAACATTTTAGTCTTTCTGTCTCATGAAGGATGTTAATTTTTCTTTTCATAGTGATTAAAAATAAATTTTGAAATGTCAATATTTCCCCTGGAATTCAGAAATTCAGCTTTCTAGAAAGCTTTAATTTTTCCTGAACTGGGAAAATTGTCTGTCACCCAGATATGGTGAGATTTCAACCTTTAAGTCACCTTACGTGGTGCAAAGTAGCTGGGAAAAAAAGTCAGATTTTTTTTCTCAGGGTCTGAGAATTCCTGGGTGTAACTACTGATCCTAATTTTGCTGTTATGAAATGCAGAGTGGCATTTGGGCAACCGAGTTCATTTGCCTGTGTCTCACCCATCTGTTAAATGGGAACAACAACACCAGTTATTTAGTGCATCTGCAGGAGGCATGGATATTGGGCTCATATTCCCCAAAAAGCAATTATGAGGTAAGACTCTTCTTTTTTTCCCCCTTTTTCCCCCTTTTTTTCCTTTTTCCCCCCTTTTTCCCTTTTTTCCTTTTCCAGTGTAAAACACTTCTTAAGTTAGTGTTGTATCTCACTAGCTTCATGCTTAGTTTAGTCCCTGATGATGCTGAATATCCCTGACCCCACTATAGCTGCAGTCCTCCCTTAGGGTTGTAGGCTTGGAACATTAATGGTATCTCTCTGTGTGGTCTGCAATCAACCTTTCTCCTCTCAACTGGCTACAACGAAAAGGCTTCAATACACAGATGTATAGAGCGTAAATAGAGTCTGCAGAGAAATGTAAATGTTTGTATGAAGCAAATCTGCAAAAGCCAGTTGATTACTTCTTAGCTGTAGCCTGGTTAGTGCCAGGATGGTGAGCAGGCTGCCCCTGGGCATTTTCTGCATCTTATCTCTGTTTTTCCAGGCTAGGAGTGAGTTGCTGAGGTAACAAAGTTGGTTTCTGAGATGGGTTAGAAATGGAAGGGAAAACGTTGCAGCTGATTTAATTAATCTTGTGGACAGACACAAGCAGCTCCATCAGTCATCTGTATTCCCATGTCATGGTTAGGAAACCGAGCCACAAAACTTGCTCCAAAACCAGACTCTGCGAATCAGTGTCTCTGAGACGAGCAGAGGATCATGATCGTGTGAGCCTCAAGGAATAGGTAAGAGCTCGCATATGAGTTTACATTTGTATATTTCAGCCCTTCGCACCTCAAAAGCCAGCTGCGCTCCCAATAGTGCTGCATAATCAAGACTTTGGTAAGGCCAGTTTAGGAACTGAGATATTCTTAGGCTTAGCCTCTGGACACGGATGACACTGTTATATGTGAGTGACTTAAACTGGTAACATTTCACACTATTTTACTGATATGATTTAAACAATGAAATGGTCCAGTGTCTCTCAGAGACTGGGCTGATTGCTCAAGCAATGAGAAACAGTTTTTTAAAAAAATTTTTTTAAATGGAGAGAAAGGAGTGGTATTGGATAGCAGCAGACAGTCAGTGGCTCAGGTGGGGCGGTGATATCTGTAGCTGCTGGTCACAAATGTTTATACTGCTGGTTCCCCTTAACTACTAAGAGTTTAGTTCCTGAGAGCAGGAGTTGAACATAGCTTGTAACAGTCATTTCTCCCAGTTCTTCTTCCTATGCTTTGGGGAACAGACACATCAAATTCCACTGGGAATTAAGAATGGGCATCACACTGCTCATTTTCCTTTGTGAGCCTGGCTTGAACCCAGCTTTTCAGAGAAGCTGTTAATGTCTCAATGTTCCAAATTGTCTTCAAGCCTGAGCGTGCCTGTCTGTTGCCAATATGGCTCAAGGAGATGGTCTGTGCCGTGGATATTGCCATTCTGCTGTTTAAGCATCTGCTCGAAACTGGGACAAAATGAAGAAACCTTCAGCATGAGTTCAGAACAAGGCTCAGATATGCAACTCTATCGGTAAGAGCTGTTCAGCCACTGTGCCCTCTCCAAAATGTATTTTTTAAACATAATACAAACGGTCTAAGCTATTCCTAACAGAAAGGATGTAGCTCCAGGAGTGAAATCCTGGCTCACTGAAGCCAATGGTGAAGTTCCTTCATGAACTTGTGAGACCAGGTTTGTGTTTCAAGAGTTCTTCTCTCCCCTGTTTTGATACTGCCTCCTTGCACATGCTTGGGATTGATGGGACTTGAGTGCCTGCCACCAAGACATCATTCAGACCTGCAGCATACAACAGGACAAAAGGAAAATTGCCAGTCAAGATCACTCTGGTATCTGACAGCTGAACAGCTTTTCAAAAAGAAGTCAATGCTGTTGTGAAAGAAGCTCAGTCAAAGAGAATTTGATAATTTAATATTAATTTATCTGCTTCTCACAATTCAGAAACCAGAGGGCATATGCTGATTTACATGAGTAGAACAAAGTTCTCCCTTGCTCAGTTATGGCATACTGGTGGTAGTGGCCTGGGAAAGCCTGTTCCTGAGAAGGTGTAGGTGTCTGTCAAAGGGTGAATGTTTAATTCTCAGGTTAGGCACTAGATTTGGTAACCTCTGTGGAGCCACATTCCCCTAAGGTAAAATAGAAATGGAAATTTTTACTATACATGGGTGTTCTGAGGTGAAAATACAGAGCTATTACAGCACCGAGTGCCACAGGTACCTGGACATGTCAGCCTGCAAACCTTTGGTGGTGACCAGAGGCAAACCTCTGAGGTCTATCGACGTGCTGAGAAGGTGGTTGCCTCGTGAGCTATTATGCCCGTGCCAGGCACCCAGCATTGCCTGGTGCAGCCTTTGACACCACCAGCCCTTTCACAACCTTGCTTGTATGTTAATGTTTCCGTACATTTGCAGTTTCTTGTGCAGTTTCTTGTGCCTCTTGGCTGAGTCATTGCTACCTAGTGCCGAGTTACCAAGAGCTGATGCAAAGAGCAAAGAAAGAGACCGGAGCTGCTCCCTGGCCCGCGGTGTGCCGTTTGGGTGGTGCGGGGTGCCGGGTAAGCAACCGCTGGCCTTTCTGGTTCAGCAGGAGGACGAGGCGCAGCTGGTGCTGCTGGGGCCGTCATGATGATGATGTGATGATACAGGATCTTTTATTATTATTTTTTCCAGCAGGTGAAGGACTCAGCAGCAGAGGAGGGTTTGAGGAAGGTGCAGCCCCCCGGAGGGGATCACTGAGGTGGGTGCTCACTGAGGCCCGCACACGGTGTGGCACGGTGTGGGTGGACGCCGTGCTGGCGGCCCTGCCGGCGGCTCGGGGCCTCTCTGGCACTTCACGCTAGCGAGTCCTTGCGGGAAAGGGAAATAATTATGATTTACGTCGGCCTGCTTTTCTCCTCTCCTTGGGCTGCCTCCCCTCTTCTTTTCCTCGCGCGTTCTTCCTTACGCTGACTGGGACGCTCCCCCTTCCCTTTTCTGTCCCCTTCCCTTCTCTGCTCGCCCCGCGCTGCCAGCAGCGCAGAGCAGGTCCTGTCGGCAGGCCGAGGGGCAGCCGAGGGCAATTTGGAGGGGAAATTAAAAAAACAAAACAAAACAAAACAAAAACAAGGGGTGATAATTCCTCCCCTCTCCCCTCCCTTCTCCCCCAACAACACCCCCCCCCACGACCGCCGGGCGCTGCAGCCCTCGCGCGCCGTCGGCAGGTGGCGCCGGAGCCCCGCGGACGCGCGGGCTCGTGGAAGCGCCCTCGCGACGCTCCCGCCCGTCAGCGCTAAGGCGCTTTGAGGCGCGGGCGTTTCCCGCCCCACGAGCGGCTAACGGTCGCTCCTCGCTTGTTAGTGCCCTGCCACAGCGCGCCGCTGCGAACCGTATCCGTCTTCCTGCCGGTATTACCGCCGGATTGCAGGGAAGAATATAAAAAGGCTCGGAAAACCTTTTTATTGTATAGTTAAGAAGCTCTTAGGAAATTAGTATTCACAAAGGAGATTTGGTTTGTTTCTGAATCCGCTGAATATCTGACTGACTTTAAAGCCCCACGTGAGGGGAGGACATGCAAGGGGAGGATGTGTTGGTGTTAAGCTGCATTTAACCTGGGGGGGAGGAGTGCAATTTCCCTAACAGCAGCTTGGCTTTTGTAAGACAGCGTCTTTACTTCCAAAGAATCATCCCTTCTGAAGCAGCAGTGCTTCCTGCTGAACTGGGTTAACATGTCTACTGATGCTCCATCATGACAAGCTGTAAGGTTTTCTTCTCCAGCCCTCAGTTTCGGCCCTGGCTCTCCATAGCTCCAGCCCCCGGCGCTGCAGGGATGCTGCAGGAGCCAGGAGAAACCAGCAATTTTTAGGGAAACTGTGCCAGAAGTGGCCACAGCCGAGTCCGAGAGGGAGAGCTGTGCCCCCCTGGGAGAGCTGTGTCCTGGCTGGGCATCGCTCTGTGGGGTGATGCTGATGGGCAGTTAGAGAAGCTGTGAGTCCTTCAGCCCACGTGCTAAATCCAAACCTACCTGCTCTGGGCATCTTAGCAGTCATCGTGCGCTTCAGTTCACTGGCAAGTCTCCTGCTAGGGAGTCTAGGAGGAAAAGGCAGAAAGGGTAAAATCTCCTCCTCAGCATCAGAAACAGATTTGTCAAGACATGCTGTATCTCTGGTTCGTTTGCCCCAAATCCAGCATTCCTAGGTGGCGTGTCCCGTGCTTCTGTGCTAGGTGTTTGCTAGGGGAGCCTCCTTGGGGACAGACCCCTCACGAGCCAGCACAGGAGCTGCCAGCTGGAGATCAGGCAGTGCTTCCCCACAAGTGGTTACAGCCCACTGTAACCTATCTTAATTTCTGTCTCAGCCTGGTTCCCCATGGTGCAAAGATGACCATTGTTAAGTGCTTCAAAGAAAAAAAGGCTAGATCACATAAAAAGTGAGAACCCAGTTCTGCTTTCCAAAAGCCTCAGAGAAGAGACACTCCTCGCTGCCTCTAAATTAGATCACAAATTTTCTGGCTGATGGCAGCATCTTAGTGTTCACCCTTGTGACCACAAAGTGGGCAAGAGAGGATCGGATATTGGTGGAAGGACACTCAAGGTTCATAAGGGGTTAAACGGGATAGGTTTAATAAAGGATTGGCACCCTAAACTGCATGTGGAGCCCCAGGAAATGCAAACAGGCGTCACTGATGGGAGGCTGCGGGATGCATGGGTTGGATGCACGGACCAGATGCCCAGGCAGGACTTGATGCGTTGTTCGTAAGGGTCCTTTGAATCTACCAGAACTATTGCCTTATCTCAGCTGTGCTAACCTTTAGCAGCTACTGCCTGGGCAGCAGCTAAACATTTTTGACAAAATGGAATATGCATGCCGGGCCCTGGTGTGAGTTTGGTCAGTGTGTAGTTTCACATGCTGGGGCTGCTACCACGTTCTCTGCCAGTCACTCACTCCTTGCCAGGTCTCTCGCAGGTGTTCCCACTACAAACCTGTAGGCAAATTTCTGAACAAATTGTGTTTTACTATTTGAAGTTCATCTATCTATGCCCTGTTCACACAAAAGGCAGGGGAATATACCCACATGAAAATCTGGTGTCTTTGGGGAACTGCAAAGAAATTACTGTTCTTGGAGAAGATGCAACAATTAAAAGCAAAGGAACTTTTGCTCTGCTTGTGTAGTAGACAATCTGCAGCACTTAACACGTGTCACCAGGTTGGTGAAATATAATACCCCAAGGGAGAAAAGGCATGTGATGGATATGTGTGCTGCAATCTGGAATCACTCATGTAGTTTATTGCCTGGTCCTTTATTCAATCAAATTCTTCATAAACATGGGAAGCACTGATGTTGACATATGCTATCTACTGCATCAGCAAATGTGTTTCTGCCTCTCTTCTCTTGTCAAAAGCATTGTCATCAGGCCTGAGAAGTTTTTCAGCAACGCTGAGTGATTTTGCTTGCGAGGTCTCATTCTCTCACTATGTGCATACAGCTCTTGCTAATCTTCCTGCATCAAAAGCGAGATCAGACCCTCAGGAAGTACAGGTGGCGTGCCTGACAAAAGAGGAACAGATGCAGATGTGTTTCTACTCTTGGCTAGGAACTGTTCCTTTGTTCCCCTAATTAATTGTTTGCTACCAATATTAATGTTTTTTGTAATGAGGATGTATTCTGAGCAAGAGGCAATGACACTTGTACCTTTGGCTGTTCTCAATTTGTCAAGCTGCTCAGAGCTCTGAGCAGGTATCAGAGGTGGTCTTGGAGCTCCCATGGATCCAGAGCACAGGGCACATTGTCTTCAGCACTAAATGTTGCCATTCCTTGAAGAATTGAAATATATTTAATTTATAAGCATTTGAATCTCCTGACAGGAGAACGCAAAGAACTAAGGAGGTGGCTGCACCCAAACTGAGCAGAGATGCACTTGTTCTGAATGGCAGTCCTCGCTGGAGAATACTGAATGTAATTAGACACACCACGCTCTTGGAAAATACCTTCTGCCTGCACCTACTGCCTTGTCCTCTGAGATATGTTCCCCAAGATGTCCCTTCTGTAAAGCTCTGCCGTACTCTCTGCTGCTCACTCCAGTGTGCTCACAGGGTGCGTTCGGCCTTATCTTTAGTAGCACAAACATGTTCTTGACCAGGTCCTTAATGAGGAGCAAGGCAGTACAGAGTTTTCACAAGAACCTTAGTCCAGACTTGAGGCTTTTGTTAGCTTGATTCAATAACAAACTTTCCCTGGTGAAGACACATACCCCAAACCTCCCTTTGCCTCTTTTCATCCCTCCTTCAGGTGGCTATGACCTGGGTGACTTTTCTGTAAGTCCTCAAGGACAGCTTTGTCTCAGAAGTCCTCGCTAGCTCCTGGAGAGACTGGTCACACAGATCCGCAAGGGTCATGTACCACTGCTCTTTGTTCTGGCATGCCAGTAGGTGTCCAAGTCCCGTCCTATGTCTGCCGGGAGCCTTTCCTGTTCAAGCAGCTTTTTTGGCTCTAGGTATGTGGGTGTGGGTTCCTTGATTCTAGGGCTACAAGAGATTAATTAGGCCAAGAGAGGAGTGGCACAACCATATCTTTAAACTGGAGAGTGTATGTGAGTAATTTTGCCCCTCTCCTCTGCCTCTGTAAAGATGGTACATGTGTACATGCATAAGAAATGAACGTTTCTTTTTTTTGTAGGGAGGGGAATCATTTTTGCAACTCTTTGAAAGAAAAAGAGAATACCTTTCCAAACATCCCCCAGTAATCTCATATAGTACTGCTCTCTGAGGTTTTCTATTTATGTGAATAGGTTAGAGATTTTCACAACTAAGCTTCAAAGATTAAAACTAGTGATGTCAGCAATAAAATATGTGAATTCAACCTTTTGACTGTAACTATGTAAACCACTTAATTTCATAAAGTTTGCACTGCTGTGAATTCTAACAATGCTTGTTAGAAGGGCATAAGCTTTGGATGGGGGAAAGAAGAGAAAAATTGAGCTCAGAAGGATGTTCTTTAAAGTTTGCTAGTGTGTGTGCTTATTAGTAAGAATTGTTTTTGTTGCAACTGATATATGACCTTCTCCAGGACTGCCCCTGTTCAGTAGGATTCTGCTCTCCTTTATCCATGCCTTTACTAGAAAGAAGACCTAAGGGTTGGTGGAGCTGGGGCAGGGGCTTTCACGCAGAGGGGAAAAAATTTGGCTTTCTAGAATTCAGCTTCTTTGCATCGCTCCCAGAACCTCTTCAGAATAGTTCTAGAGAGGAAGTCCTGCCTTCCTTTCCTCAAGACTTCCTTTCTCGGAAGATCAGAGTAAGATATTTCTAGTTCAGGAAGCATTAGTGCTCGCACTGAAGTGTAACACGAACTCGGTGATCACTGGCAGGCAGGCAGGCAGCTATGGAAATGCTCGTGCATCAACATGGCCTCATGGACAAGGGGAGTAGCTGGGAAGGACACAGAAACATAGCAGCAGTTGCTTGAGAAGCTGAACAAAACATTACTGCAGTAACACTGCAGCACATTTTGCTAGCAGTTACCAGAATGCACAGCTCTTCTTTACATAGAGCTTGGCTAGCACTTAGCCAAGAGTGGCATGTTCAGGGAATCTGCCTGAACATATTACAGATTCTCTCGTATATATGCCAGAGGCAATGAGAGGTTGTCTGGAAAGTGTCCCCAGTTGCTCTGGGGGCACACAGTGTTTAGTAGGCAGATATGAAGCAATATTGCCAAAACTCTGAACTGCCTGGCTATGAGCCAGCTCTGACCTGGAAGTGGAGCTGGGCTTAAGAAAATAGTCTGTGGCCATGGCTAGAGAGCTAACTTGGGTCCAGCCACTTCTGAACATGAGTGCAGTTAGTTTATGTCTAATAGAAAAGCACCATAATGTATATTATAATTGTATTATAGTCTTTATCTGAGTTTTAGTTTCCCAAGAATGAAGTGTGAATAAGATGGCTTTTCTCCATCTTCCCATTATGTTGCATTATGTCCTACTGTGTATCTGTGGAGTCCCAAAGGGACAGAAAGTCAGCTGCAGCAATGTGCAGCTACAGCAGATTAGAGACCTGCCATCAGCTATGGGATACTGGTGGTGCTTCAGTATAAATAGACAATAGGACTGTATTAGAACAATGATAAGCTTTACAGGTGCCATCAAAGTAGTTAATTTTAGACGTTCTGCTACAGTCAGATCAACAGTCTAGGAACCAAAAATATCTCCACAACAACAACAAAACCAAATCTGGTTGCTGTAATGATGTATTTTAAGTAAATCTCGCCTTTCGTTAAGAGAAGCAAGGAAAAGATCAGGTTCTCATCTTTCTTATCCAGATAGAAGTTTATAAATATTAAGCAAATGTGACCCTACATTTCAAAGATCGAAAGTGACATGTGTTGACGTGTCATGACAATGTTGTGAACCTGTGCAAATTGCACTCAAGATTTTGGTCACTGAAAATTGGCTTTGTAAACTGTTATGCAGTCAATGAAGATACTTCACAGCATTTGAGATCTGTATAGATCTTAGGTTATCCTTACTAATTAGTGCTAAAGATAAAAAGCATGTGCATTGATCACTATGTGAAGTTTCTGTATCTAGATCAGGAGAAAATGTGCTGGTATTCCTATTTTTTTCCTCCTTCTCTACTTGTTACCTCTGCTCTATGAAATTATCCAAAATATCTATCAGGGTTTGGTTGATTTTAAGTCTCTTAATGGTGTATATTTGTTATGCAAATTATTATATTTCATTGTGCTGGCTGTCTGAACTCATATTCATAGGAAAGAAAGGACCTTATAAGCCTCTACCAGATTTAATTTTCTAAAAAGGCTCTTCTGGGAATGCGAGCAAGAATATAATAATGTAGGTGTGTCTGGGACTATATTTCATTGTTAGAATGTATACATTTCATGCCCTATCTGGAGATTACTTAATTATGTGAATGTAATTATTATATTCACTGTGTAGCAAATGGGTATGACATGACGTGACCAGAGCCATCTTGCTTGCATAATCTGCTGCCAGATGGGAAGGAGCAATAGAGACAGAAAATGCATATTGCAAACAGCGCAGGGATGGCGTGAGAGGAGACCGTTTGGGTGGGATTGCTTATGAAGGTAATGTCATTCAGTGGACAAGTGAGTATGAGCAGGAGCAGACCTGGCTTCTACTGAGTTCTGACACAGCCCCTTAGCTGAGCTCTAGATAATTAAAAAGTTGCCATATTTGGCAAAGTAAGTGATGAAATTTAGCCACCAAAATGTTGACACGTAATACAGGTGACTGTGATCAGGAATACTACAGTCAACAGAGAGAGACAGGCATCTTCAGAGGGGATTCAGTTTGCCAAATAGCCACTATGGAGCTTCTATCAAGTGCCTGAGATTAGACAGAGTGAATCTAGACTGAAGTGCCAAAAATAATTTTAAAAGCTTAGCAATTTCTTTGTCTATGCTATTATTTCCCTGTCTATATAATAGACATGATCCAGATGTACCTGTCTGGCTTGAGAGGGAGGAAGATAAATCCATTCAGATTTAAGTTGCTCTTTCTCATAGTATTTTTGTGTACCTGGTATCTTTAAAAATCTCTCTGCATCTGAATTCCCTCATTCATAATGCAGTCATGTTTTGAGGCTGAGATATATTGTGATCCTGTATAACTTGTGCATACTGTGGTCAGTGATGAGAGTGTGAGCAGGTGTTGTTCTTTTTGCAGTGCTTAGAAAAATGAACCCATACCCCAACAATAAAACAAATCAGTAGTAGTAATAATTCCGCTGGGAATGACAGGCTCAGCTTCTGTTGGCGTTTGCGCTAGTGTAACTAATAGCAGAACTTGCTCTTCGCTCTCCTTTTGGCTCAGCCTTTCAGTTCTGTTGCTGTAGGGGAAGTGAAGCTATTGAGGATGGCTGGCTCATACAAGGACAATAATGATAGCAGTAATATTTTACATGCCTTCTGTTAACAGTGCTTCTTGGCAAGACGAAAAGCAGGCTATGATTTCTTTAAGCAATACCTTTTTAAATGAGGAAGTATAACTAAAAAAATGAGCGAGGTTCACCAGGAGCAAGTTAGAGTATATTATTAGCATTGATTAGCTTTGTTCTTTCAGTTTTTAGAGCATGTGGCTGAGTGATAAGAGGTGTGCATGAATGTTTATTTGGTTAGAGCCAGCAAATAAGTCCAGAGGGTGGTTGCTTTTGCTTGGTATTTCTTAATAACCAAATAATTTCTTTGATATCATTTCACAGACAGCAGCCAATAAGAGTCACAACATTTAAGGCAGTCTTCTACCTCCAGGGGTTGTTTTCCACAATGTGATTTCTTTTTTCTGACTTATTTTTCTTCATGAGTAGAAGTGGCCTGTTACCTTCAGTTTGGAAAGTAGCTCTGAAATACCTGTCTCAGGTTTAGCTAGGAGATGCATAGTAATTAAAAGATGGCCAGCCTGGTTTGGTAGATGCTCGACTCTGATCTCTGCTTGAAATGTATCAGATTGATTTGTAAATGAATTGAACCCTGAGGTGCTGAAAAATTCTTCTTCTGAGGCCACAGAATGATTGAGGTTGGAAGGGACCTCTGGAGATTGTAACAGCACCACCATCCCACCCCACTCAAGCAGGATCATTTACAGCAGATTACTCAGAAATGTGCCCAGTCAGATTTTGAGTATCTCCAATGATGGAGACTCCACAACCTCTCCAGGCAACCTGTTCCAGTGTCCAGTTACCCTCACAGTAAATGTTTTTTTCCTTATATTCAGATGGAAAGGTAACTTGTAGATGCTGATCTTCTCATTTTCACATTTCATCTCTGGCTAGACAAAGAAAGCTGCTCAGAAAAAATCTTTGCGGAAAAAGTCTGAAAAGATTTGACTCATAGCAATTGCACGTAATAAACTGTGGCCTTAGAGGGAAGTTTCTCTGTCCAAGAACTCCCAAGATGTATTCTGATTTGAGGGATTTTGTTGTGCTATCGTGATCCTTCCTCCTTTTCCCAAACAGTGAGAGTTTCAAAAGATAGTAGATATGTCTATTACTGTCTGTGTATAAATAATCTCATTTTCTTCAACAGAGCTCTGAAGCTAGATGAAGTCACTGGTGTATACATGTATATGTTGGATTGGGACCAGAGTGTTGACTCTATGTTCAGAAAATATATGTATGTTCCATGTGTGTTCAGAAAATAACGTCTGCAAGAAAGAATACTTACTATTCTAAAAATGTGGTAGATGCTATTCAACTCTGGGTTAGATAATGGTTGGGTTGGTATGACTTCATTCTAATGGAGGCTCGCTACAATTGTAGCAGCTTCATCTTTTCAAAATAACCTAGGATAGAAAAGTTAAGTAAACCTAAATCTAATCTCCTCTACATTCTGCATCAGCTTGTGTCATATATCTATCTGTCTCACATCACTCTGCATAGGTATTTGAGTTATTAAAAAAAATCCATGGTCATATGAAAAATAAACATGATTATTTGAAACATTTTGAATAAGAACAAGAAGTTATTTCAGTGTTTGTCAGTATTCTCTCTTGGGGAATATTCCTCTGCTCCTGCATATTTTAATCTTCAGTCAGTTACCAGACTCTTTGCCTTCTTCCACTTGAACACTTCTATATTTTCCCATTCCCTATATCTTTTTTAATAATGCTATGTATTCCTTTAATCATCTTTACCCATTCTGGAGGGAAGAACTACTAGCATAATTTTCCAGTGGAATTTTAAGAAAAGAGCATAAATATTGAATCACAAGAATTGCTTGTGCCATTAATGAACAGAGAAGTGACTTAGCAAGGCAGGACTTCTGGTCATGCTGAGGGTCTGCTGAAGTCTGTGGCAAAACCTACCAGGGACATCAGTAGATGTAAGTTTTCTTTCATCTAGTTGATGGTACTGAGGGAGATGCATGACTCAGGTACTCAGTTGTTTTGATATGCCTGAATCTAGTGACTGCGGTAGTACCATGTCGAGACATGGTGATTCTGAAGCAGATCCTGTCTGCAGAATGCCAGCCTTAGGCAGGCTTTTGTTCAAGTGAAGATGAATATATTTTTTTTGGTCTCCGAGGTCACCTCTAAATGTGTGACTCTTGTGTATGATTCCTATTTAAAGCACAGAATAACCGCTTCCACCATTTTTGTATGCAAAGATCTTTTCTGTTCCTTAAATAACCCCTCTGGACTAGCTGTAACTCTTAGATAATTTAATGTACAAATTTGCAGGTTGTCGTCATTTTGTTCATTCTTGTGAAGTACTTTATACTTTAGGAACAATTTGGCCAAGGAAGCAGGGATGCTTCTGTGTAAATATGTCATGAGATCAAGCCTTTTAATGTTCATAAAAAGACAGGATGTCAATTTAAAGTCTCATCTGTCCCATGCATCTTAGGTCCATTGATTTATGAAGTACTGTAAATTGCAATCATATAAGCCTGCAACACTCTGGCAGCTATTTAAATAGCAAAACTTTCTTCCAAAAACATGATATATAGCAGACATAAAAGTTTCAAAGAGAGAGTCTGGTTTAATAAGGAAAGGGTATTAGCATTCATTTACTGACAAGAGAAAACTGATTTTCTTTACAAGAAATGCTCCTTCCATAGCCAGCCCATGCTTAGTATTAATCACATCATAGCTTTTCTGCTGCCAATATCCTGGATAAGAGTCTGTATGTTGGGATAGCTGGAAAAGGTTAATATTCTCTGAATACACTGGTGACACATTTAAAGAGCTGAGCAGTCAGGGCAAGCACTGAATTTCGGGTCTCCAGCAAAATCAAATGCTCATTTACTGGTAAGAACAAGGTTCCATCAAACACTCACAACCAAGAGGGAGACAGAAGAATGGCAAAATAAATCAAGTTGAGGTGTTAGTCTGTGACTAGAAAGTATAAGGGCCAAATGTCATCCTAAGTATACTAAAGTTTACTAAGGCTATTCCATTATACTCCATATATGTACACTATATATATATATATATATATATATATATATATATATATATATATATATGCTATATACTGGTCTACCACCAGTCATTGTTTCACAGAGTTCCTGTGGGAGAGGGATACCAGCAGGCAGAAGTGGAAATGCCTGCCAGTTTCAGGTGCATTAGATTGGCACTTCTGAGATGATAAAAGACACACGAGTCTCATGAGATGGGAATAGGGGATTTGAGCAGTCTGGCTAACTCTCTCATGTTGGCATAGAAACCTTTATTTGTAAGTAAGCTGAAGTCTTCAGCATTTAAAATAGTTCTTATCATGAAGGCCACAATGATAAGGAAATAACTGTAGATAACCATGTTAACCATGGTTAACAGAAGCAATGAGACGTAGCACAAGACAATAGTATATTTGATGTGATTTTTAATATCGAAGCTAATTGTAGCTCAGAATAAGAAAGATGATGTAATGATTTCCCACCTAAAAAATATCTTGGATGGTAAAGATATTTACTGAGAGAAATCCTTAACTAAAAGATAATTCTTGCTCTTTAATGTTTCATTGTAATTGGCCCCCAATGAAGAGACCACTGAAAATGAAATTATTCTGTTTAACTGGGTTCATTTTTAGAGACCCAACACTAAGTAAGTTCATAATGTGGAATATCTTAGGAGGATAAATACCATGTGTAAAAAGGTATAATTCTTGCTGTTTTATGGATGGAGTAGTGGTACTTTGGCCTCAGTGGCAGAGCTTTAGACTAGGGTCACCTCATTCTCAGTCTCCTTGTGCATGTCATCCTAAGTGACTAGCCCAAACCTGCTCAATACATCTGCAGCAGATAAAAAATTAAAAATACATTTTTAAAGATGCAGAACAACGTACTGGTTTGATGGGTGTGGGGATCATTCTAATCTAAATGATGCCAGTATGGTAATGAAGTTAACAAACTTTTAGTTGTGGTAGTGCAAGGGGGAATGTTGAAATTTGGCACCTGTAAGCTCCCCAGTGGGATGTAACATTTCATGGCACTTATCCTCCTCAGGAAGCTCACAGGGCCTCTTGCTGTCAGTGCTGACAAAAAGGCCAGAAGAAAGGAATTAAAATCTCACTGTTAAACATAAGCCCAGCACCGAACACTTGACTGAGCTCTGTCACTCAGGTATAAATGAGGCTGCTGGAGCCCTTTAAAGTAATTCCTCATGAACAATGCTAGATGTGATGTGCATCTTATCAAACAAAAGCCTTTTTTTGCATGCATAAAACTAGTGTTTAATTTTCTACACACCAAAGTCCCTATTATAGAATTATCCTTCAGGTGTAACAAGATAGCTACTGTGATGACATTAGGACTTGGAAAGGCCACTCAGAGACCTGTTGAAATCGTGTTGTGGAGGAGAAGGGGAGATATCTTAAACAGAGACGTGGCACATGTACCAGCTCAGCAGTTTCTATGGTAAAGCATTGCTGAGTTCATTAAGCCTCCCTATTCCTGCTGTTCTTGTGCAGCAAGGAATGAGTTGTCATAGCTGCGAGTGTGCTTTATTTAGCGCTGGCTTAGTCAGGCTGTTCTTAAGAAACTAAACTGAAAGGGAATAAGAGCTGTCTGATCATTCATTCCTAGGGGTCAAAGAAATGGTACTTGTTTAAATTATAGGCTGATTT